>NC_085898.1:5314429-5627043 GCF_034447905.1 Colletotrichum destructivum | reverse complement strand
CCGGTACTTGACCTCGAGGTCCTTGCTCCGGCCCTTGAGCGCGCCCGCCATCTTGCGTGTCACGTCCCTCCGCGCCGACACGGCAGCCAGCCGCGCCTTGAGAACCGCCGCCGACGGTAGCAGACCGCCCTCGCCGTTGGTGCCGGCCGTCTCGAGCGCCGCGCTGAGCTCCGTCTCCCACGACGACGAGAGCGAGTCGGTCCGCCCCGCGCGGTTCTGCTCTTGCGTCAAGCGCACCTGCTCCTCCTCGCGCGCGTGGCTGAGGTTCGACACCTTTTGCCGCGCGAGCTGCTGCTTCCGCAACGTTGCCTGCATGGCCTCGAGGTTCCGCCGGGCCTCGCCGAGCTGCGCCGACGTCGTGCGGAGGGTCGAGTGGAGGGACTCGATGACGGCCTGTTTTGTCTTGACTTCGCCTTGGAACGTTGAGCTAGCTTCGTTGAGAAGGTGTGTGATGGCTAGCTATTGTTAGAATACTACCCTGCAGGAAAAGGGGGCTTTCGGAACGGGGCCTCACATGAAATTATGTCGTCGCTGCTTTCCTTTGTCCTCTCGCTGCTGACAATCCCGTCCCTCTCGGTCTCTCCGTTGATCTCGTTGGTGCCGGCGCCATGGGCCCCTTTGAGTATATTTGAGCCCTCTTCGGTAGCATCGCCCCCGATGCCAAAGTCCACGGGCCGGAGACCGGCGCGGTTGGCAATGTTGGGATCGGCGCCAACCTCCAGCAGCTGCGAAATAATGCTCCGGTTTCCTATCCGTGCAGCAATGTTCAGCGCCGTGTCGCCAGCGTGGTCTTGTGCGTTGACAATCTCCGTCATGAAGCGCGCGATGCCCATCTTGGGCTGCGCTTGCGCTTGCGGCTGGCTCTGCGAGCTAGCCGGCGCGCCGTCCCCCTTTCCGTTGGTTGCCGGGTTGCTGCCTTGCCGCACTACCCATTCCAAGAGGCTCTCGAGATAGTATCGGCTGGCCGCATTCCTACCTTTGACGGCGCTGGTCATGGCAATGTGATGTAGCACGGTCCGTCCCTTGCTGTCGCGGACCTCAATGGTGCCCCCGAGGACGTCGAGAAGTTCGGGGAACTGGCCCAGATCCATGGAATTTGTCACGACACACGCCCTGACAAGAGCAGTCTCCCCCGAGGCGTTGACACGAAAGGGGCTCGCGCCGGCCGTGATTAGCGCGCGCAACAGCGACATGCGCGATAATGTGGCGGCCCAGTGGAGAGCGGTGTGGCTTTGTTGGTCGATGGGCATGTCCAGCTCTATGGGAGCCAAAGTCCGCAGCATCTCGTGCTTGGACTGGTCTGAAGTCGCCGAGTCCATAAAAAGGCTCATCAGCATGCTCCGCTTCGACTCGGCGTCGGGGGACATCTCGAACGGCAGGGGGCTCAGGGGACTGTGGCCGTCGTGCGTGGTGGGGTTCACCTGGGAGTAGATGAAGGACTCGTTGGGTTCCGTAGGCGAGCCGGGGAAGTTGTTTTGGTACATCTCCATGGAGTTGCTGTATGCCCCGAAGCTCTCTTGCGGGGTCATTGTCACGCGCTGGCGCTTACGAGGGGGCTCGGGGCCGTCGGCGAACGGCTGCTGGCTCGTCTGCTGGGTCGAGTAGGCCGAATCGTTGGGGTTGTTTCCGAAGTCCGAAGCGAAGCTCTGCTGGGAGTTGCCGGGGAAGTCGTCGCCGTTTTGCATAGAGCTCTGGCGGCTGAAGCTGGGCGTCTTGGTCGGGCCGTTGCGACTCCTCGGGCCGGGGGAGTCGAAGCGGGCCTTGCTGATGGCGGCGACGGCGTGCGAGGCGGTGGCCGAGATGTTTTTGAAAAAGGTGCCGTTGAGACCGGCCATGCCGTTCGTCCTCGCCTCGTTGCCAGCGTTATAGAGGCGTTTCCTCTGGGCGGCCATGGCCTGTTCCTTGGTGGGCGTGTTGAAATCGCCGCGGCCGGCGACTCCGCCGTCCTGGCCCATGTCGTAGGTTAACAGGGGGCGCAGAACCTCCTCGACGCCGTACTGGCGGCACACTTCGACGCCGCGGTCGAACTTGATCCAAGTACCCTGGTATTTACCGTAGCCTCCCTGGACCTTCTCGTGCTCGCCGGTCTGGATCTCCTTTTCAAGAATTTTTGTGCGCTTTCCCTTATCGACGCCGGCCACCTTGAGGATCTGGGTCGCATTGAGCCAGCTGTCTTGCCGCCTGCGCATGACGGCGATACCGTTCACTTCCATTTCGTAGACGTCGACGCCGGAGTAGACCGCCTATGTGCGACGTGTCAATACGACAAACCCGAAGAGCAGTGCCACACCAACGCTGGAGGGGGCAATGCCATCGCAAGAGAGGGGAAGCGGGACTACTTACGCTGTAGATTTGTGGCGCCTCATTGGCGAGCCTAGAGTCCGCTCCATAGTTGCGGTAGCCGGCCTGGGATTGCTGGCTCATTGTGAAGGACTGTTGCGAAGAGGGTTGCGATTGCGATGCGGAAGGCATCATGGCGACGGGGTCGACGTTTCTGAAGGTGTCGTTGAGTCGCGCTGCAGACAAGGAAGATTTGCGGCGGGAATGAAGGGAGCGGGAGGGTTGGCTGGTCGTGAGGGCGATCGAAGACATGTGTCGGCGCTACAACATTGGAGGCAATGAGGATTGGTTCGACGGCAGGCGATGGAGATTCCGATTGAGAGAAGACGTCGTCGGAGGGGGGGGGTTCGGAAGGGAGGACGTCGTCGAGAAGAGGGGAGGTTATCGGCAGGTGAGTCGATCGACGGGCGGTGGGTGGATTTTTGCACTTTTTTTTGGCGACTGAGAAGTTGATGGAGTTGAGTTGAGTCGAAGTGAGAATTGAGGCAACTTATGAGGCGGAGTGGAATGGGTGCAGCCGCCGGCCTTGTCGCTCTGGTCTTTGGACTATCTTCTCTTTGGACCGGGTGGTTCGTCTTTGGTTCGGGCGGCCGTTGTGTTACGTTGCGTTGCGATGCGCTACCTTCCTTTGGCCCCAGTGCAATAGTGGTATTGTGTGACTGCAGTCGCCTTTGACGTGGTGTGTGGTGTCGATATCGGCGTGCACCAGAGTAAAGAAAGCACCTTTGGCAGGCGGCAGATCGAAGGTTGAGGGGTGAGTGAAGGAGGAATGCGTGGATGTCGTAAGTAGCCAAAGCTTTGAGGGTTGAGGGAGGGAGGGAGGAGGGGACGACAGCGCGCGGCTATTCCTAAATAAGTGAGGTTGGCCGGTCTTTGGGTCGTGGTCAGACTGGAGTACGGAGGAGGGAGAGCGAGTGGCTCTTCTTGTTTGGGCGAGCAACAGAAGACTCTTGGAGATAGCGACAAGAGCGAGAGAGAGAGAGAGACGAAGGCCAGGTTCTCAAGGGTGGACAGGTATCAGACAGAGATCGGAGACTAGAATCAGAGATCATAATCGACAGTCTCGTCGTCTGGTTGCCGGGCCCGAGACTGAAAAAAGACCCGCAGCGCTGAGCCCGAAAGGGAATTTCAATTAAAGCTGTCGGGGGAGCGACGGGAACCGTGGACGGGGACGGGGACGTGGACGTGTCTGTTTCGCGAGGCGAGCGGCGTGTCTCAACGTGTCGCGTCTCAATTACGGACAGGAAGAGCGCTGAGCAAGTCCACTGTACCTGTATCGGTACTCGCTGATGTGTATGTGCACCGTGGGAGGGTTGGAGGGGATTGGTGCTTGTGCGTTGCTGAGCGAGACGCACAGGCCACTAATGGCCGGTAAGTAACCAAGCAGGTACGGATATCCAGGTACTATCTGTGCTCTGAGTGTCCGACTGCAAGTGGTACGTATCCTGAGACCTTCTTCCCTCGACACGCTCCGTTCAGTGACCACTGTGACGCGTCTGGACGTGTGCTGCTCTCAGTTCATCCTGTAACTGCCGCTCTCTACCGACCCTATCAGGCTACTTATCGCGTGCGTTTCCACTCTCAGCCAAGCTCAGGGTCCAAGGGAGTTATCTGGTTATCTGGTTATCTGGCTATCTGGCTATCTGGCTCTCGCAGCTTTAGGATTCTCAGAGAAATACGTGCCGTGGAAAAATGCTTGTTTTCCCTGTGCAGAATCGCCTGCTACGAGCACACAGACAATGCCTCTCTCACTTTATTTACAGCATTTCCACCCTAACAGACGGGATACCTACCTGAAGCACGCATTGTACAGAGAGAGGATCGAGTATCCTGCTCAACTATTCCAACAGCTTAGCCTATCTATCATTTTACATACCTTGTACATACGATGAGGTCCAATTCAAGTTGCGTTGCTTTAAGCAACGTAGGTAGGTTGCAAACAAGTGTGAATCTATTCCACAAGTATCTACTCATAGAGCCATATTTCATCTACAGGGGACCTAGGTACCTAGGAAGGTCGGAAGGTAGCTGAGCTGCTCGATGCTGAACTGCCCCACTCCCCGGAGCTTTGGCCAATCGCCCCCCCTAGGGGGGACTACACACCGCATCTCACAGTCTCTGCGCCTGCCACGCCTATCTGCCAAATGCCATCATCTGCCATCTATCTGCATGCATCCTGCTCGACATCGCACATGCGTCTCTGTCTCTGTCCCGACTAGCCAGTCACAATAGCCATGCCAGCAAAAAGACCATCACCGCCTATCCCCTAACCCTCAACACATTGCCCTTCCACCGCCAATTGACGCCTTCTATCGTCCCACGATGCCACAATCTCGAATCCCCCTTCCGCATCCCGTGCAGCCGCTGCATGTCTATCGCCATCTCCTTCGAGCGGCAACCTACTACCCAGCCACCATACGTCCCTTTCTTTTCGAAACCATACAAACTCGCTTTCGAGAGGAGCGGCAAAGAGCCGCCGAACGTGAATCGCAAATTCTCAGATCCCCCAATCCCGAACAAGCCCGCAAAGACGAAGAGTACCGCCGGAAAAAGCACCTCCTAGATGGAAAGCAACGGATACCCTTTCTGCAGGCCGCCGCCAACGGTGACCAAAAACGCTTGCGCAAGGTCATGTGGCACACTTTTGGCCGCCTGGGCAAACGCCGTCGCGAGCTCGTGTCCTTGTTGGTCGCAAAAGAACCAGAACCGCCCCTTGGCCCCGAACAGCTCCAGCGACGCATGGAGCAAGCGGAAAAGGACAGAAAGAAGAAAGAGAAACTCCTCAAGACGCATCCCTGGAAACGAAACTGGGACAGAGAAGACCCCACCCCCTGGGTGTACCAGCACCTCAGCCCCATCGAGGACAACTGGGACATCCCCAAGCTGCGCGCCTACATCAAGGCCCAACAATCCCATCAGCGCGATGCCACGGGCTCCGCCTTCCCGAGAAGTCCCTTCAGAAACCTCGATCCGATGAAGAAGGTGCCTAGGGAGGACATCTGGGGCCGCCCAACCGCCCCGAGAAGGGTGACCAAGGCTGTGCGAAAGTGGTGGAAGTGGACCGCGGACAAGATCATGCCTCCCGTCGCCGAGGACGCATGGGATTTCCTCAAGCTGCTCGCGTCCGGGGATGCGCCCAAGGAGTTGTATAGGTTCCCGCCGCAAAGGCGCATTGCCGTGTCCATCGGCACGAAGCCTGGCGAGACGCCATCATGGGACTGGACAATACACACTCGCTTGCCCGCACGCGATGTCGAGCGCTTTCGGGGCAGACAGCTCTCTCGCTTGACCGGGCAGTTTGACGAAGGGCCTTACTCCAAGACTGCCAAGTGGTTGCCCTCCGTGAAGCGCCGGTCCAAAACGGGCGCCAAGATCCCAACGTCTCGAAAGCAGCCCTTCCGTACGCGAGAGGTCCGACGCGAGTATGAAAGGATGTGGCAAGCGACTTCTTACATGGAGCCCGCGCCCGAGAAGGCAGGCTTTAAGCCGTCGTTCGCAAGACCTGTTTGGGGCGTCAAGAAGGCAAAGGTCCCCGTGGCCACGGCAGCGCACCACCGTCTCTTCGAGGACGTCGACGCGAAAGGGAAGAGACCAAAATCGGCTACTCCTTACGCTCGGATGCCTAAGGGACCCGCTGGCGGCGACGAGACAGCGAAGGCCAAGGGCCCTAAAATGGACGGCCAAACGCTAAAGGGATAGAAGCGTTCTATTTCTTTTCTTTCTTCCCCCTTATCTTGGTAGACAGGCACTCTCCCATCACCCGAGCAAGCCCGCCAGCCTCGGCAGCGCGTCGCCGTCGACGCGCATGCCCACCCAGTCGTCCATGGCCTTTGCGCCGATGGACTCGTAGAACTTGATGCTCGGCTCGTTCCACTTCAAGACGACCCACTCCAGCCGGCCGCCGTCCATGGCGACGACCTCCTTGGCCAGCTCGACGAGCAGCCGCTTGCCGTAGCCCTTGTTCCGCTCCGACTGCCGCACGTAGAGGTCCTCAAGGTAAACGCCCGGCTTGGCGCGCCAGGTGCTGTAGTTGTAAAAATACAGAGCCATGCCGACGCCCTCGCCGGCCTCGTTGAAGAGCAGCAGGCACCGCGCCGGCCTGCCCGGCGCCGTGGGCTCCGTTTGCGGCTTGCCCGGTGTGTAGGTCGTCTGGTCCGCGGGGGCGAAGGCGATTGTGTTTCCGAGAGACTCCTCGGTCGCCTGAACGCTGTCAAGCTCGCGCTCGTAGTCTGCGAGCTCCCTGATGAGGCTCAGGATGATGGGTATGTCTTTCGGTAGGGTTAGCAGCTTGGCTTAGAAGCCGCTTGGGCGTTGCCGCGGCCTCTTCTCTCACCTTGACGACGCGCGTGCCGGATGGTCGGGCCTGAGGGCGCCATTTTGGGAGGTATACGAGGCTTCTAAAGACGCGTCGTGGTGGTGATCGGGAATATGAATACCACTATCAGAGCCTCGATGAGAGGCAATAGGTCGTATTTATGCACTCAGAGGTCCTAGGTGAGGATCCATTTCTCAAAGGGCGTGCCTCATGTCGTTAGGTGGGGAAATAGAAGCATTCCCCTCTCAACCGCCACGGCAGAACTGATGCTTGTTTTCACCGCCTACTGAGGCGTTGCATGATTCATGATGCACCTTGCTGTGAGCGAGAAACTCGAGACCAAAGCTATGATCAGTTTCGATAGCATTCAACCTGATGTAGCCGAAGAAGAAAGTCATGATAACATGAGTGGGAGGTGGTCAGGACCCCCCCCTCCTTATCATAGTACCCTTACGGAACAGGTGTAATCAGCAACCGGGTCTCATCAAGCTCCACCATTACTTTCACTGACTAATCTCATCCTTTACTGCTTGGCTTTGGGAAAGACTGTACAGAGTATCACGCAGACGCAGATGTCAGACACAAACACACTCACTCACTCCAATACACAGATGTATATGTTCAACTTCCCTGATATCTACATTCAACCTACAGATAGATATACGCACTCTACAAAAGACTGGCTGGCGTCTTCGGCGGCATCCCCCCCGGCGCAATCTTATCCGCCGACACCGGGCCGGGAGTCAGTGATGCTCTTCAGTCCCTACTACGGACGAGTAAGAGATACCCAACCGTCTGAATCCCCCCCTCCCCCCACACACCTAAAGATCCTCGCGTCGGTCGCATCGGCGGCCTTCCGACCTGCCCGTTGCGCAATTCGACCCTGCGATGCGCAAAGCGTCCACCCCCCGCACCCAAGGCGTGCCGGGGCGGAATCCCATAAAGATGTGGAGGGGGTAAGCTTGGAGCTTGGTTGGCCGCTGGGCGACTCTGTTACATTTGTGATCCCATCGGGGCCTGAAACGAAACCCCCAATCCTCCCTCCTCTCATCCATCACCTGTTAAATAATATCTTTGCTTAGGTGTGAGTGAACGCTACGTACACACTCTCATCATTCCTACCTACACCTTTACCTACAATCTCACATAATCTTTCTTACTCTTTCACTCACCACCAGCAACAACATCATCCTCACAATCTCCCCTCATCCCCCGTCGCATCAATGATCATGCTGCTCCCCCCGCCAAACAAGACCCTCAAGGGCCATAAGCTTCTCATCCTCTCCCAGTGGGTGCCGCCGCAGGAGTATCTCGACCGCCTGCATGACCAGTTCCCGGACCTCAAGGTCGTCTACCACGAGCTCGGCTGGGCCGACAGGAAGCCCGGCGACGGCTTCAACCCGGACGACTGGAAGGACGTGACGATCCTGCTGACCGGTAGCGCCCTGCCCACGCCCGAGGCGGCGCCCAAGCTGCACTACGTCCAGCTGCAGAGCGCCGGCGCAAACCACATCCTCCAGGACCCGTTGTTCAAGGACACGGACGTGAGCTTCTGCACGGCGAACGGTGTTCACGGGTGAGCCCCCCCCCCCCCCCCCCCCCGTCCGCTGATACAGTCGTCGTCATCGTTGTCGTCGTCTAGTCTCGTCTGTTTTGTTGCTGACTGTCGAGCGCAGGCCTCAGATCTCCGAATGGATCATCACGACGTACCTCTCGTTCCAGCATCAGCGTAAGAGACGCATTCCTCGGGGTGACGAGTAGGACACTTGGACAGATGCAGCTGCTGACACTCACTCAGTTCCCAAATATATTGACAACTCTCGCGCGGGCCATTGGAAGCGCGGCGATGACTATGTCGAAGACGCCGTCGGCCGCACAATGTAAGCAAGCCCCCGTTCATTCGGTCTCACATAGCGAGTCCTGCTCTATACATCTTACCTCATCCCATCCCATCCCATCCCATCTCACACCATCACAGAGGAATCCTCGGCTACGGCAGCATCGGCAGACAAACAGCACGCGTGGCCACGGCCCTCGGCTTCAAGGTGCACGCTTACACCCTTCACCCGCGCCCGACGCCCGACTCGAGGCGCGATAACACGTACACGCCGCCCGGCCTCGGCGACCCGGAGGGCAAGTTCCCGTCCAAGTGGTTCTCGGGTGCCTCCAAGGCCGACCTGCACGCCTTCCTCGGCTCCGGCCTCGACCTGCTCGTCGTCGCCACGCCCCTGACGGACAAGACGAGCCACCTGCTCGCAGCGCCCGAGCTCGAGATCCTGGCTGAGCGGCGGACCTTCATCTCCAACATCGCCCGGGGTCCCATCATCAACACGGACGACCTGATCGCCGCCCTCGACAAGGGCACCATCCGCGGCGCCGCCCTCGACGTCACGGACCCGGAGCCGCTGCCCGACGGCCACCCGCTGTGGAAGGCCAAGAACCTGCTCATCACGCCGCACATCAGCGGCCTGTCGACGAGCTACGCGGAGCGCGTCTTGGGGATCCTGGAGCTGAACCTGCAGAGGCTGAGCGAGGGCAAGAAGCTCACCAACCTCGTCAACAAGAAGGAGGGTTACTAGATCAAGTGAACAGAGGCGAAGGCATTCATTCCGCTAATGTTTTTATTACTCGTTCCGCCATCAGCTAGACGGAATCTTGTGTACATAGGCTATACTCCTGATGAAATGCAATGTGAACTATCCCAGCGGTACCTCTTGTACGCCACGCCGATTCATTTACGCTGTTGAATCAATGGCAGTCCTAGCAACAATGGCCAACTCTTGTTACATTGTTTGACGCTGCCAGCGGATGACATCGAACAAAGCGCCTGGTTACCGCAGCCTATACCTTCATGTACCATTTATAACCACATTCGCGACCACTCTCAACCCCCGTTCGATCGCCCATCTTTTCTACGCATATATCGTTTCCTCGTCCCTTCCTTTCGTTCTTCAACACTTGCTCTTGATCTTATGAGACGGACACCTAATCAAACAGTAGCGACTCGCGGTGTCAGCCCTTTCCGGTCGGGGATCTCGTAAGCCGAGGACGATTGGCCCTCGACAGATTCGCTGACGGCATCCTCGGCAGCCAGCGAGTCCTGGGACTTGCGTATACGTTTCTCCCTGTTCCGACAGTCATTTATCTGGCCAAATGTTACTAACCCCTTTCCCAGGGACACATACCCGTGAGATCCAAGTAGAAGCCTCACAACCTGCGTCGTGATGACCAGCAGCACGACCATGACGGCCGAGTAGACGTAGCCCTTGGGAAACCGCGGGGCCTCGACGGTCGGGTACACGAACAACGGGATCCACGCGTTCGTCGAGGTGGCGATGGCCGTCATGAGAATCAGCGTCAGCGCCCGCTCCTCGATGTTGTGCTTGAGGATGATGTTGGCCCATCCGTACAGCACCGACGACACCGCGACGGCCGAGTATGTCGTGCTGAAGGCGTACCACTTGGCCGCCTCCGGCACGTTCCACACGGCCAGGATGACGAGGCCCGAGAGGTTGACCGCCGACGCCAGCGTGATGGCCGCCGGGCGGCCGATCCAGAGGTCGGCGCTGAAGTTGATGAAGAGCACGAAGAAGATGCCGAGGCCGGGGCTCAGCGCCGCGAGGTTGTTCATCTCGGCCGTGCTGTAGCGGCCGAGGCTCTTGATCCAGAGGAGGAACGCGGCGCTGTTGGCGCTCGTGTTGAAGAAGAAGATGTCCCAGAGGATGAGTAGGTAGAACCGCCAGTTGGTGAAGATGCGCCGCAGCAGGGCGAGCGAGAAGGGCGTGCTTCGCGTCGACGCGCCGGCCTCCTCGAGGCGCGAGCGCGCCAGCGCGAGCTCCGCTTCCGTCATCAGCAGCCTGTTGGGCTTTGCGGGTGTCCCCGGCCAGACGAAGTAGCCGACGAGGGCGAGCGGGAGCGTGATGACGGCGTTGATGATGAAGAGCCAGCGCCAGCCGGCCAGGCCATGGGTGCCGTCGAGGTACGTGACGGCGGCGGCCTGCAGGAGGGACGCGGTGAGGGTGCCGAGGGTGAGGCCGATGTAGAAGATGCCGCCCCGGCGGCCGATCTCGTCGCTTCGGTACCAGGAGCCGAGCACGAAGTGGACGCCCGGGAAGTATGAAGCCTGGTTCTCGGTCAGTCTATACTGCATGTATACAGTCTAAAGTTACGAGACCGAGAGGGGCGGGACCGGACAGACCTCAAAGATGGCCACCATGAACCGGTACGCCATGATCTCGGCATAGGAATTAGCGCGGTACTGGAGAAGGGTGAAGAGCCCCCATCCAAGATCCAGAGTCGGGACGAGTACATGCATCGGCACTCGTGGGAACAGGTAGATGAAGGGGAGGAGGCCGACTACGTTGCCCACGACGAAGATGGTCTGGAACTGGACGAGCTCGTTGCCGTGGAAGCCGAGCTCATCTGCCATGCCCGAAACATACGCATTATCTATGGACGTTAGTCACGGACTTCTAACGAAGCCTTCTGGATATGGGGGGGGGGAGGAGGTTCACTTACTGATGTTGATCTGATCAATATACTTGACCCAGTAGATGATGCTGTAAGTCTGTACATCAGCACTTGAAATAGACACACAAACAACGAAGGAGGACTTCTTCTTACAAAGCGTAGGGCACAATGAGAAAGTCGAGCTTCAGGATCAGCTTTCGTTCTTCCGGGGTATCGGTCGGCGCGAACCAGTGATACCACCGGCGTGAAGGGGGAGTAGGAGCAGACATGACAGGCAATCTAGATGATGGCTCTTGTCCGGGATTGACTCAATCAACTGGTTAAGAAAGGACAAACTTCGTAGAGCAATTAATAGTCTTCTGTTAGAGCCTTTTTGGGGGGGAAAGAACAATAGCTCAAGTCGTCAGCTCCGTATCGGAGCACATCACCGGCGGGCGGAGATCCAAACCCCTTTCAATGGACCTCCGGTGGTGTTCCAGATCCCAGCCGTGATGCCGGCAATAGCGAGGAGGTAGTCGTTTTCCCGGGTCCTTATCTTGCTCGTCGTTCGGAAACTCGTCATTGGTCCGCCAGGTGTTCCTTTGCACGTCAATGTGTGGTTTCACCCAAGGGGGGGACTGACGATGATGCCATTTCTCGCTCCATTGCGCCAGTGGATGTTCGGCAGTCGGGCCTCAGCCCGCACCTAAATTCATGTCATCTGCCTTTGTGCGATAACGGCTTTTCTATTAGCCCGCTTCCCTGTTACATTTTCTTGCAGAATTTTGTCATGCGCGAGCCAACGGATTAGTTGGAGAGAGTAGGAATTCGGCTGCCCAAGGCTTCTTCTGGGCACCCCTGGAGCGGCTTTTCATCGGAATTACAAGATAACAGTATGGAAGGTGAGTGTGAGCAGTGGCTAACCGGGTCTGGGCCTGGCTATCTTTGATACGTTGTTTTTAGGTACAGGTAAAAAGCTATTATTACATGAATGCCGATAGAGTAGCACGCTGGATTCTCATCCAAGCCCGCGATCTCCACCGTGGTCCTGCTGATATTCAGGACGGTCTTTCGTCGAGAGTCGACGCCGACAACTTAGACACACTGGGAGTACCAGTCGTTCACGAACTCGCACTTGCCAGACGAGCAGGCGGTAGCGCCAGAGTAACCCTGGCCACCACACTGGCCGTACAGGGCAACGGATCCGGAGCCGGAAGCGGGCTTGGCGGCGGCCTCCGTGGCCTTGGGCGCAGCGGGGGTAGAAGCAACAGGCGTGCTGGAGGGGGCAGCCTCGGCCTTTTCGGCAGTCTCTCCAGCAGACTTGGAGGGCGCGTCAGCAGACGACGAAGAGGAGGCGGCGCTCAGCTTGCCGGCGCCGGCATTGGCAGGGACGCTGGTCTTGATCTTGCTGGCGGCGGCGGCGCTGGCGATGCCGAGGCCCTTGAAGTCGCCGAAAAATGTGGTGTCGGTGTACTTGAAGTCGTCGGTGGTGTCCTCGAAGACATTGATCTCGCACGCCCGGCCGAGGGCCGACTTGCACTGCGCGTTGGTGGTGGCGTCGGGAGAGGAGAAGAGCCTGCCCTTGTAGTCCGAGACGAGCTGCTTGACGTTGATGAAGACGTTGCCCTCGAAGATGCCGCGGGCTGTGGCCTCGCCACCCTCGATGGCGTGGCCGTTGGTGTCGCTCCACACGTTGTTGACGGCGTGCAGGAGGGTGGCGCCGCTGAGGGCAGGGCCGCGGCCGGCCGTCTTGTAGATGTAGTTGTTCTTCATGGTGATCTGGTCGTCCTCGCCGACCATCTCGAACGTCCAGTAGTGGTATCCGTTGCAGCCGGTGGAGTAGGTCGAGTCGCCGTTGATGAAGTTGTTGGACAGGGTGATGCGCTTGCTGGGCTCGAAGCCGAAGACGTAGTGCTGGCGGCCGGGGCGGGTGGTCTGCACATCGAATTAACACATGTCCAACTTCGAAAACAGAACCGAGTGACAAGAAATGGAGGGAGGGATTCTTACGGTTACATGGTCAACCCAGACGAGATCGGCACCGGCAAACGAGAGCGCGTCGCCTCCCCAGACGTACTTGTGGTTCAAGTCTTTGACTTCGATGTTCTGGATAATGACATTGCTGCCCTTCATCCTCAAGCCCTTGCCCTTGATGGCGCCCTTGTTCCCGACGCCCAGGATGGTCTTGTTGGAGCCAACGTCAATAGGCGTTCTGGCGGCCTTGAACCAGGTGCCCGTCTCCTTAGTGTTGCTGCCGCAGTCATCCTGGATGATTCTTTGGCACGCAGCGCCGGTTCCCCAGCTGGCACAGGCGGTGCCGGACTCGGTGCCCTCGGACTCCGTAAAGTCATACTCCTTGGAGAGGACGATGACGCGGGGCTCGCTGTCGGTGAGATACTTCGTCAGCTCGTCGATGTCCTTGGGCGTGACGGCGGCTGCGCTGCCGCCGCCGGTAACTCCGGTGGCAAAACCCTCCGCCTTTCCGCTCACGGTTTGAGCTGCCGTCAAGTTGGCCACGGCCGCCAAGACCGCCAAGATGGCTGAAGCCGACTTCATTGTGGAATTACAGGGGGGGGGGGGGGGGGGGGGGTTGGATCGAGGGAAAAAAAGGGTTTTAAATGAGTGGTTCGTGCCTAGTAGAAAAGAGAGTGGTTGTTGAGTTCCGGAACTCGATATCCAACGTAGAAACAAACTGGACAAGACAAAAGTTGAACGAGGGGCGGATGTGAACGAAAGTGAGGGAAAGTAAAATCGATGCGGTTCACTCCGATGTCGAGGGGAAGAGGAAAATTCGATACTAAATATCGTGAATTGTCCCCGCGATCTCCGGGGGGAGGGTGCCGTAGCCGTCCCGAAGAGGATCTGACATGTTTTATCCGAAACAAACTATTCTTGTCACTGCAATTTAGGGGTTGACCAGATAGGAACCATACGGTCATACACCGGCTTTTGATTGGTGACTGGCCACACTTCATGGACCTTGCATTCATTAAGTCCCCCCCTGAATCGTTCAAAGTCTGCCTAACTGAGAAAAGTGACGTCTTCTTCGTGGCTCCCCATGCCGTTTTCAGAGCAAAGATGCTCCAGTACCTTTAACATGGCAACTGTCGCCGAGATCATAAGACTAATACCTTACCTCTTACGGGAAGTACTTCGTGAATGCTTGGCTAAGGAGTACGGAGTTCCTGTTCAGGATGAGCGCAGAGTCTGTTCTTCGGCATCTATCGGGTCCCGACACCACCGGAATTTCAACACCAACAAAAGTGCTGCGTGAGACCTACAGTGACTCGAATTGCAGTGCAAAGGGTCAAAAGCAAGAACGCAAACCCAGTAGACCGGATTCGCCTCTAAAGACATTTGGCAATTTTGGCGTGTACTCGTTGCTTCAACAGGGCACACCCCCTGGGATCCCTTTGGGGGGGGGGGGGCTCTTCGGATAGCTCCGGTTCGCATTTCGCAGATAGATTGATTGCATCGATGATCAGCGTGCTCCAGATGTGCAGGCCACAGGAGGAACCCCGTCATAAAACCCAGCCAGACAATCCTTCAAACCAAACAGACAACCACAACTCACTGGCTTCTTATCACGACATGGCCACATGGAACGGTTTCCCAGGGGCGGATGAGAGCCTAGGTTATCGCTTGTCTGAGAAGAATGCAAGCTTTGCGTTCTTCGACGTGGCTACATAGGTCTCCCTCAACTTTTCGGCTTGTTTTTGTGCGTTCGTTTGCCATGGGCCAACTGACTGAATCCTCCAAGAAAAAAGGTATGGGAGGGGCTCTCCATTTTTATTGGCAATGCAGAGAATTCCCAGCTGGGCCAGTTGAATAGTAATCCCGGAATTTCCTGCAAGCCAAACCTAAAATGGAACTGATTGTCCAAGGCAAAGCGAAGGAGTTTTCTACCTTCTTGAGAAACCCCTTATGAATTTCATGTCACAGGGCAGGGTTTTGGCAGGATATTACATAGGGGTTTGAGTTGTTTGTCCGCTTGCAAAGAGGCAAATCATTGTAGACGAGCAATAATGATGTTGATTTACTACTATTCACAAAATATAAGTGTGCACTCCTTTTACTTACTTTGTTCTTCTATTTCTACTACTTGTTCTAAAGAGTAAAAATGCTACCTAGCTCTATAATGTTGCCCTTCGTAAGTAGGAAATGTAATGAAATTATGCAAAATTCATGTTTGACATAAATATAGTTACACTATTACATTAACCTCCAGTATCCTACCTAGTCTTGCGTAAGCTTTTCAATTTAGGCTGGGCAACTTCTAATAGGCTTTCCTAACTTAGCCTAAAGAACTATTCACAGCGTTAATTAAATCAACTAGTAGCGTAAATCACAGCTAAAGCCCCCTTAAACATCCGACCTCAAGTTAGGTTTGATTTATTTGCATGTGGAATATAGCAAGACACATACTATCTAGTTGTGGTTCACTGCAAATATTTTACGCTATATGCTCCTTTATTCACTGTAAAAAACTTCTGAGAATGTTTTCCATTTTCTACTTAAATGCAATACAACCTAACTTAGTTTCAGCTTGGCTTCAATTTTACAGTAAAGCTAATACGCTCATCAAAGCAAAGCACAAGTTTCAAGTAAAGCTATCCTGCTAAGGGAAAACCTGCCCTAAAGGCTCTATAACATCTTCAAGCTTCAAGCAACTAGTTTAGAAAGGCTAAGTGGTATCTTCCTAAAAGTTATTATCTGCCCTGAAAAGGATATTCTCCTTCTCTACATAAGGAAGAAAAGCCTACGCAGCATCTTCCAGACACCAGCCTCCTGTAAGTTAAAACAACATCTGACTACCTGCCTACTTATTTAAAAAGACCTTCAGCATTGCTTTTGCTTTTGCTAATAGTACTACAGAACTCTAAAACATACTTACTCTGCATTGCACGCATACTCACATACAAAATGAGCAGCTCAAACAACGTCATGGGTATTACGCCTAAACCGCTAGAAATATCTCTATCAGCGTGGGACCAAGCAGCTCGTCGCGAGTTCCTTAGTGTCTGCATATGCTTTCCAACAAGTCATAATGCATCACCAAACGTTATACTGGCATCTTTACGAAATGCCCTTGATAGACTTGCAGTACAAAGGCCTGACTTTGCCGGCACTCTCCAGGTCAACCTTGCCTCAGGTAAAATATCTCTTGTTGTTAGGCATTATGACGTTATACCGCTTAGAACCACAGGATCCAACACCACACTCGGCTATTCGTATGCAGAGCTCAGGGAGAAAAGTTTCCACCTGGTTTCTTCAAGCTTTGTGTTCGTCAAAGGTATTTTGAGATTCAGCAAGGCACAGGGCAATTTAGCCAAGCCCCAGTCAGCTACGTTGAAACGTCATTCATCAGAGGCGGGCTCCTTCTCTGGGTACATCTGAACAAGGCTGTTGCAGATGCCGCCTGTATGCAGATGTTCATGGAATGTTTTGCAGCCCAGACAAGGAAAAGGGTGTTCTCATGTCCATCCTCTCAAGCTCTGGATGAAGAGAAGATTTCAAAGAGGGTAGTGGAAAAGAAACCCACACTTGGTGCCCTCCTCTCAGCATGTCCGGAATTTGTCTTGCAAGAGTATCCTATTGGACCTGCCACAACTACATCGCTACCTGCTGGGGAGGATCCGGTGGGGCATAAGCTTCTCAGGGCAGAGTCTGAAGTGATATTCCTCATCAGTTGGCAAAATTTGGAAACTCTACGGCACTTTGTTACGACGAGAAGGACGTGCAGGGGATCGCCCTCAACAATGGACTGCCTCACAGCCCTGATTTGGGCCTACGCCACCATGGCCAGAATGAGGACAAAGAGCCCTGATGAAATCAGCCTCGACTGGGAAGCAAGACTCTTGACGCCCGTCAACTGGAGAGGACGCGCCTTCCACCACGAAACAGTAAATTTCTTTGGCAACACCACGGCCTACCTCGTCACAAGGGTTCCGCTAAAAGAGGTCATGGACGCTGCTGAAAACATAGATCTTCTAGCCCACTTGGCCAGCTCCATCAATGCCATGGTCGAAGCCGTGGACGAGGACTTCGTCGCCACGCAAACGGCTCTCATGTGCGCCTGTCCGGACCTACGATACCTATGCACCAACATCTGCCTAGAGCACCCGACAGGCTTTAGCGTCGATTCCTGGAGGACCATCGGAGTGGACCTCACATGGGATATTCCAGGGGTCCCGACGACAATGGCAGATGTTGTGCGCCCAGTAAACGCTACGACCAGGGAGGGTACGGCGTTGATCTTGCCGAACAACGACTTGGGGTCAAATTACCAAGTGTCGGTGTCACTCCAACCACAGGCTATGGATATTCTTTGTAACGATAAGCGTTGGATGCAATGGTTCTATGGCGTTGTTAGATAGACCTCAAAGTTGTCCTGCAGTTGGGTTCTCAGGCCTACTAAGAGTTTAGTTTCAGCTAAGTTAGTCACTTCCAAGATCAGAAACACTTGGATTCTGATTTGTGTTGTATCCTATGCTGTGCTAGCCTAAGCCACTTTGAACCCTTATTGCGTTTGGAGTTGCAAATCAGTATTGGAAGTTGCTAAGAGTCATCCCTAATTTTAAATCCTAAACAGCTTCTCTACGCCCCTTTGCCAGATCTACGAACTGAGATAGACGACTAGACCTCCCACAGTAAATCTGTCTAATTCATCTCGACCAACAATTGACGCAAATGCCCGTAAATAAGCTGAAGCTCAATTAAAAAGGAGCAAAGAAGTGTAAAAAAAAAAAAAAAAAAAAGAAAGAAAAAAAAAAGCCAAGTTCCTGGAGGCAACAGTCGTGTAGGGTTTCAAACTTCGAACAGCTGACTTTCGGTGTTCACTACAAGATACTGAAGCCATCGTCGACGTCGCTGCATGATGTTTTCGCGCCTTGGACAAGGCTCGGAACGCGTTTCTGATTGATAATGGAAACCCGACTCTCAGCGCTAACTCTTAGACCAACATTTCACTTTCGCGGCCTAGTCTCCTCCGAAATGCGGAGTTTGGTGGACCGTTGGCGCGGAGCATTGGACGATTCATGCGTCGAGCAGGTTTAGCCTCTGTCGTCCGTCATATGGAGCGGGTGTTTGGCTTGGCGCTGCCGTCCTTTCTTCAGCCTGTTCTTCGTCAGAAGACACTTGTCTACATCATCTCCTTCGCCTAAAGATTTGTACATCCTGGTGTTGAGTTGTCGACACACTACCAGAACGCCGAAGTCCGAGCATCACACCACCTCGTCGCTCCGCTCCGCGAAACCAGTTCACCCCAAAAATCAAAACATAATCGACAGACGTCACCGTTTTACCCCGCCATCAACTCCAAATTTCCCCGCAAGCGCACAATGACGATCACCGCCACCGACAACGCGGGGAAGACCTCCTCGGAGGTGCGCATCGAGGTCATCACGCAGCCCGAGGACTTCACGCAGGTCAATGAGGTCGTCTGCAACGCCTTCGGCCACCAGGTCCGCGACGGCGTCTTCATCTCCATGAACCCTGGTTGGGACACCCCTGAGGGCCAGGCCTTCCACGCCTCGCGCATGGCCAACCGCTTCAGCTCCGTGACCAAGAACAACAAGGGCGAGCCGAACACCGTCTTCCTCAAGGCCACCCTCCCGGACCCTGAGCGGCCCGGCCAGCGGAGGATCGCCGGCATGGCCATCTGGGTGCAGCAGTCGGCCGTCGAGGGCCACGGCGACGCGCCGCCCAAGGACCTTATCAAGGACCTCAACCTCGAGTCCATCTTCCCCGGCAACGAGGCCGAGCAGCGCTACGCCGCCGCGTGTATGGGGTCCCTCCACAAGCGGCGCGAGGAGGTTATCCGCGAGAAGGCGGCGTCGGACGAGCCGGCCGTGTTCGTGCTGGACATGTGCGCCGTGGACCCCGCGTTCCAAGGGAAGGGAATCGCCAAGAAGCTGGTGCAGTGGGGTCTTGACGAGGCCAAGCGACGCGGCGGGCTCGAGCTGCTCCTCGAGGCGTCGAGCATGGGCAGACACGTGTACTCGAAGCTGGGCTTCAAGCAGGACGGCCCCGAGATCGAGTACGAGGTTGAGGAGCAGTTTACGCACCGCGATAGGCCGTCCAACATTTTTATGCGCACAGGCGGGGGCCAGTGAGGCATCTTGCTTGAATTCCAGAAATATATTATACAAAGATATAGAAACAACATATTCGCATATTGGGACGGCTCAGAAGTGCAAGAGCTTTCTTTGGATTGTCACTAGTTTTTCATCTTGCATATGCTCGTGTTAGGATTGCATACGTGAACTGAAAGTGCAGTACATGCCCGTTGAAGGGAACATCAGGTTATGATGTGTCCATTGGAATCATTCATGATGTGACCATAAAAATACATTTCTAACGCCTTGACCAGGCGTTCAAGCGCCAAACGCTCGCTATTTGTAAGCAAATATCCATGCTTTTCAGTTATTTCCCCCTAATTGTTTTACTGTACATTTTCCCTCTCTAAACATTGTTGGCCAAGGGCTCTTGCTTGGTGTGGTGTTCCGAGAAGGGCCTCTCGTCATCGCTCGTCTTCTCCTTGTGCTGGTCGCCGCCGACGGCAGTGTTCTCGCTGTGCACTGAGGCGCGCTGGAAGGCAGAGTCGTCCTTCTGCTTGCGGGTGATGTAGCCAGGCGGCACCCACTTGCTGGAGGAGTAAGGCTTGACGCTGGGGTCGCTGTACATGCGGTCGACGTTCTCGAGAGAAAGCATCTTCGTCTCGTAAAGGAAGAACCAGACGAGAACCGCGCCGGCCAAGTTGCAGGCGGCGAAGACGAAGCCGTACGAGTAGCCAATGCCGGCGGTGGCGTAGGGCGTGAGGAAGGCAATGAGGAAGTTTCCGAGCCAGTTTCCGGCCGTGGCGAGGGATGCCTGCTTCGCTCTGGTGCGGAGAGGAAACGTCTCGCCAATGACACACCAACACATGGGTCCCCAGGTCTAAGTTGGAATGTTAGCTTGTGATCTAGAATGGACTGACACATCCATATCTGGGAATGTTGAACGGGGCGTGTGAGTAGTTAACTTACGCTGGCGAAGGAGGCAATAAACATGCAGGCCGAGACAATCATGACAATGCCGGTAGTCGAGTTGGTTTCCGGGGGCATGGCCACACCGACGGCGGCAAAGACGGTGAGCCAGGCGGTCTGCCAGACGGCACCGATGAACAAGGGCCAGCGTCTGCCGTACTTCTCCACGGCGTAGAGGCCGAAGAAAGTGCAGAAGACGTTGACGGCTCCGAGAATCAGCTGCATCATGATGGGGTCCTCGATGCCAGCCGACTCGAAGATGGTCGCTCCGTAGTAGAAGAAGAAGTTGACACCAGTCCACTGCTGGATGAAATGCAGGCTGATTCCGAGCAGAGTCCTGTAGACGGTCTTGGGGATGCCGGACGATCCGGTGAAGCACTCGGCCCAGGTGCCGTAGCCGGTCTTGGATTCCTCCTCGATAACCTTGAACATTTCCTGGAGATCCTTCTCGACGAGGTCGCAGTGGGGGTCGTCCTTCAGGCCACGGAGACGAGCCAAGGCCATGCGCGAGCCCTCCCAGTCCTGGCGACCGGCCAGCCAGCGGGGAGACTCGGGGACGAAGAGGATGCCCAGACCCAGAGGCAGGGAGAAGCCGATGCCGAGGCCGATAACGATGCGCCACGAGGCGTCCGAGTCTTGGAAGTTGCGGACGCCGAAGTTGATGAGGTTGGAGATGAGGATACCGAAGGTGATGAGCAGCTGGTACGAGGCGACGACGGCGCCACGGATCTCGCGCGGGGAGCACTCGGACTGGAACATGGGGACACCGATGGACAGGTTACCGACGCCCAGACCGGCGATGAAGCGACCAACCATCATGTGCACCCACGAGTTCATGGCCGAGATCTGGATGATGTTACCGATGATGAAGATGGCGACACCGAAGCTCAAACTCCGGCGTCTGCCCCACCAGTCGGCCGTGTAGGCGCCGGAAAGGGCGCCGATGAGGGTGCCGATGCTCATGAGCGAGACCATGAGCGACTGGGTGGTGGGCACCCATTGCGGGAGACCGTCGGGGCCAAGGCTGCCGGTGGCGAAGCGTTTCTTGAAGTCGGAGAAGAGAAGCATGCCCGAGATCTGACCCGTGTCGTAGCCGAAGAGGAAGCCTCCTATGCTGGTGATGGCACCGAGCATGAGGGCCTCGGCACCGCACTCAGCGCCATTGATGCGGACGGACCTGTGAGGGGGGGAACAGTGTTAGTCGTGATGAGCTCTATGGAGTGTGTGTTCGGCAGCATGACAAGCAGCTTACAGTTTACCCAAACCCATGATTGCGAAGAACCGCGGCGAGGGTTGCCGATCTACGCTAGGTGTTGTTGGGATATAGGAAGTTTTGCGGTCGTGATGTTTTGTTTCACGGGGAAACAGAGACGACTCAGCCGCTCAAGGTATCATGCGGATGTAGATCCCAAAAAGAATCTAGATGCCAGGAAAAGCTTTGTTGAAGCTCTGTGAGATGGGAAGAGGAGGGGAGAAAGGGAGGTGCTTTTGAAGACCAAAACCGAGGAGAGGGCTTTGGGTATTATGCCAGGGGGTGACGTTTCTCCTAAAGGCACGATGGAAAAGGCTTTATACTGACCGTAAGCCACATACAACATATCCTGCCGCGCCTTGGACGATCGTAAGTCAAAGATCTGCTGACCCGAATATAGTGATGGGGAACGCTACTATGACGTTACCCGAGAGGCCGACTCGGGCCTACCGTCTCTTGGTCGCCCGGGGGCGCAGGGCCTGGAAGAATAAGATTCGACGAGAAGGTGGGTTGAGGGTCGAAACAAGGTGTGGGAAAGCTGTGGGAGGAGACGTACCGCGAGTATCCGTACATGAACTCGATCCATGCTCATCCCCATTCATTACTCTCTGATTCTGTGTGTGGGGGGAGGACGCCACGCACGCGACAAGAAAACCACAAGCATCGATAATCCGGGGGTGAGGTGGCAGCCCACATTCTCGGGGTGATAGTTTTGTTTGAGATGGGATGGGGATGGAGCTTGAGACGAGCTAACAAAGTTGACAACTGACTGGCTAACACACTGATCCCTGGTAAAGCCCCGACTCTCGCTCTTTTGCTCTCTCTCTCTTTCTCTCTCTCCCTCTCTTCCCATCTCTCTCTCTCTCCCAGTCTCCCCCCCGGGATTCACTGACAGGCATAATCGTAAAGAGCAGCTGTTCATGGGGGCTCTCAAGGCCAACAATGGTTGGGTGAATCCGGAGTGAGGCTTGGAGATCGGCCGCTTGGCCCCCGTCATAGTCCGACAGAAGAGCAGGGGTGTGGTATGCGAACATTGGCACACGAAATCGACTTGTGCAGCCAAGAGAAGCCTGTCCGATGCGGGCTGCCAAGGGTGGGTGGTGCAGTCAGCTCACGGCGAGAAGCCGAGAAGACCACCATCATCACCGCATAGGTACGTAGGCTGCCTGTGATAGTAGTGACGGACTGTATCCGTGCATGCATAGAATAGTGAAGGCCCCTCCCAGCTCCCCCAATCTTCAGACCATCACAATACACCACAATATTGCCAACTGGTGTGGGTGCGGGAGGTCGTGACCGTGGAATCCGTGGGGAACGGAGCGGGTTGTGCCAGCGGCGAGTGCAGTGTCTTGGAAATTGGGGAAACACCAAGAATAAAAAATTAATGACGATCCCAGGACCCTCTTGTGCGAGTCAGCCAACGGCGCGTCCGATCTTGTTTCTCTCTCACTCTCCCAGTCTGTCTGTCTCCCATTGGAGACAGGCAGACGGGTCACACAAGTAACCTGTTCGAGCCGCACTCAAGGCGTAGCATAAACGGCCTTTCTTATGTGTGTGTGTGAGCGTGTGTATGTTGTTATTGGCAAATAGTATCCACGTTTAACCACCCTTTTTCATATTGTCGGCATAACTCAAGAAATGTCTGTCCCATGCTGGCTGGGCGGCACAATAACACGAGTCAATGCCATCCTTGCCGGGGCCGCGAACGATGCCCTGGGAGACGCGGTCTTCCGGCGCGGCGGTTCAGTTGGACATGATGCCCATCCCATCCCCCATCCGCTCCCTCACCGACGGAATAGGAATCTTGGATGCAGCAGCAGAAGGATATGAACGTATTGTGTATTGTATGACGTCCACTTGGCCACCATCGAACGCCTGTTCGTCGTCTACGGCGTCACTTCTCCTCTGCTCTATTGACTTACTCTTCTCTTCTGTCTGGTCCTTGGCTTAGACTTTCAACCCCAAATCTCATCCTATCCCATCCCATTACCCAATCCTCAACCCCAGACTGCCCAGCGCCAATGGTCTTCCCTTCTCCGCCCGACCATCGCAACTTTGTCTCAAACCCCGTGGGTCGTGGGCCGTCCTGCCGATGTAGCGGTACCTCCACGATGTTCCCCGGCCCCTCCGACGGAGGCGCTTGACCGCCAGGCGCGGAGCATCGGGGCCCCAACACTCCAACATTGGACGCGCCAAACTCTCTTGTCCTTCCCCCCCCGTTCTCCGCAGTTCGGGGTGGAAAATGGGAGTGGAATGTGGAGTCTGAACGGTCCGATTCCAAAAGTGGGAGGGCATCCATGCCGTCCGCTCTCCGCCGCCTCGCTGAAATCAACGGACCGACTCCATCGTCTTTTGATGGGGAAGGAGAAATGATAAATGGAGAGGCTCGTCTTGGCTCTGAAGCGATTCCGCGATGCTACACGTGTACAGGCCACTTTTCTGTCCAGTTTTTTCTTCTTTTGCTTCTCCAGCCTTCAGAGAGTCGCTCCGAATACTCCCCCCCCCCTTTCTCCATGTTTTCATGCTACTCACTTGGCGAAAAAAAGACTCTGCTCACAGCCCGTTTCAAAGTTTTCGCACTCAACTTTGTCCCCAGTCTCTCCTCCTCCTCCTCCTCCTCCTCCTCCATCGTCCCCCCAGTGCCACTGATCAAACCCCGACTCCCTCCGCAATCACGACTTGGGAAGAAGCAGAAAAAGGGGAGACTTGAAGCCTGGAGTAACACCACAACAACAGTCGAGAGGCAGCACACCTCGGCCGCAGCCACTTCTAGACCGAGCACCTTGCAGCGGGTGTCTAATAGTAGACAGCTGGACCGGTCGCCGCATCCACTGGCGGGCGATACGAGGCGGGAAAAGGAGCCGCCTTCATCCTCACTCGGTCCAGAACAGGAAGCCCACCTCGCACACAGTCACCGCCAGCCAGTGCTACGAAAACACCCGAAAACCCCAACATGCAACATCATCCGGAAGGAGTCGCGAGCCCTCAACCCGTTCCTGTGAATCCCGGTAATTGGCCGAGTTGCAAAAATTCTTACTCTCTTGTGCTTTTCGGGACCGAGGCCGTGATCCAGTTTTGCCTTCTTCTCTCAACCCCCTATTGCCCACCCCAACAGCCCACACCGCACGCCTCGGCCGGCTGTGAGCTGTGAGTTGCCCTGCAAAGAAGACGGCATGAAAGACGTGCTACTTCGGTGTTCCTCGCTTCATCCTGAAGTCTAACCTATCTCCGCCACGTCTCCGTCTCGGAATCTCTCACCGTGCCCTCCGTCGAGTAGGCCTTCTGGTTTGTATACAACCGCTTGCTAGTCCCTTGGTCTACAAAGTCGTGTGCCCAAGTGCCTACAGCTTGGACCTGCCTGCTCTCTCAACAGGCCTGGACGCGCAAGTTCATCAAGGGCCGGACGTAAGATTGCTGTCAGCATGCACCGCGCCGTCGACGGTGCGGTTGTGCTGTGTTGCGTAGGGATCACGATTCTGAGGACGGGATCCTCTGATATGATGTCCCTGACCCGAGTGTTAGGCAATGCGAAATATTCGCTGTATCTTTGATAATGCGCTTCGGCTGGCCAGTGACAGATCGCCCAGAAGTCTTCAAGTGAGCGAGGTGGAGATTCAAGGCGACTCGAATGGACATTTCTACTGGTTCGTTCAAACATCATGGTCGCCAGGTATATCTGTTAGTTTTATTGCTCTAACTCTAGTGCCGTAGCTCTCTTGAGCCTGACGGCGTGACTGCTGAAACTTCATCAGGTGAGGAAATCTTCCGTGGACAGGAGGAAATTAGACCTCGTCTCATCCAGGACTCGAAGAAGGAAACTTCGAACTCCGAAAAGGAAGGCTCTGCATTGTAGTATTTTCACCGCCAGGGTACTGCCCTGATCTGGTTGCACCGCAGACAAAGCGACTACCGGTTATCGTGGCTCCAAGGCCACAGGCCAGACAGGAGTTGAAGTCATGCTCCTAAACTTCGATGACCGGTCACGGTTGACTGCCGCATCTGCAGTACTCTGGGCAGTTCGACTAGAAGCACCGCGAGCTGTCTTGAAATTCAGTCTGTAAGGTGTAGTCAGAAAATAAGTTGGAGTGTATGGCAAGTCTTCTGATTGGTGGTGTTGATGTCCTTGAGTGAACATGCCTGGTGTTGGGTTGTTTTACTCAAACTTACACACCCCTGAAACAATTTCACGAGACTCCAAAATGTCCATAAAAGCCTCATCATGTCCAATCCCTAAGCCATATCATGTTCTCGCTGGCTACATCGTTGAGGTCGCGGCCAGTGAGTAGACTGAGAGATGATGCGGCCGAATCAGCCCCACTCATTCTTTTTTTCTTCTCCAGGCTTATGCCTCTCTTCGTTAACCAGAAAATGACTTAGGTTGCTATGATATCAATATCTAGATAAGAGAGTTTATGAGCCTGGGTCTTAGATGCGGCCAGATCACCTACCGCCATAAGGTCGCGCGATCGGGGTGAGCGTCGCTTGCATAGTAATTGACAGATACCCGTTCTTTAGACTTACACACGTGATACAATAACGCACGGAGTGGCTAATCAAAAACATGTTGGTGGACAGGCCCAGACCACTTAAGCCACTTGGCGCTCCAGGATCCGTCGCCATTACCGTTCCAACCTTCTACGTTGTAGTCTGCTCTTTAATTAAGTTTAACTACCTTTGATGTAGAAAGCGTAGCACTGGCACCTTGGGCATACGATGAGTAAATTCAATCAAAATAGAAATGTTAAATGGCTTAGATGATTGCTTCTGATGATTGGAAAACAGACAAGGACAAAAAAAAAGAGTGCGCCTGACCTTCCTCGGCCATAACCAGGAGGCTGGCTTGTAAAAAGAGTGGAATATATAGATGAACGACAGCCCTCTGGCTCCAGTCATCACAAGATGTATCTCAAGCCGCAACACTGATGGTCAACTACTTTTGTGCCTAATATTTTGCCAGCCTTTGCGCTGCAGTCCTTTGTTACTATGCAGTACCGCTTAGTTGTAGCCCTCCTTAATGTTTACTTTCTATACGCAAGAGCACAGCCAGACGTGCAAACCTACTTCAACTTGGACGAAGCCGCGCACGCAACCAAGACCCAGACGCTCAAGAGTTCCGGCTACCGAATACTATCACTCAGCTCTTACGGAACTCCTGCCGACATCAAGTATGCCGCAGTCTGGGTGAAGCGGGAGGGCAACCATCAAATCATGATTTCTAGCGCCGACATTAAGACTTACAAGAAATGGTTGGCCAAAGGGAAATCCCGAGGCTATGCTTCAACACATGTCTCCGCTACAGGGCCTGCTAAAAAGGCCGTCTTTGCTGGCGTCATGGAGAAGGCAGATGTTGGAAAATGGAGTCAGGAGTGCGGCTTGGCGAAACCAGAAAATCTACACCCAGCAAGGGATTTCAGTCGTGTTGTCAAGGACTTCAGCACCTACGGCACACCCAACAACCGTCGCTACTGCGTTCTTGTCCACGAGAACATGGGTAACGCAAAAGAAACAATCTTTTACAACACGAATGGGCCCGAGGACTTCGCTGCGATCTACAATTCCGAGCTCAAGAAGCCCATTTGGCGGCCCGCGCATCTCTTTGTAGCTGACGACAAACACATCACGCCTCATTTTACAGATGATTGGGTCGGCGAGTGGAAAGCGGCGACCGATCTCACTGCAGACGAGCTGGATGCCGAGATCAAGTTACGACAGCAGGGTCGTCTTCGCCCTATCCATATCGATGGCGCCGGCACAGGAAAGGACACTCGCTTTACTGTGATTTTTGCAGAAACCGACGTCCCGGAGGCCCGCAAGTGGACAGTTACCGGAAAAGAGGGTGAGCAAGCGATGACCGAGCGGCTCGACTCCATCATGCAGGCCTGGATGAAGAAGAACGGCGTACGCCAGGCACAGTTCGCAGCCGCCGTAAAGGGCGAGATCATCCTCGAGCGCAGTTACACCTGGGCAGAGAGTAATCGAGCCATCGTGGAGCCAGACGACATCTTCTTTGTGGTCAGCCTAAGCAAGATGTTTACCCATGCTGCCGTCTACAACCTAATACAGGCCGGAAAGCTGGACTACTCAACGCGAGTGTACGATGTCCTTGGCTACAAGCAAGCAAAAGACCCTCGCGCTCTCAGTACGACAGTCTCCCAACTCCTTGATCATTCTGCGGGCTTCGATCGTTCCATGTCTCCCGACATCGGATTTCAGTTCCGAGAGGTCTCTGAGTCCTTTCACAACAACAAGCGTCCTGCGAACCTTTGCGATATGATCGAGTTTCAGCTTACGAAGACCCTGGATTTCGAGCCTGGTAGTAGGTCTTCGTATTCAAATTACGGTACAATGCTCCTAGGCTACCTCATTACCAACATCACTAAGCAGCCATACTTGGACTTCCTCAAGGAGAACGTCCTTGAAGGCTTGGACGTTCGCATTTATGAGACAGCCGCGGAGAAGCATGCCAATGATCGCATCATTCAAGAAACTCGTTTCTCGGGTCTGGATGCCACACACCCACAATCGCTTCAGAAAGTACCATACATCTTTGGCGGCGATGGGTCCATCAAAGAGGAAGTCGCTCCTTCGTTCGGGCTCGCTGCGAGCGCAAGTACCATCGCAAGGTTTATCGGGAGGTATGCTGTTTGGGGTACTGGTGAGCGCGAGGTAGGGAATCGGCAAGGAGGATTGCCAGCAGCGCGCGCGATGGCCGTGTCGGAGGCGTCGGGCATTGATTGGGCCGTCACCTTCAACACTCAAGACTTTGTCACAAACAAAGAGACCACAGTCTTGAGAGATCGGCTTCTCAAGCCTCTGTTTTCTGAGCCGAAGTCCTGTTTCTCTTGGCTACGAAGATTCTGCGCCGGTGTCTAAATTCATCAAAACCATGAGTATCACAAGAGCAATATTTGGTTTGAAGATCTGGTCTAGTCCACCTAGGTGGCTCCAGTCCAGTTCACCCTCTACAGGAAGTTAACAATACATATATAACCTAGCGGTTAGCCACTCCCGCCTCACGTAGCCATGCTGGAAAACGGCAGCGGCACTACCTGAGCCGCCTACTCAACGGGAACACTGTGATTTGGAACAGTATGCACATTCCAGGTAGTCCAAATGCAAAGACGAACAACACCAGGAGGAGCCGCAGGTATCCACCACTCCCATTAACCGTAAGTAAGAATATGGTGGGCAGACTGATGAGAAGCACTGCGCATAGATGGAAAATGAGGGCCCTGAACGCCCATGACCGATAAAGATGATCGACGATCGGGTCCGGCAAGTGTCCGTCCGCCTTTTTAGCCGCGGAAAGCAACGGTGTGGTCGGGTTTTGCAGAGCGTCTGCCAGAGTGTCTGATGCATCACCGTACGTTTCCACTGCAC
The DNA here is from genome assembly GCF_034447905.1 of Colletotrichum destructivum. Lineage (NCBI taxonomy): Eukaryota > Fungi > Ascomycota > Sordariomycetes > Glomerellales > Glomerellaceae > Colletotrichum > Colletotrichum destructivum. The sequence goes on along the minus strand of NC_085898.1, from coordinate 5,598,281 downwards.
CGGCGGTCGCATGGACCATTTCGTAAGACGGCGTCGGAGGCTTTCTTTCCGCTGTTTCTCGTCAGCTTTCGCAATCAAACAACTAATTAGCTTTGCCGGCTAAAGTTGATAATCGTACCGATAGATATTTCCAAAACGGCCAGCAAGGGTTGAGTCAGTAGCAGAAGAGGGAGCATCTGTCCAAATCCCATCTCCCTTTCAGCGTCAAGATCTACCGTTGTGCTTCCCATTCCCATGCCATGATCTTCCTTGGGCCCGTGTCGGAACGACAGGAGTTGAACAGTCCCCCAAGCCAATGCGCAAGCAAGCATTCCAATAGTCATCATGAAGGAGTCGAGGAGTTCCATCAAGGCCACAAACGACACATAGAACGATGCTATGATCTTGTATTTGGCCTTTGACAAGAAAGAAAGTGGCCTTGTCTGAATCGTTTGCCTGGCCCATCTTTCCAGTTGGCACTCGAGCCGTGCTCTTCCCCAGAAACGTACCTGCTTACGGCTCCCGTCGAAGAACTGGCACAGTTTCCACACAAAAGCACTGATGAGAGTGAGAAACGAGAGGAGTGAGTCTCCGTTCTGAGAGAGACGCATCTCTGTGCCCGAGAAACTCCGGCTGGCGTCCCAAAAACACCGAACGGGTATGGCGCCGCTCAACTTATACCAGGCGGACGAGCCTGTGGGGACCAGCGCTCCGACAAGAAGGGCGAATACAAGGGCAATGGCACCCACTCGAACAAGCCTAGACGCGTGATTCCGCTTGAGTCGCTCGTGGAGGACGGAGAGTGACATTAGATGCACCGTCGAGCTGAGCCATGCAAGATAGATGACGGTGTTCCAGTTGTACTTGCTGAGGTCGAAGTAGCCCATCTGAGTATAGCCCGCGATGAGAATACCGAGGCCGGTGAGCAGTTGCTGATCGCTGAAAATGAGAAGGACCTCCTCTAACATCCGCCTCCCGCGGTGATAGGGCTGCTTCTGGCGGGCAAGGAACAGCCGGCGGTCGCTTCGACGCACGACATATTGCGGCAACACCCCGTACCAGTAAGCCCAGAGTACCAGGCCGAGGACGAAATAGGCCGACACCAAGAAAGCCGTGATGACCTGTCGGTTCGTGAGTCATGATGCGCTCCATGGTTTCGAATGCGCCAACGGCAAGGATTTTCTTACACCAATACCGGAAATATCTGGGTTCGGATGCAGAGTCAAGTTGCACCGGAAATACCGCTGGCAGCTCACAGAAGCAGTGTCAATTACGACAACTGTGACTTGGGGCTGCACTACCACGCGCTCTGCTTCATGTGTTGTTGTAAAGGCGGCCGTGCCTGTGATTGTGAGTGTGCCTGGTGCGGTCCCGATGGAACACTCAGACACAGTGTCCACATCTGTGATGGTTTGGGTAAGTCGTGACATTTGTGCCCATGTTGGAAACTCGCATTCGTGTCATGGGGGCGGGGCTTTTAAATAGCTTGATATCATGTCAAGAAACAGTCTGGCGCAGTCGCTATCCCCCCCTGATGCCAAACAAGGGTTGCCTAAAATCACTCGATCAACCGCCTCCAAAAGGCCAATCAGAGATTTTCAGGCAGTCTTACATCGCCTAAAGCAAATCCCCAATCATGTTGGACCTGGGGTAAGCAAAAAAATTGGTGGACTGCAAAGTCCGATCTCACCAATCGCAGTCGAAGCCAACCTTGGAGAGTGTCCACCGATTACCCAGCTCCAAGTACAGGCTTCGAAGTCAGTAGACTGAGAACTTGCCAGATGCCTAAAAGTTCCACTTCTCACTGAGAACTTGGAACTGTTTCGCACAGGATTTTAGGCAGTTGGGCAGCCCAAACAGGGTGTTGCTTCCGGCCCCTGATATTCGGCGGTAGCTCTCATGACTGCTCTCTACCGCTTTTGATTCAAATTGTCATTTTGGCTGTCGAAAAACAAGACACTACTGCTCCCTAGGAGTAAAGGGCAGTTGGAGGGAGAGAGGAGGACTGGATGAAATCCTAAGATCCACGCTGACGTCAGACCCTAATCAGCAAAACGGCAATCTCCAGACTCATTCTAACCAACTTGACTTCAATATTGAGTAACAGAGTCACTTGTTGCTGAAAAGAGACTAGCGGCGTGTGCCTGCTATTGAGTACCGTACCCGCGATCCGTGATTTCATCATAACATTAGAGCGGGACACGGATACTATGCCTTCCAGTCTTGACTTGGAGTAGCGGACAGTATGTCCAGAAAGATATCACACACGATTACATGTCTAGCTAGAGTTGGATTTTCAAAAGAGTCGAAGTCGGAATTAGGTCTTACTTCAGACGAACCAAAACAGTCCGCAAGCTAGACGATTGTTTATCCAACTCACCCCAATCGCACAAGAGTGAGGCTTAAGTCACATCATGGCACATATTGTATATTCGGTGTTCATGAATAGTCTCTCGTATTCCTATCATCGTAAGTGCCGCGCTGCGGCTACCCTCTGTTTTGCGTTCGCGATGCAATAACCCACAGTAGGAGATCACGAACACAGTCATCCTTCTCCGCAGCTGAAATATGTCGTGATGTACCAAGGCCGGACGACGATATTGTGGGTAGGTGATAATTCAGTGTTATCAGCTGATGTCGGTTTTCACTTCAACCTTGGGATTCTGCTATTTGACGAGTATCAAGCGAGAACAGAATACACCAACAACCACCAGAAACCATCTTGTTTTATGGAGTTACTGTTGTGCAGCAGCGCTGAGCCCCAACAGCCAAACTTCCATTCCGAACGTGGTTTGGAGACGGCAGGCTCATAATTGGTGCTGTTTCTTGGGGCTCGTTTCGATCCTGACGCATCTGGGAACTTGGCGTGACATGCGTGTCATCCGGCCACCGAAACCGTCAAGGACATCTGCCATGATGTTTCGAGGGTTCGTCGTCGTGCGACTCTTCAGTTGACGTAACGGCCGCTCTGGTCGGGACTGTCGCCCCAGAAATAACGCGGCCTGCGACCATTGAAGGCCTTCCAATCACGTCGAAACTCCTTCATGGCTTTTCTCTTCCTGGACTCCGACGCCCCTCCGCACTGGAGGTGATGCCAATCGAGCTTCTGCGACATTTCGAGAGTAGCGATGTCATACTCCTCGATTGCAACCTCGGAAGGGGTGAGCTCTCGAGAACATCCACAGCCCATTGTGATGACTGGCTTTTTTCTTTCAAGGGGGAAGGGTTTTGTATATCAAGTATTCTGAATCTTGTTTGAGAGTCTTCTGGCGAGTAAATAAAGAGCTAAGTGAAGACTGATGACGTTTTGTGGATAGAAAAGTCGAAAGGATTGTTGAGTGGGAAAAGTCTTCTGCGAAGAGAAATGAAGGGGAGGCTTCTTCAGTCTCAACTGACAGAAGTTATCTCCGTTAGACCATGAAAACCTCCTTCTTGTACGGTACAGTGCATTCACGAAGCCCTACTGCACCGGAGAAATTGCGAAGCTTCATTGCTGATCGAAAGTCCCATGGGTTGCTCCCGGGAAGTGCAAACGGACTTCAAAGTTACGCAACCAAGGCTGCTGTAAACTTTCGCTCTTGCTTCATTTCTGATTTGACTGTCAACATGAGAAATCTTGAGAAAAGCTTGGAGACGTGGCTGGGTGTTGTGCTCAAGGTTCTCTATTCAAATCACCTGCTGCCAGTGCAGGCCCACTGGGAAACAAGTTAGTTTTTTTGCTGTTTATACTACTTACAGAATACAGATACATTTTTCTGAATCCAGTTAGACTCTTCATCTTTTAGCATAAAGTGCTTCAAGACCTCCGTTATGGTGCTCCCTTTTCAAATTCTCTTCGTTTGGCACTGCGTCCAGCCATCGCTCCTCATATCGACTCTGCGCTTGCAGATATAGCACTATCGTTAACATATAGGGGTTCTTCTGTGATGAATGGTTTTTGAGAATCCAACCACTCTTTACAGCAGCAAGCAGCCCGTTGGCTGAAACATCACGGCGGCTGTATTAGTCTGGCAAGAACACGCCGCTCCAACACCGAACATGTTCGGACTGAGGCAAACCTCCAGATCTAACTCATCGGTCTTCTTAATGTTGTAGTCAGTGCTGAAGGGATCTTCACCAACTACGTAGGCAAAAAGGATATCGATTTAGCCGCCTCCTGCAACTGCTGATTTACCTATGTCATTTGCTAGGTCTCGCTATCAACCGTCAACCCGTTCTGTCAGCCCCACATCTCCAACTTCATGCCTGACAACCCAAGGGACTGGTTCGGGTACTCGTCCAAGACCAAGTGCACTAAGCAATGCCAATCATCGTTCCAATCACCGTTCGCAAACGTAGCGGTCGAATATTCCCAATAGGTCGGATACCACGACGCAAACTCCCAGTCGATGATGACTAGTGTCCCATCAGGCTGTACCATGATGTTTTTCCTGTGAAAGTCGTTATGAGTGAAGACGGGGGGGGCTACTGCTGCGAAGAACGGTCGGTAAGACATGTTGGTAATATCGAGTCTTGGGGGCCATCCGTTCTCCAGTGTCAAGGGAGTGCATCCGAATGATGCCCTCGATGAATTCTTCCTCAGTGGCAAAATGAGTCTTGACCTCGGTTGCGCCTTGTGTGGCAGAGAACATCCCGTCGAGTGACGGTCAGCCTTCAATGTTGCCAAAGTAGCCCGGGTGTGGCAGTTGTCGGAGTTGATCGAAATATGTCCGGAGGGTCATGACGATTGCCGTTTTCCGAGCATGGTCGAGGCCGCCCCATAGGTCAACAAGCGTCGTACCCGCCACGTCTTGCATCACGATGTACGTGATTACTTTCTGCTGTTTTCGATGCTGATAAATGACGTATGGCTTGGGGACCGGCACCGTCGTGAGCTTTCCTACGTAAAGCATGTTGTGGCCCTCGATGGGGTGAACATGAACGCCGAATTTGATGACGAGCCCCTGCTTTTAGAGAAGTCGGCAACCTGTAGCCTCGTGAAGTAAAACTTCGGATCCATCAATGTCGTTTTGAGTCGGCAGAGGGTTGGACTGGTTTTGAGACCTGTCTAAAAACAGAACATCGTATGGCGGTGCTGCTTCAGTCATGGTGAATTGTGACCTGTGAAAGAGGAGAAAGAAGTGCCGTAAGCGCTGGATGCCGCATGGGGCTCGCTATTTATAGCTTGGAATGGCGACACATATGGTCTTTGGGTTTTTGTTGGGAGTGCCTATGCATAGTCCTCAACTTTGCTTACAGTGCATTGCATTAACAGCAGCTAAGATAAAAAAAATGTCCCTACAAGTAGCTGAGACGGCAGACAAGTTAATTAAGGAGATTTAATTCTCTGAAGTGAAATACTGTACTCATTGAGTCCTTGGGAACCCCGTGGAATCACCATGTTATCTTCGTGGAAACCGAAGAAAGTGAGGGTGGGACTTTATTCCACGTTTATGGCGAGCATATAGAATGGCATAAATCACGAAGCCAAACAACTTCTTGGTCCCCCGATTTGTATCACACTTTTGTGTCGTAATCAACGCTGGGCTGCATCAACGTTGAGGACCCTTCTAAAACCTTTTTTTAGACAGCTAGTATGAATTGGGTGTTTTTACGGAATAGTCTTGAGATATGTAAGTGTAGAGGCTTTGTCGTGATGAATAGATGATAGGGGAGTCTACCCCACACATGCCAACGTAGGATGCTGCTCAATTATTTCTTGGCCAAGGCTACAAAGTGTTCAAAACGCTTTAACAACATATAAAATATACTATGGCTCAAGTTGAGGTTCAAAGATTTAAGGCATCGTCTAATGACCACTGGCTGACTGAAACATCCATGACCGCTAGTAAGTGCCAGGCATGAGACTCAAGCGACCACCGTCTGTGACCAGGATCGAGCCATTGCAGTAGCTTCCCGACCGGCTGGCAAGGTACAGAATTGCCCCAGTCATCTCCTCGTCACCGCCGAACCTCCTAGCAGGAATAAACCTTGCGTCGTCAGGCCCCTCATTCTCGGGCTTACGGTCGCCAATCAATCCCGCAGCAATATCGGAAGGAAACACTGAGAGATATCTAGTCAGCTCTCTCAAAATTACATGTCTTGGAATGGGATCTCCTGATGATATAGTGAGTATACTTACATCCGGGAGCCATGCCGTTGGCACGGATGCCGTGTCTACCCAGCTGGCTGCTGGCCTGCTTGGTAAGTTGCATGATCGCGGTCTTGCTGGCCAGGTAGGGAGGCGTGGAAGCATAATGTCGGCTGAAAGCGGAAATGCTGCTGGTGAAGATGACCTGGCTTTGGATGGTGACGACGTCGCTACCGTCCTTGTCAGGCCTGCCGAAGCCGCCTTTGAGCGCATTCTTGTTCCCGGCATCGAGGAGCTCGAGGAAGGCCGACATGGTAAAGAAGGCGGCTGTGATGTTGACATTCAGGACCTCAGTCATCTCCTCCATGGAGAAGTCGGTGAACAGAGTCTTCCGCAACTCCGAAACCGAATGGGACGGGTTGTACCGGACCGAAGGACCGAGAATGCCGGAGTTGGCGACGACGAGGTTGACGTACCCGACTTCCTTGGTGACGCGGTCGACGATGGCCTGGAGGTCTTCCTTTGAGGTAACGTCACACCGGTGCGGGATCAGGTTCGGGTGCTCCTTGGCTGCTGTTTCAAGCACCTCAATACGACGCCCGAGGATGTATACTTTGGCGGCGCCTTGGTTGATGAGGGCCCTGGCCATCGTGAGGCCGATGCCTGGTAAAAGGGTTAATACCATTCTCCATGTGAAGCATGAGAGGCAACATACCAGTGCCTCCGCCGGTGATGACGGCCACGATGCCATCGACTCTGAAAAGTGCGTTGGGGTCCATCTTGGTGTCTTTCTATTCAAGAAAGCGGCGATCGTTACTGTTGAGAGGTCGGTGCTTAGGTTTGGTAAAATAACTCAATCCAGACACTCTTCAATGTTTGTTGTCGGACTTCGCCATTATATACTCCAACCCCCGTGCTGAATGTCCGGACAACTGAGGTGGCGTCCGTAGTGTAGACCATCCTGCAGCCACATCCGTGCCTGTGTTTGACTTGCAGCAACGGGATCCAAGGACAAAGAGCTGACTGGCAGCTCTGCCGTACCGATCAGTCATGGTTCAATATGCTTTTGATATGCAGGCTCGAAATCAAGGTGGACCAATACGACCCTTGTAACTGTCTTACATGGGTGGGTTAGCGGCGGCTGCAAGTCCCGACGGCGGCCGACAACGAGAAGAAGGATGACGCTGACGGATGACGGGCGAACAAAACGCGTTACAAATCAACCACGAGCCGGATCGGGCGGCGATCTATCATGTTGAAGACCCCATCGCGGTTCGGTAAGGCTCCACGCGCAATAAGTGGAATCCATTGGTTTCCGGAGAACAATTTGCTTCAGATGTCGATTCGTTCCGTAGGTGCATCCTCGAACTCAAGCCATGTTGTCGGCCGCCGACGGTCGATGCAGGGCTACTCAGGCCGCCCAGGTCTGCGCAGCCTGCAAAACTCGTAAGAAGAAGTGTGACAAGCTTTTGCCTCATTGCGGCTATTGCAGAAGGCAAGACATCGAGCCATCCCCGAGCGTACCCTGTTGCTAACTCGCTACAACAGGAACCGCTTGAGTTGTCGATACGGAACTGTCGTGGCTCCAAATAAACAAGAACGTCGAGCTCCGGCGTTCAGTCAGCCCTTTTTCGTGTTACCCGGCCTATCATTGTCACAATCAAGCTTGTTGGAGCCAGCAACAACCCTATGTCTTCAAGTTCATCGTGTTATTCGAGATTCAGGCTTGCAACTGGACGAAGCTACCACCCAGTACTTCCAGGGGCTCCATCGCTATCTGCCCTTCATTTCGAGGGCTCACTTCGAGCAAGACGTCTCCATAGTTGAATCAACTCCCCCAGCTGGTCGCTCCGCGCTGAACCTGAGCTTATGTCTCATAAACGCGTCTTCAAGGCTGTCTCTGCACGGCAAAAGTGGCAGTAGCAGCCGAGTACCAGACCGACGACACCTTTATCTCGTAACAAAGTCCCTCTTTGCGCAGATTCAAGTCGTCTTTCCGCCGTCCATTTCACTCTTACAGGCATGTGTCTTATTGGCAGTTTACGAATACTCTGAAGGCGAGCCTGACCAGGCTTTCGTGTCTATTACTGGCTGTATTCGTATGGCCCATCGTCTGCGCATTCATCTCCATAGTCGGACATTTCCCCAGCCGGCTAAAGACCTCAACATGTCACTGGGGACGAACCTACACCCTTACGCCCACGCCAAAGAAGCATTCAATACCTGGTGGGCTATAGTCATTTACGAAAGGTATAGTATCCTTCGGTCGTAGATCGGTTCTTCCATACTTCAAGCATCTTTGTACATATACTAATGTACCTTGAGGCAGGTTGTCCTTCTCCGAATTGACAGTTGCGGAGCAGCCCCTATTGACCGTTGTCCCGGATACCCAAGCCCAGCTACCGGTCGAGTCGCGAGCTTCGGAAGGGGTCGATCATGCCCCCAAACTATCTTTAGAATCTTCCTTAGAAGTATCAGATTCAGGGTCTTTGCTGATCGGGCCCTTTGGAAGAATTGCCCAAGCAATATGGATTCTTGATCAAGTTCTTTCGTCCTTCAAAACATCAGAGTTGGACATGAGATTGACCGCAATAGCTGGTCTGCATACCAAGATCCAAGAATTACTCGCTCTTCTCCTACAGCAAGGTCAGAGTCAAGTTGTCGTTCTTTGCGAAGCAATAGCCGTCACACTGAGGTCAGTACGGTTTCATTGTACGCTGTGGCCTGGTCGTAACAGATAGCAGAGTCTCCTTTACGTTCTACTTACATATTCTCGACTGGCCTGCCGTTACACCGGCGGTGGGACTGCACTCAATAAGGGGGTGGCAGGAATGTGCCAGAGTTACACTCAATACCGCAACCAACATCGTCCTCGATATCGTAGATGTCCATGATGGCCCCCATGGTATCTCCCGAATTTATACCCCTCCAAGCTACCCCTACTTGGTTCGGGCTGCGCTTCGGTATGTTGAACGCAGCAAACAACAATCAGGGGATGGCTTTCTGAAGAATGCTAGTCAAAGACTTCGCGGCACCTTAGATCGCCTCCATGAATAGACGCATGGACTGGGATATCTCAACGCCTCAAGTAGTGGTTGTACGCTATCAAAGCCTGCATACTTCCCTCAAAAGGGACTACCTGTCTATATTTCTGTTTTCTCTAGGGTCTGGTTGACGCCCAGTAACAATTCAGCTTTAAATCAGAAGTGTGATGTCCCTGTTTCTCCTTCGAGTGGCAGGGCCTCCTGTCGCTTTAAATACTTTATCAAGTTACAAGGCAACGCTGACATGTGCATTTGCTATAAGGCTCTGCCAAGTAATACATAACTGAATTCTCGTACTGTGATGTCTGTGGGAAGTGAGGTCTACAATCAGCGTCGAGTTTACGCGCTCATAAGACGTGGTTCCCTCTGTCCCCCAGCGTGGAACAGTTGACTCTAACAACCTGATGGACGAACACTCTAGTATGATTGGCCAAAACCAACCAGATAGAACTTGGAAAAGCAAGGCATTAGGCCGTAAGAAAGCCAAGGTTGAAAGTGCCGAAATGTCATGGGGCCAAATGGCGCGTTACGATCCTTTCACCCAATTACAGCCAAGCTGACCTCCAACTGCATGCCAAGATTCCCGCAACCTGATCTATCAAGTCTATAAGAAGGCAAGCAGCCTCCTATGTTTTCTTTTGTGTGTCAAAGTTGGGGTATGGGCCACGCTATGTTTTCTGCCCTCTCGTTGACGATTTGCATCGCATTGCGAAACACTGTTCACCAAGCAACACCTCGACGACCACTCAGCACTTAGATCCACGAACCACCGTATCCACGAGACGCATATCATCCGGAAAGACAAACAAAATGAGAACGAAGAAGTCAGGAAAGACTGCACCTTCAGACATTGACTGGGAGATCTTGCGTCTGAAGCGGCAAGTGGTGAAAGACGACGCCAAGGCTCATGCATGCGACCAGTGCAGCGTTCTCAGAATCAAGCCCCTCCCAGAATCTGGGCAATGGATCAGGAAAAAGGACTTTTGTAGGATCAACACCAGCAAGGGAGAAATCAAGCGCCTGAAAGCATCCGGCTGCATGTTTTGGGCCATGATTCAGGACCGACTCGATTTTGAAGATTGCAAACTGAGGCTGGAACAAGCATGCGTCAATGTTGAGTACGACGAGCAGAAGCACCACGCAAGGTGGTCCAACACCCACTATGAAAACCTCGCCGCCTCCATTGGGCCAGAGGTGGAAGAAGAGTATCGCCGGCTGGCAGACCTGATGAGGGTGCTGCCCTGGCGGGCTGCGGCGCGTAGCTCGTCTGAAATGGAAATGGCTTCTACCGACGTTTCCGACGACTTTGTGCAGATCCTCATGGCCTACACAAACGTGGATGGCTTCAATCCTGGAGGTTATGATCAGCGGTCGGCTAAGGTGGACATCAACATCGCCATGCCTCCCCATCCAAAAGGCGTGCGATACCACAAGCTTCGGTTTCAGTGGGTCTCTTTTTGGGTCTCTTTCTTTGCTTTGGGGCTTCCAGGTATTCTGTCTTTACCACGAGAGGTATTGCGTGTAGTATCATGCTGAACAGTAACGCTAGGAGATTTTGGAGTGGTCACTCAGACATATGTCGGCGCGCCTGTCAACCTAACGCCGGCAAGCCAAGATACGACGGAACTTATCAAACAGTGGTTGCGAAAGTGTGAGTTCGACCACCATTGCGGCATCGAAAAACTGCCGAGCTCCATGCCGTCTTTCCTTATCGACGTTTCTGATCTAAAGGAGGTAAGACTGGTCTCAATACCCGCCTCGATGAGAGAGCGCTACATCGCCCTGTCATATTGCTGGGGCGTAGGGAAGCAAAAGATCATGCTGAATAAGAGCAATAAGACGGATCTAATCTCTGGCCTGAATGTGCAAGAGCTTGACTTGACTATTCAGGACGCGGTTCATGTCGCAAGGGAGCTCGAGTTCCAGTATCTTTGGATCGACGCACTCTGCATCATCCAAGATGATAAGTATTTCAAGGCCAAGGAGCTCGGTAAGATGGGTAACATCTACCGAGAAGCTACCTTTACAGTCATTGCTTCCGCCGCAAAGGATGTAAAGCAGGGATTCCTCAACAAACGGTCCCCCACTTTTAGAAGACTCACCGGCCCATCCCACCACCCTCTGCCCGCATTCAAGATAGAGGCCCATGGAAAAAGGAGGAAGACATACTTCAAGTCGCCGCTGTATCTCACACCGTGGCTTTTCGACACGGTAGAGCCATGGTACACAAGAGCGTGGACCTTTCAGGAGTTCCTTCTTTCTGGACGTCGACTTCAGTATCTCGGGAACCAGACTACTTGGACATGTTACTGCGGCAACACAGTGAGTCAAGACTGCGACGGCTGGGTTGGTGGCAAGGCACACATGCATCCCGGGTACTCGTACGCCGAGCAAGAAACTTTCTCGGACGTCATGGCAATCCTTGGCCACACCCGCAGTGCCCTGCCGGAGGTCAGCGAACTTCTACTGTATTGGTATGAACTCGTGGATACCTACTGCACTCGCAACCTGTCTTACGAGAGCGACCGACTACCGGCCATATCGGGTATAGCCAAGGGGTTTGCCGCAGCTTTGCGAGATGAATACGTCTGTGGGCTTTGGAAATCGGATTTACCAGCAGGCCTGGTTTGGGCAGCGTCGGGTCCCCGTCACCTCCAAGTTCCTTTCCAGCATCCTGTACCTGACACCATGCCTCAGCCGTCGTGGAGTTGGGCGTCGCTCAACGGCCAGGTCGCATGGACAAACTCGCATTTGAAGAAGCAAAAAGATGCGGACTTTGAAATACTGGGTTACGACTTGGAGCTTGAGTCTCCAAATGCGCCGTTTGGGGAGGTTAAAAGGGGGGAGCTTCGCATTCGCGGCCTACTGATGTCTGTTGCGCCGCCTTCAGTAGGCCATAAAGGCATCCTGGTTGTGATCTTGGGATGTCGGGAGATGCCGGTACAGATCGATTATCTGAATGATCCAAGGTTGAGTACCGGTTCCCAGTCTCCCTTAAGCGTGTTGGTGGTTGTCAACACTGGTAACTCGATCATCGAAGGTCTACTTGTGGTAGAGGAAGGGCATGGCAGATACTCTCGTGTTGGGTGGTTCCACACAGAGAACGAGCAGCCAGAGCCAGGCGAACAAAGTTACGATGAAGATCCTGCTCTGGAGGGGTCAGCTCTGGGTTTTCGAGCTCAACTCAGGAGTCTCTGGGAACAGAATGTTCAAGAGGTCGTGCTGATTTGAATGCATGAAGTCGATTGTAGTTGGACCATCCCGTACATCGGTAACATTCATGTGACCTTTTACGCTGTCAGTAGCCTCTTGGAAGAGAAGGGACGTGGGAATATTTGTTCTTCCGGGCTAAGAACTATTAGTTAGGAAACCCCCCATTGTTTTCTTAAGTTTATCTCCTCATTCGGGTGGTCTCACAAGCAAAGCTTGCAGCCGAAAGCCGTGCTTGCGACTGGTTTTGGGTATTGGCACTTATCGAATCATTGCTATCCTACTCTCTCAGTCCTCACTTTGAAATTACTCCCACGCCTTTCGTCTCTCTCGCAGAAGATGTCTGCTGTTTCATCTGGCTTGCAGATACGTCTCAGCAGCATTTGGCGGATTTGTCGAACTACAGGAGATTGACACATTCATGCGATGCGACGACAGTACCTTGTGAGACTATTCAATTCTCGCGGGCATTCTAGCTATGGATCCTATCGAACAAGCCTTCATGTGAGCCAACTGATCACCCAACTCAAATTCTTTTTTGAAAATTAAAAACAATTCGCTCCAGTGAGTGCCAGAAGTAATGGTCCATGGTCTGGTCCCCCCACGAGGTGACGAGACTCGTTTGGCCATTGTCATTTCGGAGATGGTTCAACTTTTTTAAATAGAAATAAGATCCTATGTTTTCTCCAACCAGGCAAAAGAGCAAACAATCCATCTCCTACACAACTCATCTGAAGAACCAGTTGCTGCACCAATATCATTTCAAGCGACCCTAAGCAGCCGTACGTTTCAAGCATTCGCAATCGAAAGAGAAACCAGCAACATCTCAAGTACCGTCAAACCCCTACTCACTCAAACACGCAACAAGCAGTCCCTGGACTCTATAAACATGCTCATCGATACTTGTTACGAGATTGGGGCCTTCGTCCTCTACATCCTCGCCTGGGCGAGCGTTGCAGTCATCGCAGTCCTTTCTTTCCTCGGCTTTGCAGCCGGCGTCTTCACCTTCATGCTACATCAATCGAGTTTTATCGACGGCGAGGATCGGGAGGCGAGGTGGCAGAGTCAGAGGGCCCCCGAGGCGTCGACGAAGGACTCCAGCGGCGTATCTACGGGATCTGACACGACCACGTATGAGACGTTTTCTGACGAACCAAAGCCCGACACGGACTAGTCTTGTGCTTCTTCTGTCCATGAACAAAGTTGAGCGCAGGAGGACCAACTCTCAAGTTCGTTGAGTTGAGTTGGACGACCCAGAAAAAACGCAGGGAGCAAGCGAAGATGGGAATACGGGAGGTGGCTGATTAGCTTCAAATTTATATCAACCACGATTCACTCAGGCAATTTTGACAATCGTAAAGAAATCAAGTGTGTGAAGACTTATTGAACCTGGCACAAAAAATTCCAAGGACCTGGAGAAGTCTGAAGCGAAAGGTTTTACACCAAGTGTGGTCGTCCCGCTCAACAACTGAACCCGGATCGTCTGCCCTGATGGATGCCCAGCACTCGACCGTTAAACTCGCCCACGATCCATCGAATACCCAGTGTTCATTCGGAACTCTGTTCTGGCTGGCGGGACTTTCGACTGGGGCAGCCTGCTACGGGTTGACCGAGACCTTTAGGGCTGCCCTAGGAAAGCTTGACACGCACATCGGAGACAGCATCATAATTCTGCACAAAACAGGGCGGCAAGGTCTCGTCCCCACCATGGAGCCATTCGCAAGTCTGGATAAGGACACCGTCAAACGTCTCTCTGTCTGTACTCCCCTTGGGGCCAGGGAAATCATCTCAACGCCGTCGTGCTGGGACCATCTTTCATCAGTGCCCGAACCAACAGTCCAACACCGGCACTCTGCTACCGAAAGCTCCGTTTGACATTCAAGCAAGCCCCAATCTATCTCCTACGCAAAGACACGATACACTAGGGCTCCAAATCAAACAAGAATACAACATGTTCGGTTCAACAGACCTCACCCGCCAAGCCTCTTACGGCGCGATCCGGACCCCCAAAATCACCACACAGGAACCCACGGCCGGCGAACCCGAGCTCGACCTCTCAGGACTCCTCCTGTTCGTCGTGATGTACTTTTGCGTCCTGTTCCTCTTCTTCTGTCTCGCCGCCAATTCCATACACGGGTGCTACGACCACTACGGCGCCATGGCCGAGGAGGGGAGGTCTGGTCGGGGCAGACGGCGGAGGCGCCGCGAGGCCGGGGACTCGTCGCCTCTCCACCAGGAGGAAGACCCCATGGAGCGGGGGCTTCTGGATTTCCGCGGGGACACTCCGCCGCCGGCGTATCACACGATTGTCATCAACGTACCGCCATATGACGATGCCGAGGAGGAGGAGAGGGAGAGACGCCACTCCGATAGTGTCACGCCCCCGCACTATGCCGACGACGTGGAGGATAGTATCTTGGAGACGTACAGGTCGAGCGAAATAGTGCACATGGACTAAACAGAGCGTTCGCGGACCCGTACGAGTCTAGAGAGTGGTTTGTTCTCGTTGGGGGGCAATGCTTCGGTAGTCTATTCTTGGGAGGGCGGGGGTCAATGTCACCGAGTCAACAAGACGAATGAACTCACTACACGACGCACCACGTACTAGTACCCTAGGTCCTCAGACTTGGGTTGATGATCTTGTTTAGCATGCATGAACAACTCACTTAACGCTTCATTCAACTGTTCCTTAGAGTCTTCGCACATCATCTTCTGAGCTGGGCGATTGCTTAGGTCTCGCGAACAGGGATATAGGTTCGTCGCCTCGTTTCTATTTTCCATACTTTCCATATCTGCGTATGCAATCTGTGACTCAGTTGGACCTCCTCCCTGAAGGATCCGTATGTCGTAAAAGACGAAGGAAACCTCGAAGCACGGAGTCGTCGCGCTCCTGCGCGCTGTTTTCGGGCCTCAAAGGCACTAGACGCTCTTTATCTTCTTGATAGATCTTGCGTTCTTACGTTCGAATATCTTTCTACACGTCTCCTGTCGTTTCAGCTGCGCTCGAATTGCCTCATCCGAGTCCTCGTCATCACTTTCAGCCGTATGCTTCTGGCCAGCGTTCTTCTGGCCCGCGTCCTTTCGAATTTTGTCACCAGCCGCTCGGAAGGTCTCTTGAAGTTTGTCGTCTGCATCCGGGACGGAGTTGGTCAATGCATCTTGCGAAGACGCGCTCGGCTTGCACGCTCCTTGCCGATGGCGTCGTTCGCCTCCTCTTTCCGGGCAGAGTCCGGGTCGTCTTCTTCAGATGAGCTCTCCTCCAGAGGAGGAAATTCACGCTTCATCCATCTCCTAAACCTCCTCTCCTTGGCAATCATCCATATCTGTCCGGCCTACTGATGTGTCAGTTGATTGATGCCCGCCAACGCCATGTGCTATGCTTACTGGTGTCTGGGCCCAGGTCTCGAGCGCCTCGGCCACGGCCCGAAGCTTGTACCGAAATTGGGCGGCTGTCTCTCTTGGCATGGTCGGACAAACTAATGGTAAGGAATCTGGGTGTACGATATCTGGTTTAGGTTGTCGGAGCACTGAAGTCGCTTTGGAGCTGGGTTGTGGTGGTGGACAGTGAGACAGAAGAAAAGAGAAGAAATTGGTTAGACGAAGAAAAAGAAGAACAGAGAGAGAGAAGACGAATTCAGAAAGTGTTACTGGTATCACATTGTTGTAATGTTACAGAGGGCAGGAGCGAAAGGCGCACGCCGGGGTTGATTCGAGCCAGTATCTGAGGCAGTAGAGACAGGAGCAAAGAGGCAAGAGCGACACAGCCACCGAAATCAGCACATTTATGTTCAAATGGGTGACAAGTTGTATTAGCCGATCACCAAGGTACATGCAGAAAGCGATGAGATGAGTGATATGGTGCCTACAAACTCAGAACACAATGTGGTTGATTATTCTCAGCAACAAATACAAGACGAAGGAAGGAAGCGGTGGTGTTCAACAGTCAGCGCTCACCTAACTAACACAGCTTCGTGTGGCTCGTGAAATTCACATGCCCCGCCCCCACAATGTAGCTGACAACGCATTTATCCTACTCTTCACATTCAATCAACATCAATCAGGTCTTGTCTCTTCTTCAAAAACAAGAAATGCTCCACCTACCAGTGAAGGTGAAGAAGACAGACAATCCATTGCAAAATCCCTAAAACAGAAAAAACAATGGGCCCAACCGCGATTCGAACGCGGGGCCTCGCCCAATTGATGTGCTGTGCACACGGATCGTGAAACCCGAAGGGCGAATCATACCTCTAGACCATTGGGCCGAGCGGAAGCTCGTTGGTGACATGACACTGTAAGAAGGGGTACTATATAGCAAACTTCTTGCTTCCCATTCTCCCATCACTCACCACTTTCCTATGAACGGCGTTGCATCGCTTGGTGAATCAAGCCGTGATTGAAACCAACCATTTTAAATAATGTTTACACATTCATACAGCTAGATCTTACACAAAACCGACCGCCATGATCCCTTACGGGTATGCAACACACACACTATGGCAAACCGGCCAACCTCCTGAATCCAACGTTCTCCACGATCCTCAGCCCGCCGTTCAGCGTAATGATCCCTTTCCCACCGGCCGCCAGCCCGTCGTCGACCTTACCCATGGCCATTTCCGTCATGAACCTCCCCAGCACCTCGGTTGGGCTGACAAATGAAGGGACGAGCGTCCTCGTCAGCGGGCCCAGGTAGGCGTTCATCAGGTTGTACAGCACGCCCGGGTTCGGCACGTAGGGCTTGATGGCGTCGTGGTGGGCGCGGTCGACAAAGGCCGGGCGGACGGACTCGGCGCGCAGGCGCGGGTTCGCGGCGCGCATCTCGGAGAGGAGCGTCTCCGTCTCGCCCTTGACGCGGGCGAAGATGGCGCTGAAGCGGCCCGGCTGCTGGGTCGCGCCCTCGCCCGAGACGTAGACGAAGCGGAAGGGCTCGTCCTTTGGTGGCAGGTCGGCGAAGGCTTTTGCTGCTTCGAGGGCGTAGTCCTTTGTGATTTTGACGTAGTCCCTGCGTGGCGCGCGAGCGTGAGTAGGTTTGCGAGTGCGCTTTCGCCGCCCATACCGTCGCCCATACCGCCGCCCCCTTCCGAGGAAAAAAATGAAATTTGATGCTTACTCTTTGCTGACTTTGTTCTGGCTGATGCCCAGCGCCCACACGGCGCCGTTGGCGCCCCTGAGCTTGTCGAGCAGCTCCGGGTCGTACCTTTCAAAGTCCTTGTGGATGATGACGTTGATGCGAGGGTCTTTGGCGTCGTCGGCCATGGGGATTGGTCTCCTGCTGAGGATGGAGATTTTTGTGACGTCCTTCATCTTGATCATGGCGTCGAGGACGCCCGAGCCGACGAGGCCGGTTGCGCCGGTGAGGATGAGATGCATGATGTGGGAGACTGGACTGGGAAAGTCTTGTCTGTCTGGCAGAGCACGGTTATGAGATGCGTGATGGATGGATGGATGGATGGATGGATGGATGGATGGATGGATGGATGGATGGATGGATGGATGGATGGATGGATTTCGAAGGCAAAAGAGACTGAGAGAGAGAGAGAGAGAGAGAGAGAGAGAGATAGAGAGAGAGAGAGAGAGAGAGAGAGAGAGAGAGAGAGGCAGTTGGTATTACTGCCAGCAGCGTGTCCGACCTTTATTCACGGCACGGAGCATCATCATCCTCGACGACGCGGACGATGCGGCCGCCTAGCGGACTGGAATTACCCACTCTTACCGGAGGTAAGCCGTGTGCAATTTGTGATTTGCAACGGAGACGGTGCCCGGAGTTAGCACTATCGCCACGCACACGCACACGCACGCACCCGGAACGCCTGTGGCGCCATGTGAGATATGTTCCGCAAGGCTCATTGGACCAGTTTCGGGCTTCAACCCCCTTCCAAAAGAGGCACAGTAAAAGCTCTCATCGGTTTTCTCCATGGCGTTCATCCGACCCCGAATGGCGATGATGCACGGGTTCGGGTGAATGCTGACTCTTAGGCACCTGTGAGCTGACGCAGTGGCCATACAGCAGCACCGAGTATTTCGAACGAGACGGGGGTTAGGGGGTAGTCATCTTCTACGACTTGACTTTCCAACTTGTCGGAACTTCTGTGCCTCTTGTCTTGATGCCCAAATGCCGGGAGAGTGAGTTTGCGTCCGTTTGAGGCCTGGATGATGCAGGCGGTAGGTAGGAGATTAGGCGTCCAGATAACTGGACGGATGGAAAGCCTGCCTGCGTGCGCGCGCTCTCATCTGTCAACCCATGTCTCTCGAAGGCACCCTGAACCCACTGCAAGTCGTCGCTGGTGGGCGGCACGTGTCTTGTAGTCCGTCACTCAATTCTGGTGGACATCGTCTCAAATGAGGACGAGAAACATCATGGTGCGATGAGTGAGAGAACCCGCGTCGCAGGTTACGAGTGAGCTGAGTGAGCTCCAGCTGGAGCCACCTACTAACTAAACGTTGCATCTTTGAACCTATTAGACGGCTAGCCTTTTCTCCTTCGGCCAACGCCGCCTTTCCTTTTCCTCCCTTTCTGAATCATTCCTACTTTGGATTTAGGAATAGCAAGCGGTTTACGTAGGACCCAACGCAGAACCAATCGGCCAATAAAGGCATTCAGTCCATTGACTGGACTACGGCAATTTGGGATGCCCGACTTTGGGCCAGCAGCAGATCAGGTTCACTACAACCAGCCACACCGCAACAGCTGGCGATCCAAGCGAAGTCAAAGAGAGTGAACAGCCAGCAACGCGGGACGGAGCGAGTCGACGAACCACAGTGGTCATTGTTGACGGCGCGACGCGACGCGACCCAGGTATCCGGGCCGCTTTGCGGTGGGTGGGTGATGAACCACGTCGATCTGTGTCTGTCGGCTCACGATGCCGCCGTGTCCAGCGTCGCCCGCGTATTTATCCTCACACCCACAAGCCCATGCTGCAGCGTCTTATTGATTACGTGCCGATAATAGAGGTAATATGACAGTTGCCCGCCATCCGTGCGGTACTGATCCAACCGAGACACGTGCGTTGCATGCAGCGGCCGCGAGATCAACTTTGGGCTTGCTCGGCTGGTGATTGTCGTGGGCAGGGACATGCCGGGGAACCAGCAAGTCAGTAACCGACAACTCTGAAAAAATCCGGGGTTGATGTTTTTTTCTTCTCTTTCTAAATTGCCTTCATTGCCGGCCTCCCTCCAAAAGGCCCGCGTGTTCTCAGTTTCCGACGCGACCCTGAGCATTGATGCAGGCAGGGGATACCCATCGAGCACCCCCCGCGAGGCGGCTCTGCGACGAACCTCGCGTGCTCTATCGCATGATGAATGAAAGTCGCCTTTGGGCAACTGCAAGCGGTTTCCTGCGACGATGAATCCATGAAACCCTCAATCGGCCCAGGAGAAGAAAAATAAAAATAAAAGGAGAAAGAGGGTGTCAACGCCATGGAAGGGAGCTTTTCTCCGATGAGGAGTGTCAGCTGCCCTGCTGTCGGGGTTGTCGTCCGAACAAGTGCGTCATGAGAAGTGAATGATGCGATTTACGTTACCATCTCGCCCAAATTGTGCCCCAACAGAAGAAGAAGAAGAAGAAGAAGAGAGCTCCCCGCCGCCATGAGGGAAGCGAGATGTGGCACGTGGCCGCGCTCCTAGTCCGAGTCAGACGCGGTCGAGGCCAAGCCATGCGCGTGGATCTGGCATGCAAAGTTGCTGATGGCGTCGAGTAACGGCCCGATCGAGTGGAGCGCGTCCTGTAACGCTAACAGCGACTGTTATGGTCTGGACGCCCCTCTGTTCAGACTGGCCCCCCGGTCCATCAGAGACCGGTGGGAAGGCCTACTGACTGGATCAAGTCTACGGTCGACCTTATACTATGGCGGCTGGAGAAACCCCCCTAAAACTGCTTTGCTGTTTTGCTGGGGTAGGCGGGATCCAGACTCCTCCAGATAGGTCCGGGGAACGGACGACGCCCCCTTTCCCCCCGGGAGCTTCTCCGAGCCGTGGGTGGGCACTGGGGGCGAGGGAGACGAGACTGAGAGAGTGAGGCTCAGCATGGGCGACGCCATTCGTATCTGCCATGAAATGAATGGTCATGTGAACGTGGAGTGGACGGATGGTAAGCTAACGAGCAGCGTATCCTCCCACGTTCCTTGCTCTCTTGATGGGGGAAGAAAAGTCCCCGGTGAGCTTTCACTCAATCAGTATAATCAATCAATCAATCAATCAATCAATCAATCAATCAATCTCATATGCGAGCTCCCCACCGCAATGAGGCATGGCATGGCATGGCACAGAGTGAGTGAGTGGGCACCAGCAGTGAGAGGCATCTGTGCGCCCGCAAACAAGGTCTTGTGAGGGATATCTGACCATCCATCTCCGCTGTTCAAACTTCAAGCCAAGGTCCCCCAACCTGACTGACTGCCCATGGGGTTCTCCCCAGCCGTTCACTACTAAACTAAGTACTATGGAGACTGGGGGAGAGGAGAGGAGCAGTTGTGGAGGCTCTTCCTCTCCATCTTGGGGGGATCCGACTCGAAACCACCAACAGGGAAGCAGGCTGCAGAATCTGCTGGCGGGTGCATATTGCGTCTTACTATCGACTCATCGACGGCCTTCTCCCACGCGGCGGCGAATTCACACACACACACACACACACACACACACACACACACACACACACTCACTCACTCACTCACATGTGTGGAACCGACGCCATCCATGATCAACAGGCACATGGGCCAGCCGACGTCGGTTGTGCCTGTTTACTGCTTAGTGTCAAACCTGTCCATACCACCTCACCCCGGGCATCATGACCCATCACCCGCCAAACAAGCTTGTTTTGAATATCCCGCGCCCGGCTTCTCAGTAGCCCAATCGACTCTCTCTCCAAGAACGCCACACACACACACACACACACACACCGTCCACCCGACTTGACTTGCACTGCATTCTCAACAACGCCAAAGGAACGCCACCCAGGAGATCAGCTCGCTCAAAATACCGGCACGCCAAGCCAAGTGATGCAGCCAACTTCGTCCGGCCTTCTTTCGCCCAGCCGCCCGTCAACAACGTTCCAACAAGCTTCTAGCAGCTTACCCAACAAGGCATAAAAGGTCGCCCCGGCATTGACGCCGGAGGCTCCTCGTCATTGGCCGCATCGTCAAAGTCGGGCAGGGGTCTCGCGCCGCTATCAATATTGGAAAAGAGAAAAAAAAGAAGAAGCGCAATGCCAAGCTCGCCCATCCCTTCTCCGTCCCTTTCCTCTACCCCACGCCTTTCCCCATTCAACCCCGCGAGAAATCTAGGTAGGGGTATCCGGGAGGGGGGGTGCCGCCGCGAGAATCAGCGAGAGAATGTGCGACCGGCCGTATTGTGGAGAGTTCGTGAGAGACGCCCGAGACCGACACGGGTCGGTCTTCTGCCCGTCTGCACTCTTCGTGGCAAACGAGCTCGGTTTCTTAGGCCCCCGGTCCGCGCTAGGCTTTTCTTCCTGCCCAGCGAGGGAGGGGCCTTGGCTATCGTCTCCTTGGCATCTCGACTCGCTGGGACCGGGGGCCTGGCGTCGGTTTCTCTCTACTTGTTCCGTCGGTCTGGTTCGTTCGTACACGCCGTCCACCACCCCTGGAGGCCAGAAGAGACTGGAGATGCTCTCCAGTTCTCCAACAGGTTACGAGCCGGCCCCCGGTCCCCGGTCCCATCTCAGTCTCACCCACGTCAAACATGGACGCTAGCGGAGAGAGGAGAGACGTCAGGTCCAGAAGTGATCCAAGCGAAGCTGCCAACCCATGGGGAATGACACCGGGGGTGGATGGACGGGGGAGAGAGGAGGGCTCAACGAACTATCCCGCATCCCGGCCTTTGCCCGTGGGGGAATTGGAGGGGAATATCACAGATCATGTCGTGAACGTGTTTGGATAAAAAGGTGCTCCTTTCCCCGGACTAAGTAGAGTTTCGGTTTGGTTTATCTCTATCATCACTTACAGCTCAGGCAGCCATCTCTTTGCCAGCTCAGGAAGGACTTATACACCCCGTATCATCCATCTTCCTCTCCTCTTGCTTCCTAAACTTCATCTTATCACCACATCAACCACACAACCACAACTACAACCACAAACACTCACCAGTTTCCAAGACTCATCACACAATGGCTGGTGGTGCTCCCATCTCGGCCCCGGCCGTGTCCGGCGGCTACCTCACGGGCCGGGCCCTCATCTTCCCCCTCTCCCTCGTCATCTCCCTCTTCTTCCTCTGGGGCTTCTCCTACGGCCTCCTCGACGTGCTCAACAAGCACTTCCAGACGGTGCTCGGCATCAGCAAGCTCGAGTCCACCGGCCTGCAGGTCATGTACTTTGGCGGCGGTTACCTCCTCTTCTCGCCCGTCGCCGCCGAGGTCCTCAAGCGCCGCGGCTACAAGTTCACCATCCTCATGGGCCTCGGCCTCTACTCGCTCGGCGCCATCCTCTTCTGGCCCGTCGCCCACGCCTCCCTCTCGACCGACAACAAGCGCGCCATCTTTGGCGGCTTCTGCGCCTGCACCCTCGTCATCGCCTGCGGCCTCGCCACCCTCGAGACCTCGGCCAACTCGTACGCCGTCGTCATCGGCAAGCCCGAGACCGCCTCGGCCCGCCTGCAGTTCTGCCAGTCGTGGAACGGCGTCGCCTCCTTCATCGGGCCCCTCATCGCCTCCAAGTTCTTCTTCGAGGGCGACAACGCCAACTCCCTGACCAACGTCCAGTACGTCTACCTCGCCGTCTCGTGCGCCGGCGTCGCCGTCGCCGTGCTCTTCTTCTTCGCCCGCCTGCCCGAGGTCAGCGAGGAGGCCCTCGAGGAGTCCTCCGGCCCGGCCAACACTGACGCCCTCGGCGAGCCCGTCGGCCACGGCCCCATCTACAAGCAGTACAACCTCATCTTCGCCTTCATCGCCCAGTTCTGCTACGTCGGCTCCCAGGTCACCGTCGCCACCTGGTTCATCAACTATGCCCACGAGAACGGCGGCCTCAGCACCCCGCAGGCCTCCAACTTTTTGTCCTTCGCCCTCATGATCTTCACCGTCGGCCGCTTCGTCGCCACCGCGCTGGCCACCGTCTTCCAGTCCGATTTCCTGCTCATGCTCTACGCCGCCTGTGCCATCGCCCTGACCGCCTACTGCTCCGCCGGCTCCGGTACCGCCTCCGTCGGCGTACTCATGACCATCTTCTTCTTCGAGGCGCCCATGTACCCCGTCCTCTTCACCCTCGGCACCGCCAACCTCGGCCGTCACACCCGCCGCGGCGCCGGCATCATGGTCCAGGCCGTCGCCGGTGCCGCCGTCTTCGTGCCCATCCAGGGCGCCATCGGCGACGCCGCCGGCATCCGCATCTCCTACGTCGTGCCCCTCGTCGGCTTCACCTACGTCGTCGGCTACGCCACCTTCCACTGGCTCCGCCACGGCCGAAAGATCATGCGCATCAAGGACAACAAGCAGGCACAGGCCGAGGCCATCGTCGACAGCGCGGCCGAGAAGAAGAAGACGGACGACTGGGTCGAGAGCGTTTGAGAGAGTGGGAAGAGTGTGAAAGAAAAGGAAAGGAAAGAAAGGAGAAAGAAAGAGAGAGGATGAACAAGAAAGAAAACGCGATACCCCAAGACGATGACGATGTTTACGAGTTTATAATATTTTCTTTTCCCTTCCTGCCCCCCCCACGCGTGTAAACATACAATTGTTCATGGCCGGCGACTGAGCGCGGCGTTTATAGATATGGATTATACTAGATAATAAGATGCCAAGATCTAGACATTTCGAGCGTTACAGTGTGCACACCCTCTCCCCTAGCAGTCACAATTCCCATATATCGTGGAAAATAACCCCCCTTTGCTGAGGTCTCGGCGCCCCTTTTGTCAATATTACTTATCGCCTCTTACATTGTCAAAATATTAAGTATTCGCGAGAGAGAGAGAGAGGACTGATGCTCTCTGCATCGCTTATACGAGTAACGCCATGCCCGCCAAGAGACTAACAATGACAGCCGCGGCCGCTGCGGTTCCAGTTTTCACCCTGCCGGCGTCGCCCATTGCGTTACCGCTAGACGACAGGAAAGGCCTCTGTGCCACGACGCGGATGTTATCGACGAGCCTGTCCTTGCTGGGCGTGTAATCCGCCTCGGCAAAGTTGCACTGGCTCATGATGATGTCCAGATCTGGCCAAAACAAGGTCAGTGAATGCGCCCAGGTTCCAAGTAGCCAGTGGAATCAGTGACAACATGGCGGCATGAGGATGGGGCCGAGACTCACTGTTCGCCCGGTTGCCGGACTTCCGTATGCAGCTCTGGCACAGGCCCGCCAGCAGCTGGACGTTGAAGCTCTTGTTGGTGCAGATGCACTGCTTCTCGGCGTTCTCGCGGTCGTCCTGAGGCTGCTGCCCCGGCTGCTTCTCGGGCCTGCCGCTCGCGACGGGAACCGCCGCGGGGTTGCTCGAGGACGCCTGCGGCGGAGGCTGCTGGTCCTGCGGCGGCGGCGGCGGCGGCGTCGTCGTCCGCTCTGGTGCTGGAGATGATGATGAAGAAGAGGACGAGGACGAGGTTGAAGGAGGAGGAGGAGCCGGAGGAGGGGGAAGAGGCCGGTCGGGGGCTGGCTGCTCTTGGGCGGGGGGTTGTTGCGCGGGGGGCGGCTGTTGCGGCGGTGACGGCGGTTGTGATGTCGATGTCGATGACGAAGGCGACGCCGGCGGCTTCGGCGGCCGTGGCAGAGGCGGTGGTAGCTTCGGGAATGCAATGGAGATTATGGGGAATGGCTGGATCGGCGGCGGCGGCGGCGCCAGCACGGGAGACGCAATCGGGATGGGTAGTGGGGCCATGATCGGCGGCGGCGGCGGTGGCGGGGCCGGTGTGGGTTCCATCGGAGGCGACACCGTCTGGAAGACGGTCGAAGTGATCAACACTGGCGGAGGTGGCGGAGGTGTTGGGATAGGAGGAGGAGGAGGAGGAGTAGGAGTAGGAGGAGGAGGAGGAGGAGGAGGAGGAGGAGGAGGAGGAGGTGGTGGTGATGGTGGTGGTGGTGGTGGTGTAGGAGTGTTCTGTGGATCTGGTGTGCTCAGCGCAGGATCCGGGGCGGGAGGGGCAAAAGGAAGCGTGGCGATGAAGGCGGGCGCAGGCTCCGCGCCCGGCTGCTGCGCATCTTGGGGCGGTTGTGCCTGGTTGGGGCCCGTAGGAGCGGCTTGTTGCCCATCGAGGGCCGGCGTCGTCGCGCCGGCGTTGTCCACGGCCGGGCGGCGGTGGTGATGGCGGCGCGCGACGCCGGGAGGGGCGCCTGGGGGGTGTCTCCTTTCCTTCGCCCCGGCTGCTTCTAAATCCGGTAGAGGAGGAATGTCGGCCTTGCGCCGCTTCAGCTCGTCGAAGCTGTTGTCGACGTCGCACTTATACGTCAGCTCGACGATGGGCCCGCATATCGTCGCGCACTCGACGGGCACGTCGTCCACCTGCACCTCTCTCGCCCGTGTCAGCGTCACCAGGCCCAAGAGCACCAGCAGCGAAGCGGCTGCCGTCCCTCTCATCTTGCCTGCCTTGAAGCTGGTCGACTTCTCCGTATCAGTACCCGCGTTGGTAACGACTATCCGGGGATATCGAGCGTATCGGGGCTGAACGGCGAGGTAAGCCAAGTCGCTGGGAACATGAAGAGAGAGAGAGAAAAAAAGGATCAGTGTCGGGAACAAGAAGGGGCACAAACGGACAGACGATGGAGTGAGGATCGATCATCCGCACATCATCCAAAAGAAGGTCCACAAAGGACGACACTACAACCATACCCCAAGGGCGGCGACTATATCAGACAAGTAACACCCCTCACTCTATGTCACCCTCTCTCTCTCTCTCCTCGTCAGATTCCCCTAGACACAACAGCATCCTTCACACCTCCAGCCGCACAGTATCAGCGGATGAAACGGCACCTCGGAAAAGAGAGGAAAAAAGGTTGGACGGAAAGCCAAATGCTATTGACCCTCTCCCCCCCAGACAGACGTCCAGACCAAGAATGACAGACTTGGCCACCTGGTTGGCCGGCACTGACTTGTCAAGCATAGAGAGTACAGGCACCCAGACTTTAAAAAGGGGGGGGGTTGTGGCACCGGGGAGGGGAGGGCGAGAAACACCAAGCTGGCAAAACCCAACTGGGATTCTGGGTTCGAACGACTCGTCTCACTCCGTCTCGGAAACAAAACCATCGCATCGGGGTTTATAACGGTCGGCGGGAAGCGCGAGAGAGAGAGAGAGGCGATCGGCCAACCCTTCCCCTCCGTCACCCATGCCTCGTTCCTTGCCTCCCACACTTACAAGTACATCTTGAGACCCTCCGCGCGCCGTTGGGCGACCAAGTGGCGGTTGTGTGAAACGCCAAACGAACGGACCGCTCGCCCGACTCGCCCAATCGCGATGCATTGCAACTTTGAATCGTCCGTTCTTTCGTCGACCAATCCGAGGCAGTGGGGGGGAAGGGAGAAAAGGTTGCGGCCAGGGGCGTTTGGTCCATTAGAAACAGCCCGGTGATGATCATTTGTGAGCGTGAGCTGCTTGGCCTCGGTGGTTTCGATAGCTTGCGGCTCAATGGCATCGTAACAAAGCAACTTGACTGATGCTTAAATGCGTGACTGGGTTTCGAAACAAGAAGCCTTGAGAGGGGCGTAAGGGACTTTGAGTCGGTCCTGTCTGGTGCTCGTGGATGAACGGCGAGTTACCCAAGACGAATATGTGAGCATCGAGTATTGTTCCAGCAGAGTCAAAAACCTCCTCAGCAAATCTACCACTACCGAGTCCTCGGTTTCTCGCAAGTCTCGAGTTTCCACGAAGGTCCGCGAAGCCCTGGAGTCGGTCTCGAGCGATGCTCAGACGAACTTGCAGACCGGGTCCGGGCAGTTCCCTTGGACGGTCAGGAACGAAGCCCCCTTTAGACTCCAGTTGAGGTGCGAAACGCGACCCGGGACCGGATGAAAAGACGAGCGAGCCCACGCGCATCGCATGCGCAAATATAGCTTAGCGGCACACGAGCTGTGGCTAGAGGTGAGTCTCGGCGTGTTTACGGTCAACTGTCCATCCGGCAGGTCATTCTGAGTATTATCAACTGGCCAGTCGGGGTTGAAGAGGCTGTTGTCGTCTTTCTAACTTGGAAAGGGGGAGGGAAGAATTGGCTGAATCGCATTGTATCAGCTATACTCAAAATGACATCCACGGGAAAGGAGAAAAGACCAGGTCTGAAAATGCTACGCAAAACGCCTCCGTTCTCTGTCGTGATGATAATAAGCATACGCTCACACAGTCTCGTATGACTCAGCTTATGTATGAGCAACGATTTGAGCGACAACTTATGCTGGTCAGACCTAGGTATCATGAAACGGCATCGATGCCAGCCGGTTGAAAAGAAAATCACCAGATACTCCGTCTTCCTATGCTCTCCACCCGAACCCCCAGCTTGGCCATCTCTTGAGCGTCGATGACTGCCCGGCCATCAAACACCCACTTGGGGGCTTGCATGTCGCCCACCACCCTCGCCCAGTCGATGCTCTCCCTGCTGGCCCCGTACTCCCCGGTCCCCGACCCGGCGGTAGCGAGTCCCGAGGCTTCGCGGTCCAGCCCCGCCCGGCAATCGGGACAGTCGCCCGCGCACTCGGGCTCTGGCATGTAGCGTCCGAGCGGATCGTCTGAAGAGGTCTCCAGTTCCATCGGCCGTTGTGTTCCTTGCAGCGCCAAAACATCGGCCTGACGGATCTCCAGACTCTGGAACGGGCGCGGATCGAGGACGTCCGCCGTGCTTTTGCGGGGAGACGACGACGACGACGACGACGACGACGACAGGAATTTTGAGTTGCGGAACTCGTCAAACTCGGTTGTGATAAGGACCGCGTTGCTGTCGCGGCAGGCATCGTATGCGTTCTCGTAGACCCTCAACGGCCCATCTTCATCGTTCCTGTCGTTGCCGCGTTCCGTGGACGGTTTCTGCATTCCACAGAGCTGCCGGACCTCCTCCCGGATCACCAGGGGGTTGCAGCAAGGGTCGAAGACGGCGATCTCCCGCGGCCCTTCTTCCAGCAGAGCCCGGATGATCTCGAGCGCCGGCGACTCCCTCGTGTCGGACGTGTTCTTCTTGAAGGCGTACCCGAGGACCGTGATCTTCTTCCCGGCCAGTGTGTTGTTCAGACACTTGACGACGCGGCGCGTGAACCGCAGCCGCTGGTACTCGTTCATCCGCACGACCTGCGCCCAGTACTCGCCGACCTCGTCGAGGCCGAGCGACTCGGCGAGGTACACGAGGCCGAGGACGTCCTTGCGGAAGCAGCTGCCGCCGAAGCCGATGCCGGCCCGCAGGAACTGGTCCCCGATGCGCGGGTCGCGGCCCACGGCGGCGGCGACCTCGTCGACGTCGGCGCCCGTCCGCTCGCAGATGGCGCTGACCGAGTTGATGCTGCTGACGCGCTGGGCGAGCATCGCGTTGGCCACGAGCTTGGCGAGCTCAGACGACCACACGTTGGTCGTCAGGATGCGGCCGCGCGGCACCCAGGCGGCGTAGACCCCGGCGAGCGCCCCGGCCGCGCGCTTCCCCGAGGGCGTCGTGTCGGATCCGATGAGCACGCGGTCCGGGTGAAGAAGGTCGTTGACGGCTGTGCCGGCAGCAAGAAACTCCGGGTTCGAGAGGATCTCAAAGGGAACGCCGGGGCGGTGGGTGGCGAGCTGTACACACAAACGCACACATATGCTTAGGTTAGCCAGCCGAGAGTGCAAAACCAGACAGGGAGGGGAAGGGGAAGAGAAAGGGGCAGATGGTGATCTAGGAGCAGAAATCTCACCGTCTCTCGCACGAGCTCTGCTGTTCTGCAAGGCACCGTGGACTTCTCGACGATGATGGCCCCCGGCCTCGCGTGCCGGGCAACCTCGGCGGTGACGGCCTCGAACGCGGCCATGTCTGTGGCGCTGCCGGCCCCGTGCCCGCGCGTCTTGGTCGGCGTGTTCACGGCGACCAGGACGACGTCCGCGTCCGAGATGCACTCGGAGACTGCCGTCGAGAAGAACAGGTTCGGCCGCCTCGCGGGCACCGTGATGCCTTCTTCGCCGCCGCACTGGCTCCCGCAGTCGGACGTGGCCGAGGTCGACGCGGAGGCCGGATCGGAGCGTCTCGGCGACTCCTCGAGGGGCTCGCGGCTGAACGAGCACCACCTCCCCATTGCGCCGTCCCGGGCGACTCGGAGTATGTCCCAGAGGCCGGGCTCGTATATCGGCGGGTGCTTCGAGTTCCACCGCCGGATGCGCCGCTCGTCTCGGTCGACGACGGTGACGCGGATGTGAGGGTTGTGGAACGCGATGACGGCGGCGGTCGGTCCGCCTGGCATATTGTGATCAGCCAGCCAGCCGCAACAAATACAACAATCGCATCGTTGCTTATGAGACTCGGCTCGGTTCATAGCACTCACCTACATAACCAGCGCCCACGCAGCAGATGTTTTTCACGGGAGGATCCCTGGCGTCGGCTGTAGAGAAGACATGCCCCTCGTTGTCTGGAAGTAAGTCTTCGAGGGCATCGTCGCTCGTGCAATCCCCGTCCACGACGGAAGTGGTTGCTGCTCCAACGACAGGGCTGAATATGAGGCTCCCCTCTGGCGACGTCGGTACCGTGGACGGCGCGTGTAAGTCGCCCTCTTCCGCTTCGTCAAGGGAGACGGACGGCGCAACACGACATCCGCTCATCGTTGTTAATTTGAAGACAACCAACAGACTTTCCCAGTGTAGTGCGTCCGAGATCCAGGGAACCCCGAAACAAGTAAACTCCAACGACACAGTGGACAGCGAGTTGGTGATATGCGACCTCGTCCCGAATGGGGGAAAGGGAGCCTCTCCGTCCGATGCGATGGCGTTCTCGTTTCACTATCTTGCGTTAGGCATGGTTCGACAGCCGTGATGGCCGAGCGGGACGAACGGCTCAGGGGGGACACTGACGCGGCTCTGGGTGATGACGAGCGTCGTCCGATGAGGAGACGCGAGAGGAGGAAGGGGCACAGATGCTTTAATCAAGCCTGGAAGCAGGTCTTTCTAGGAGGATTCGGACGCGCGTCGACTCGCGTGGCTGTCGACAGACAGCGTACGAGCGGCGCCAAGATCGGGTCTGCCGTGATTCGCGAGTCGTTGGGTGGAATAGGGTGAAAGACTGTGAGGTTCCTTTGGGAGGAGGGGGGGAGGGCAGCGTGAATGAGGATACTGGAGCAGTGAGACAGAGAGAATGAAGCGCTTCGGCTTCCGATCCATGCGGCGAGGGAGGCCGGCCTACTTGAGGGTGTCGCGGGCCGATACCGCAGGAGAGGCATAGCCTGTCATCGAGTCCGGTTTGATAGGAAGGGGAGCATTATCAGCATTGCTGCTTCGCTATCGCGGGTGTTCTGGACCTGCCTGCCTGTCACACCTAGCCATCGAGAAGCTCACCGTCAACTAGTCCAATGTGCGCGAGTTTTCTGCCGATAGCAGAGAGATGTGTCCATCGTTCCACAGGATATCCATCCCCCGGTCACCATCTCGCTCGCTCCCTTGGCGGATGGGATCTTGGCACGACGATGCTATCAATCGACAGCACAGCGAACGAATAGCATTGTCTGACAAGTTTAACAAAGCCCCCTCACATGCAGATGCCACTCGCCGCCATACCTCAACTACGTGTGGCCCGGGGGGGGGCAGATAGATCTGCGACTCTGTAAGATGCGGCATCCAACCGCAATGGCCACGGGGATTCAACAGCCCCTCGTCATTCGCCTCCGCGTTTCTTCTCTTTTCAAGTACAGATTGCCGAAAAACACAAGTCAAAGTAGCAATAATAGTAGTAGTCACACACACTACTTCCCAGCCCTTCACACGAGACTTTGTTGCTCTCCGGCCCCATCATGGTTTCTCATCCACCAAAGCCGAAATGTGCCGTCGTCCGCGCCTCTGATTGGCTGTTGGCCGCCTGTTCCGACTCGGAGCATCCATCAAAAGAGGTGTTCCCGTGGGCAAAACCACGCATGCACACGGAGAAGATGAGTGGCAGGGTTCGCTGAGGGGAACGGGACGGTTCTGCTTGATGGAGCCTTCGTGGGGGGGGTTTTGGCCGACATTCCTGTGTCTTGAACATACAGCAGCAGCAGCAGCAGCAGCAACCCGTCTTGGATAGTCTCGTGGAAGAGGTAGGGAAGATGCAGGCAACACCATCACCCACCCAGCATGCAACCAACATTGGCTTCCGGACCCTGCATCGATGCGCCACACTTAACCCTCTTCGATGGCCCTCGATGACAGCTTCGCCCCCCACAACAACTGCGGCAGCTGGCCATCCAAGCTTCCCATGTGGTCCAGCACGATGCGTCGAGAGGATCCCCCATCTCCAGCCCACGAGTCTTCATGACTCTGTGCTACCACTCGGCAGACTAACCCCATCTCGTCTATATCTGCTGTAGGCTTGCATGCATGTGTGCATTCATGCATGGATGATGCCTCTCGTGTGATCTAGACTCTCTGTCTCTCGCTGTGCGCAGACCTGATATCAAGAAGCCAAGCACCTCCTCCCAGCGCCGCCGCTGCTGCTCGGGCATTCGGTGAACGGCCATAGTCAACCCGCGTCTTGAATCTTCTGTTCACCAGTAGCTGTTGTGGCCTTGGGTCCATCCAAGTTTCCTCATCGACGGAACCAAAAACACCTCCTCACGGCGATAAAACCCATCATGGACGCGCCTCTCCTGCCCATGAGCTACGGCACCCTGCCGCGATATCCCGCCCGCGACAACTCCGTCTTCCCTTCATCGCTGCGCGGGAAACGCATCCTCCTCTGCACCGAGTCCTTCGGTCCCGTCAACGGTGTCAGCCGGACGACCTTAATGCTCGTCGAGCACCTGCGATCCCATGGCGCCCTCGTCGCCGTTGTCGCCCCTTACATCCACACCCGGCACAACACCTTCGCCCCGTCGTCGTCGTCGTCGTCGTCGTCGTCGTCGTCGTCGGCGGCCGGGGACCACAGTGATAGCAACATCGAGGTGCGCCTCCAGGGCTACCCTCTGCCCTTCAACCCGGAGCTGTCCGTCGTCTACCCCGTGCGCGTGTCGGCCCTCTTCGCGAGAACCTTTGGCGCCGACACACCGCCCGATCTCATCTACCTTGCCTCGCCGGCGTCCCTGGGCTTCCAGGTCATGCTCCAGCTCCAGCAGCAGCCGAGGGCGAGGCGGGTGCCCGTCATCTGCAACTTTCAGACCGACCTCGCCGGATACTGCGCCATCCTCTTCCCGCACCCTTTCAGCACCGTCGCCGTCTTCGCCTTCGCCATGGTCCAGAGCTTCCTGTTCCGCCACGACTCCGTCAAGACCGTCTTCTACCCGTCGCGCTTCGTGCGCAAGTACCTCGAGGCCCAGGGTGTGCAGGGCTCCAAGCTCGAGGTCTTGCGCCGCGGCGTCAAGACGGAGGTGTTCCGGCCAGAGATGCGCAGCCCGGCGCTGCGGAAGCTCATCGCCCCCGACGGCGAGATCATCCTGCTGTGCGTGTCGAGGGTGGCGGGCGAGAAGGGCTTCGACTTCCTGGCCAAGGCCGTCAAGGAGCTGGACGCAAGGGGCCTCCGCTTCAAGCTCTATGTCGTAGGAGGGAACCGGAACCCCGATGTCGAGCGCCAGGTGCACGCCATGTTTGACCCTCTGCGAGCGCAAGGTAAGGTCCTCTTCGCGGGGTTCAAAACGGGGGAGGACCTCGCCACGGCCTACGCCTCGGGCGATATCTTCCTCCACTGCTCCGTCACAGAGACCTTCGGGCTCGTCGTCCTGGAGTCCATGGCCAGCGGTGTGCCGGTCGTGGCCCGGGACGAGGGCGGGCCGAGCGATATTATTGATGACGGACACTGCGGCTACCTGGTCCCGCCCGACGACCTCGAGACCTTCGTCGACAAGGTCATGTACCTGTCCAAAGACCACAGCTGCCGGGAAAGAATGGCCGTCCGAGCCCGGGAGATGGCTTGCGAGGCGACCTGGGAAAAGATCAACAACCAGGTCGCGTGGAGGATGGCCGACACCATCGAGGAGCGGGAGCGGGAGATTGCCCAACTCGTTCACCAGCGGACGTCCATCGCCATGCAGACGAGCCAAACAGTGTCCATCCATCGCTGGTTGCTCATGGGCGGCGCCATCCGCGACGTCGTCGTGGGCCGGCTTGTGGATGCCAAGCTGGCTGGCGGCCTCGGGGTCGTCATGACTTTCTGGTTCTTCACGGGGCTGTACCTAGCGTTTACCGAAACGGTTCTCTGGTTCAAGGGGAAGCTACCACGACTCTGGAGCCAACGGACAGTTGCATAAGGTGCCAGGCGTGTTTCGATCTTGATTCATGGGGGCGTTGAGGTAGTAGGTATACCACGCCGAGATATACATCATAGTATTCGGTCTTTTGCCATTTGGGCTCTTCTTCTGTGTAGGCGTTGGATCTCAACTTTGGTAGCATTCAGAACGGGGTTGGCTTAGCGACGGACGACAATCAGCGATGCTTGAATACCCAGCAAACCTCAGTAATGACAACCGTTCTTTCGTCTCGGGGGTCTTCGTTATGAAACGCCACGGCGCTTGCCGTGACAACCGACCGTGACAGACGACCGCGTCATCCGTGGGACACGACGCCTGCAACTATGTTGTAGAACATGCTAAGCGAAGAGACGCCAGCTTCACTGATGCCCGCGCGAGACCACCTTAATACGTCCGCTATCTGTTGTATCACGGGGGGGGTTGGGAGGAGAGTGGCGTGTTGGATTCGTCAACCAGCCGGGGTCCCGAAACCCGTCGCACCAAAGGGCACCAGGAGGCGTTTCGGGCGTTCGGCCACGGTGTGGGCGGTGACGGTCGCAAGCAAGAGTTCTGGTTTCTCAAAAGTGACAGTCTAAAAGATCATCATGGCAGTCAACAAGCCTTGACTGATGGAAGAGGTCTCTCCCGTCCCCCATTTGGGGGCGGTCGTCATGCTAGTCGGACTTAGCGCACCAGATATCATCCGCCTGATTGAGAACAGGCCGGCGGCATGTCTCGGTCGAGGATCCGTTCAGTGGTGCATTGGGCCAATGAAGTGCGCAAGCAGGGCGATCGAATAGATTGCTCAATCAGTAAACGGACCAGGGTTCAGACGGACAGAAGCCAAGCTTTCGGTGACAGGAGGTTTAACCCCGCAGGGATACCAGCAAAGAGGACGAAACGTCGTGAGGATCGAAGGGGGGAATGGTTGTGATGGAGAGGAGAAAGCAGAGTGGAGGAGGTGGAGAGAGATGCCGGTCCTTATCGGCGTCGGAGATAGAGGGAAGATAGAGGTGTGGCTGAGCTGCCAAACTGAGCCACCTGGAAGATACGTGTGGCTCATGTAAGTAATGTGGTGGAGGCTATGCTTACATAAAAGTGGGCGGTTGTGTGCGGTGATCTTTTGGTCCCCAAGGCGCCCTCGGAAGAGGCCGATTCGAGACTCCAAAATCAGGGCGGCGGGCCACTGTCGAGACTCACTGCCAGCCGGGGCCGTTCTGGAGACAATCTGCAACATGCCCCCCCCCCCCCCCCCCCCGGCGGAAGCCCCCGTGAGCCCCCAGTCTGCCATTTGCTCTGGACGGCGCTGGTGGACGAATTAGGCCAAGTTCCCTACGTGGATGCCATGGATGCCATGGGTGCCATGGCAGTGGCCAGCGCTCGTCCTGGTCCACGCGTTTCACCTGAGACAAGGGCCGCTGCCTGCAGGCGCCGCGCGCGGCAAACTGGGCAAAGCAAGCAAGGCTAGATTGCCGTGGTCGGTGAGACGCCGAGGACGGTTCAGCGGCTGTTACCGGTAATTGAGTTGCGACAGGTGTCTGTCTGTCTGTCGGTTGTGACTGGGAGGGGAGTCTTGGTGGCCGGTGGGAGGCGTGATCATGTGGCCATTTGCGAGATGAATGAGGCGATGGCGGCGACCGTATCCCGGCTATCTGTATCTCTCTTTTGCACACACTAACGGGAGAAACAAAGCATCGGTAACGTATATCTCCCCCGACCTCCGATCTCGATTCGCCGTGAAAACCGTCGACACCGTATCGCCAGTTCGCAGCGCATGGGCTTGGCCATGAACGTCCGAGCACAGAACGCAGAGACTTCCCATATCGGATTGTGCAACAGTCCAGGAGTCGCAAATGGAATGGTGAGTGGTGAGTGGTGAGTATCGAGTGCGGCTTCAAAGTCTAAAACCGGTGGCTGATGTTCCGTTCAAATCACGTTGGACGATGGAGAGTCGACGAGGTACTTGGAGGCAGGCGGACTTGTGCACAGGATCAAAAGTACCTCGCCGTGGCCGACCCCTAGGCGTCTCCAGCGTATCTCTTGGTCAGCCAATTAGGGGTGGTCTTGACTGCTTCAGCACCGAGACGCTCGAACAGCGCCTGTTCCATCTCCAGTCGATCCGACAATGCCATGGGCTGGTCCAACCAGTCGACTGGCTAGGAGGAAGGAGGGATGACCATTGTACAATTACTCTATACGGATACTGTACAACAAACTCAGGCACATCTTTTCAAGGTCCAGGGGGGGGTTCGGTGGGTGTACCTGTAGACGAGCCTTTTGGTTCCGTCGATGGGGACGGAACGGGCGACACGTCCCCATCGTCCACGGGCTGGCAGTTTACACAATTCCCGACTCCGTTTCGTCGATCAAGAGTGTGTGTCCTGTCCGTCCGATGGTTGGCGTTGCTTCAGTTGGTGACGGGCGGGCTATGTCCTCTGATTCTCATCATATTTACACGATGCCAACTAGTGTGCGGTGGTGGGTGTGCACAGCCATCGTGTGTGGTCCACAATGATACCCGCCGAGCGCTGCCGAAATCCGTGTCGTCGGGCTGGGCAAAACAGGGAGGATTGTGTTGCGGCAAAGGAGGAGGACCAAAGGAAAAAGAAAATAAGGAGGGGAGAAAGAAAAAAAAAAGGCTAGGAGAAGATGAGGAAAGTGGGGAGAAGCGAGAGTACGTACCTGCATGAGTACATCGTACTGTACACACGCACCTGTGTGGCGAGCTGTGTCCGTCCCTCATTTTTTTTTTCTTTTGATAATCAGATCACGTGCATTCAAGCTTAGTCTTTCCCTCAGGGACGGTACGCCAATCCCGATCGAGACTAGCCTCAGATCCCCCGGCTAACCTTACCTCGATTAACGTCGCAACGTCGCAACCCACCCTCACAAGCGTCTCGCAACCGCCTCTCCCTCCTCCTCCTCCTCCTCCTCCTCCTCCGTCTCTCCATCTCTTCCCTCCCGTCCCTCCACTACGCTCGCATCAACCAACCACTATCGCCAGGTCCAAACTTGGCACCGCCCCGCTTCGACCTTTTCCCCTTTCTCTTCTCCCTTCTGAGGTTTGGATTCCTCCCTTCTCCCTCGGTGGTGACCGTGTCTGCGTCACTCGTCCGTTATCCCATTCCATCTTTAACCTTGTCCTTGTCTAGCTCACCCTCTCTCTCCCTCGAGTCCCCCTTCCCTAACAGGTACCTCCCCTCCTCTCTCCCTCCCCTCTCCTCCGTTTCCACGTTTCTAGTCCCTGCGCGCCTCTCTCTCTCGTTGCATTTGTCGTCTCACAAGGAATAGACAACCACACACGGCAGAAACCATTCACGAGCGCCACCGTAAACCGTCACTACAACGCCCCCCGGGCCGGACCACTGTCATCCCTGTCTGGCTACTCCACCCCACCCCGCCACGAGTACAGGTACGGATAGCATACGAATTGTGTGTGCGTGTGTGTGTGTGTGCAGACAAGACGGCAAGACGGACAGACACACACCAACACCAAACCTCGCAACCCGCTGTTCCACGGTCAACCTTGCCCACCTTCGCCTTGCAACAACTTCCCTATTCCACCTCCCAAAAGAGAGAGACCCCTAAGAGCCTGTCTCGCCGCGCCCCAAAACCATCCCCCCCTTGGCCCTGCTGTGGATCACTACGTGTCAGGCCATTGCTCGTCTTGTCAGGTACACGATGGTCGCTGCATGACACAATTCCTCCCCCACGTCTCCTGTTGTCAAAGGCCCAGCCCTGCAGCGCCCTGCCCGTTTATCGACGTTTAATCTCCGCCCTTATTGAATCCTCACCACCCCATCCCACTTCGCTCTAACTCCTAGCCCTTCTCTCGTTCTGCGCCATTCCGAGTCGAGTCGACCTGACATCGCGCGACCAACCCGACCCGTGTACAGCTCAGCCAGCAATAACCAGCATCCTTCCCACCGACGGGCAGGTCCCTCCCTACGTTCCGTTCCCCCCCCCCTTCATTCTTTTCTATTCTTTCCCTTCCTCGCCGCTGTCGAATCTCCTCTCAACCTTTTCTCTCGAACCCGATTCGACTCAGTTTCGATCGGTCCCCTCGTTAACGATTCCGACGCCATCAGCGACGACAATCACAAAAAGACCCCGATACGCCTACCGCCCCCTTCAGCAACGATCGACTTCGCCGTTCCGGGCACAGGCGAGGAGGCGGACATACGATTCTTTCGCTTTTCTTTTGGTTTCGTCCTATTTCAATTCGCTTCGCTTCGCCGCCGGCCGGGTCCCGACTTTTGTAATTACATCTTGGCGACGCCAAACTACCACCACTATCAGCCCGCTCCGCTCCACCTTTCCTCTCGGCCCCGACGTCGATTAATACGATAACCGCCTCCATCTCTTCCCGGCTACCACCCAACGAAGCCTACTTTCGACTGCCGCCTGCTCCATCGACGACGACGTTGACGACGACAATGTTTTGGAAGGTGGCCGTCACCACGGCCGCCCTGGCCTCGCGCGCCTGCGCCGAGATCCGCCCGCTGTCCATGGACCAATCCATCGAGGTCAGGGCCGTCGACGTGCTGGAACGAAACTACGAGGACGTTGCGAACCGATATATCGAGAAGCGCCACAGCGCCGCAACGGTCGACGGCGAATGGATACCCAAGGGCGAGGTCAGCGTTAATGCTGACGGCACCATCAACATGACGGCCTGGGAGTTGGAAACGACCCAGAAGTGCACCGATGCTCTCTCCCATCTCGACCAGGCCTCGAATCCCTCGGGCACCTGCATCTGCTATAACCTGCCCAGCTTGGACGCTAAAACGGGCGTTTTTGAAGCCGACTTGCGTCTTTACAAGGTGTCGGAACCCAACGGCGTCTTCTCGGGGATCCCGCCACAGAACATCCAGGTCGGTCTTTCGTTCAACGGTGCTTCCGTCTCGCCCGTCAGCGCCGACAAGATTCGCGGCACCATCCCTCGCCGGGACGTAAGCTTTGAGGTCGACTGGTCCAGACTGCAAAAGCGTGTCCTCACGCCGCAGATCCTGCAGACTTACCTCTTTGTCGGACAGATCGACCAGGCTAGGATGGCACCGCCCATGTCCATGTACGATGATGCCCATATTCCTCTTCATCCTCGTGACCAACATGCTAACGGAACACAGGTCGCAATTGGAAGCCCTCGTCATGCCGACTTTAACCCTTACCGGCGTCAATGCCGCCGGCCAGACTGTTACCACGAACGTCTCGTCCAACGAAGCCGCCTTTATAACCGGCGTCTTCTCCAAGGAAGTGATTCAGTCCGATCTTGCCGTTGCTCAGGCCGCAGTCGACGAAGTTGTCGCCCAACTCAAGAACGGCACTGTTGCCTTTGTTCTCCCGGGTGTGCAGATCATGATCTTCCCCATCGGTCTCGTCATCACCAGCACCTGGCTTCTCATCGGCCTGGCCTTTGTCGGCTTCGGCACGTACGAGCGAATCGGCTACGCAGACAGCTACAGAAGGAGACGGGCTATGGCCGGCGATACAGCCAAGCGCATATAAATCAATAACTTGACGCAACATTTACGACCAAAGAGTATAGGGGGGAGGGCCTCCAAGAGGAGGAGGAGTTGGATAAGCCACATAGGCTAGGGCCTGGGAGGATCAGGTCACTCGTTCCGCCCATAGCGGTGCGGGAGCATCAGCATCAAGCAGCAGCGTGACATGTTTTTTATTTTTATTTCTTGTGGCGATTTTCACTTCATCCTCCACGCCTTGGGGAGTCCCCTGTATATCGTAAATAGTTGGATGCCATCTTGTTGATTCTCTTTTTTTTTTCCACGCTCAAGTTGTCTATAGAAACAATATCCCCAACCTTGCCAATGCCACCCGTTTGCCTCTTTATTCGTGTGCCGTATTCAGCCTCGTGCCAAGTGAAGTGGTTGTACTGAGACAGCGGTAGGAAAGTAGAATGTGCGAACTGCGGATGGACTCTGCGGCTGTTGTGCGACGTGTCGCCGTTTGGGAATAGTTTCAGCTTGGATGTTGAGGAAACACGACGTCACGGCGATCCGACAATGTGGGTGGAGGCTTTCATCGGATGACTTCAGCCACGTGTGGCTGACCAGGGGAAGCACCCGCCGTCTGTCTTGTTCGGTGCTGATATATTGGCTTGTTATCCACTGGGGTTGGGGTGTCCAGTCCAGTCTTGAGTCTAACTCACTGAGAGGTTTTGAGTCTAATTGTCCATCTTGTTGCGAGAACCCTTCTGTAGTATCGCACAGGAGAACCGGATCCTGGTAAGCAATTTGATTTGATTGAGGTGTCTGATCGCGGTACGCCTGGTACTTTGCAATACTATCTTGTGAGTCTTTTGGATCTGTCATGACCTGAACCGCCATACTTTTGCACGAGATAAGAGGCTTTTGAGGCGAATGCCTGGCAAGTTCCTCTGACCAGCCAAGTGCCCAAAGTCGTTTGGAGCTGACAGCATTCCGAGCTTTGCGATTCCAAGATACATTTGTAACTTTTTTACTTGAGGGCCTGGTCATACACTCGGGGGACGAGAAGGGTGGCACTTCGACCGTAGGTTTTCCCGATTGAGGAAGGACACAAGTAAGCCCGCCCAGATCGGGAGACTGCTCCGTCTAGGGTTTTGGTACGGGATGCCCCTCTTGTCCGCTAGCTGAAAGTCAGAGGTCGATGTGGCGATAAGTAGCAAACGCCCTCCCTTGTACCTATATATAACCAAGCGTCCCTTCCCATGCCATACCCTCGTTGGATCTGTGAGGGGACATTGGTAGGAGTGAGACCGTACTGGGAGGATTGACTTCCCCCGAATGCTTCGAGCCCTTTGGTTGTAGGACGACATGGTCAAAGTTTATTCTGTCGTCCCGCGGATTCCGCGTGGAAAAGGCTTTTCCTTCTTCTCGCCCTGCGCTGGATGGTTTCCACGGCAAAAGAGTTGTCTGGCTGAGGAGATGGTGCCAGTCTCGGGATCTGCCATCTACTTACATGAAGCTGGGAAACTTGGTTCGCCTCTGAACCAACCGGCTTGCTGATGATGATATTCTCTCAGCTGTG
This sequence comes from Colletotrichum destructivum, assembly GCF_034447905.1. Taxonomy (NCBI): domain Eukaryota; kingdom Fungi; phylum Ascomycota; class Sordariomycetes; order Glomerellales; family Glomerellaceae; genus Colletotrichum; species Colletotrichum destructivum. The sequence goes on along the minus strand of NC_085898.1, from coordinate 5,557,696 downwards.
GTAGCCTGCTATTTTTACACCACCTCCTCAACCGTGGCGGTTCCGAAAGGGGCCCCTCCGTCCGTCCGTCCGTCCGTCCATGATACCACGGGCTAGACTGTCCTCCAGGCCGGGTTGGCCTTGAGAAACAGGCACGGCAGATGGACGGAACCCTGTCTGTGCAGGCCGGTTTTCCCCAGGCTCTATGCCTGCAGTCGCGGGCTTTGAATCTGAGCGAATCATGCAAGCTCGGGAACTGAGAAGAGACGGTTTGCCGGTGGGACTGATGGCCCGCAGCCCTGCGGCCTGCCGGATCGCATGGCTGGCGACGGCGGCGCCATGGGATGTGGGCTCCGGGGCCGGGGGGGGATATGTGATGTCATGTGACTCGTGGTCTGTCGGGTGTTGACGGCGTAGATGAATGGGATGAAATCCAGCTTCAACGGGATCGGCAAGGTGTGAAATAGGGAATGATTGTATATGTGCTCAGATAAGCGTATTTGTGTATAGCTTCTGGCTCATTGTGCGAGGATCCTTCTTAGTCTCAATCCGTCACGCTCTAAGCATTGTTCCAGAATGAACTTGTCTCGACGGGTTGAATAGAATGCACAAATAGGTATTGTATATTTAGCAAGCTGTCTTCCACAAAAACAAGCAAGCTTTGATTGACCAGAGCTAGTTTCTTTACGAAGCAAAGAGCGGGAGAGAACATCTTTCGCTTCCAATTCAACCCTCTCTCGATTACTCTTTGGCAATGCTCATTCTGTAAGGTGCTTTCAACAGGTGCGACGGGATCGAAGCTCACCAGCAGCATGTGGCAGACACCCTACCGCAAGAAAGTTCGGCAATCCGACGAACTCTTGAGTTCCCCCACTTGCTCAGCCGTATCTGGAGATATACGATTAGCTTTTCCTTCGCAAAGCTAGGAATGTATCTGGCTTTGCTGCCATCCACAATGGAAAGGAAATCTACAATAACCCTCGACAGCCTCTGTTATCTGGAGGCTGCGAAAAGTCAAACGGAGCCATCGAATGTCGCATGTCGTTGATTGACCAACAGCAACTCCAAAAAAAAAAAAAAAAAAAACCTCCCCGAATACCCTGGTGAAAAGGAAATGAGAAAAGGTGTGTCTTTGGAGGGGATCAACAGCCGGTGGTTTATGTGAATTGTTGGCGAACTGGAGAAATCCATCATGGACAAAATTGAGCGGAGGCGCTTTTCTCATCGAAAGCGAGAGCGAGGTCACCCGAAGAAAGCGACCATCCATCAGGTTTTCCGGGGGAAGCTGATCACTTGGTCCAACGTTTGGGCCGCATTAAGTACCGCACACTAGTTCTGTAGATGGTTCCAGGAGAGCGGAATGCGCGAGCATTCCCATACCGTGGTTCGGCTTGCCACTACTGGCGTGGACCTCATCGAACTGTCACTGAAACCCAGCAACTACATCGACTGAGGCAACAGTAGAGACTGGAGTATCCCGCCTAGTGCTATTGCTAATAAAAATAATCAGGTAATTGCCCAAGGTCAGTAAGAAGAGTGGCGGGGTCTGGTTATTGTAGACGAAACTTAAACCTGCGGCCATATTATCTTCGATGGACAGAGGAGAACTTTCGCGGCCTTAGCCACCAGCTTAAGACTTCCCACTCCTGAGCGGAAAGCTAGCTACCAGATCCCTAGTTCAACGGAAGTAGTAAAGAGCTCATGAAGAAGCATGCTTTGGTTGGCGGTGATACGAGCTCTGAAGTAACGGGAGCAGCAGCCATTGAAGCTGAAGAATGGCTTGCGTTTGAACTCACGCCGGCCAGCCAATCAACTTTAGATTTATCATGAGTCAAGAGACTCAAGGAAACTGGGAAGGACCATATAAAAGGGAAGAGTATAATTTCAAAAAGGAACTGTTCAACAAGAGGTTTGGCAGTCGCCTAGATCTCGCAAGTAATTCAATCATAGGTTTAATGAGAAGGAGTAAAAGTCATGCTCAGGTCTCAAACGGGATTGATCTCCGTCTCTCTGAATCTACACGGAACGCCCTCATGGGCTAATGTTCTCTTTCAAAATTGGCCGCTATCCAAGTGCCTCTTCACGAAGCAATCTCTAGAGACTTTTTCCTGCCAAAACAAAACCCTTTCCCCTCCTCTTCTTAGACTTTGCATCCAGCCAGCGAAATCCTGGAAATTTTGCGTAGGAAAAAGTTAGTTGCCGAGAGCAAAAAGCGTCTTGCCGTGATACTGAGTCAAGCAGCGTTGTGATGAGCGTGTGGGAATGGTTGCAGTAGAGTTTAGATGCTATTGACTGCGAGAAATGCGATATCTCGGATCACGTCGTCTCCCCCGCCTTCTGTCACAAGGAATTTTTCAACAAATAATTGATTAGTGGAAACCATGTTTTCCATCCCCTGTATGGTCGATGCTCTGCGTCAACTGCCTTCTCTTAAATCGAGCATGAGAACCCACTGGCAGCCGATCCGATGAAAGGAGTCAACTCGACCTACCGTTCCAGACCTTTTGTGCATAAAACGACTCGTGGACGTGAAGTCAGATAGGTTATCAAGGGGCCCTTACGCGTCTGAAGTACTACTCCGGCCAGTGTGGCCGTCCAGAGTTTCTGCGTAAGTGCAAGATAGAAAAAGCCTCATCTTCTCAACCCTCTTGCAGACAAAGTCGGCGACAATTTCCAGCAATGGCGTTAGACAAGATTACATCAAACCTCTCCGAGGACTCAGTAACTGCTTCTCTCGACAGTCCGCGGCAGGTTTTGGGCTCTTTCAACTACTACAATGGCTCTGGCATCCCCGCTCTCAACGACCTCACCATCATCGAAGGAACATCGCCGGACAATAAGACATACCAGTTGCCCGTGACAGACCTGCGCTCCCTCCCCACCCCCCTTTCCAGCTATACGCACGAGAAGCATGGGTTTCAGATTGTGCGTCAACCCCTCCCCATCTCCCCTTCGCCGGCCGCGGTCCACGACCACAGGGTGATGACGAAGGAGTACTACCCCTCCATGACGGCCCTGCTGAAGAAGACCCTCGGCGCGCGCTGCGCCGTCGTGCGCAAGCACTCCCTGCGTGACATACCGGACTGGGCGCCCGTGGGCATGAACCCAGAAATCGGGTTCGAGATCGAGTCCCTGGCGCCCTTCAGCATCGCGCACTCGGACTACACGCCGGCGGGGGCGCGCGGGCACTTCCGCGCGATGAAGGAGCCCGACTGGTTCGTCGAGAACGACGTGACGGACGGGTCGACGACGGCGGCGGAACGCGACGAGTTCTTCCGGCTGCGGCGGGCGATCATCGACGCCGAGGACCGAGCCGTTGCCGAAGCCGGGATCGGGCCGGAGGTGGTGCGGGGCCAGCGGACGCAGCCGAGGGGCGGCCACTGGGACTGGGACGGCGCCAACTACAAGGGACCGCGATATGCCTTCTTCAGCATCTGGCGCGCGTGGGAGACGGTCCGTCGGGACCCGTTGGCCGTCATGGACATGAGCCGCCCGGTGTCCCGGAAGGTCGAGTACGCCCCCCTGACGCGGACGTACCGGGACCGCCCGGGGTGTGTGCCGTTTTACTACAGCCAGAACGCGCTGATCCGACCCCTGGGATGGAGGAGGAGGAGGAGGGATTCCGGGTTCGCGGCAGGGGCCCATGGGGACGACGACGACAACGACGACGTGACAGGGGACGGCGAGCCCGCGTGGTGTTACCTCAGCGAGCAGACGCCCGAGGAGGTCTACTTTCTCAAGTTCTACGACAGCGAGGCCCTGGTGCGCAGGGGGAAAGGGCAGGACGACATTCAGTTGTTGTGTCCGCATAGTGCCTTTCAGGTCGAGGGGGCGGAGACGGCGCCGACTCGGAGGAGCTGTGAGTTGAGAGTGTGGTGTATATGGTGAGAGAGGAGCATGCTATTCGACTGCGGACGAGTGTAATTGTTGGTGCTTTCAAGACTGTCTTCAAGACTGTGGTTGGAACGGGGAGGGGGAGTGCCCCAGATTGCAATACTTCTCTCTCCAATTCTGTGTTGCGTCCAAAGATGGACGTTCAATGGGTAACTTAGTCGATACCGTCTGTCTCTTGGCTCATTTGACTTGACAAGATTGCTTGACAATGATGACGTACAGGCCGGACACTGATTGTTTAGTTGCTTCATGTTCTCTCTCCTTAATCAGGAAGCTCTGGAATCGTTCTGCGTGTGACGTGCGCTGCGTTGGGCCCCATGTGCGCGGCGTTGTCGAGATGAAAACAGCAAATGTGAAGCTACACAGCTTGTGGCAACGGGCTTTAACGCGACCCTCTCCACGATGATCAGGTGCCTTGGGAGATCTTGTGATGATGGAGATGGAGAATACATCGTGCCATGGCTCACTGACTTCGGACGAGGTGGCCCATCCTTTGGAGATGGACACGCAACTCCGTCCATCTCCAAGCAAGCAGACGAGGCGATGCAACGCTGGCTCCCATCTCGATCCGTGAAAGTGGCAGAACAACGCAGCGATGAGGCTAACTAGCGCAGTGTGAGAATCCACATGGGGGAAAGAAAAGATTGGGAACTGTTGATGGGCAAGGAAAGCTTGCAATATCAAAATCCGAATGGTCTTAATAACAAACCACCAACCGCGCCCGGAGGAAACGATCCAAGGCGGCCTTTATTGTTCCGCCTTGGATTAGAGTCCAGGTCCAGACTCATGACGTCAGGCTCTTTCACAGTGACATTTCAAAACTTAAATGGAGGCCGTGTTGCGGAACAGAAAGAAGAAAAAAAAGAGCCAGCCCGTGATGCACTCAAGATCATGACAGAGTCACCCCGTAAACTAGAGATGGCTCCGATCTCAACCTCACCCTCTGGAACCGAACAGCTGTCCTTCTTCTTGCCCCGAGGTCGGAAGAGAAAGTCTTGAAACTGCCCCAATGCATCACAGTACCGGCCATTTCCTTCAAATTCATGCGGCCAAGTGGCTGGGCTCCACGTCAGTGGTGTATCCGTGGCGTGCGCTCAGAACTCTCAATGCCCATTGCTGCAGGGCGCATGAATGATGCTCGTTTCCAACAGGGAAAGCCTGTCCTGCCTCTCCGTCGCCAACGCAGCACACACAAATCGATACCCGAAGCCCAACATGCCCCCCCCCTCTCCTTTTCCATTCTAAAGAGTCCTCCGTCGACTACCTGTAGACGAAGCTGTCGTGGCGCGATATCAGACGCAGGAACACGGAGACCCTTGTATGAAAGGACCCGAAAAACTCTCCATCGAGGCAAGGGGCAATGCTGTCGATATATGAAAGCTGTCACTAGGTTGCCCGGCGACATAGCAAGACGGGTTGGGAGATTCCCTCCTCACTGGTGCTCATAAGCCGCCGGTGATGGTAGTGCAGGCCTCTCGCTGGCCGTAGCTGGGGGGCCCGTCTGAACAGGCCGCAGCCTGGGACTTGACTCGATCGCGGTGCCCTCCGTGTCCCCTGGTCAACTTCACCATCTCCATGTGGATGTCATGCGTTCTGCGGCGGACGGGGTCCACCGCGGCAAGGACATCAACATCGGATGAGAGTCCGCCGCGCTGCTCGCCAATCACGGGCATCAGAGCACAGAAGCCTTTGCTCCTGATATAATGTCGGGGTTCGGCTGATGGGGAATGGCACAGGCCTGGGCCCTGGACGAGGGAACTTGCATGATGGCTGGTAGGAACATCACGCCGGTTCCTTGGCTCGACCAAGAGGCTGCTTTTGCCCTCTTCTTCCGGCGTGGAGGGGGGAGGGGTTGATATATATTGTAAAACGGGTGGCCACCCCGCAGCTGCGGCGATGTTTCGAGCCTCTGGTCGCCGTCTGACAAAAATTTAAATCACCCAAGATTCCATTTGACGATATCTGCCTGTCGTCTGTTGATACACCATCTGACATCGTCTGTATCTCGCACTCCGGCTAATATAGTAATAATCACTCCCCGAACCAACCACTCTGGCAGTCATAGATAACCCTGTCTCTCTCGAAGCACACCCCCTTCGATGACAGCCAAGATGGACGTTGCCACGCTCGTGGCGCAGATGAACGAGGCCCTCGCATCGATCCACGCGACGATCGAGGGCCTGTCGACGTCCGCCGCCGAGAGCGACACGAAACTTGACGAGCTCGAGCAGAAGCGCGACATGACGCTCGCCGAGCTCAAGGCCGCGTATGAAAAGGAACAACAAGAGCTCGCGGCCGCACGCCAGAAGGAGCTGGACGACATTGCGGAGCAGCGGCGCAGGGAAGACGAGGAGCGCGAAGCCCGCCGCCGCCGAGAGGACGAGGAGCTCGCGGCTCGCAAGGCCAAGGAGGACGAGGAGAAGAAGGGCACGTTTGACACCACGACCCGTAATGTCGAGGACGAGATGGACGACCTCATGGATAGCATCGAGGAGGAGACGGCCAAGAAGATTGCCCAAGGCGAAGCCAAGCTGGCGGAGCTCGAGGAGAAGAGAAGAGTAAGTGCCGCCCGAAAAGCCGGTTTTTGTTTTGTTTTTTGTTTTTGCAGCATTCTCTAACGTATAAACCATCCAGGAACTCAACCGCTTGATCGAAGAGCAGATGAAGGCAGCGGTGCCTCCGATCCCGACGCGGAAGCGTGCCAGAACGGTCCGGAACTCCAGCGCCGTCCCATCCGCCGAACCGTCCCCTCTGCCACCGGCCGAGACCCTCGCCGAGCATGCCGCGGGAAACAAAGGCGCAGAAGAGGAAGAATCAATACCAGGCGAGGGGACGGCGGAGGAGGGACTTGAAGGTGACGACTCCCGGCCACATCCCGAAGAACCCGTGGCTGAAAAGAATGTGGAGGAGGGCGCTAGCACCGAGGGGACACAGCCCGGCGAGGACTCCGGGGAGACGCCCCCGACCGAGACGGTGTCTCCCGAAGAGCCTGCCAAGGACGAGACGACTCCCCGGGAGCCGGCTGTTGAGGTGGATATACCGGCAGAGGCTTCCGAGCCCGAGGCCGAGCCGGAGCCGGCGGAAGACACCAACCAGGAGACCGCCCCGGACGATCTCGGCGACAGCTCATCAGTCCTCAACAGCGAAGACCACAAAGAGGATGTCCCGGAAGAGGTTGAAGAGAAGATTGCCGAGGTTCCGGATGCTGTTCTTGCAGAAGAGAACAGTGTTTCTCAGTCTGAGATGCCCGAGACGACATCCCGAAGTGTAACGGCTGAGGAGCCCGTCGCCGAGGAGCCACCCACCGAAGAGACACCTACTGAAGAGCCGGCACCTGAGAAAACTCCTTCTGAAGACACCCCGAACGTTGAGGAAGCCTCCGCTGTCGAAGAAACTCCTGCCCCTGAAGCGACTGCAGCTGGTGAGACGCCAGCTGGAGAAGCAGCCGGAGAGGAAACGCCCGCCACGGAGGACACTCCGGCAGAAGAAACCCCAGAAACAGAAGAGACCTCCAAGGAAGCCCCTTCTGACGATGAAATTCTCAAAGAATCCCCCGAATCTGTAGAGGCATCGGCGTTGGAAAGAGGCGCCTCTGATGATGGCGGCAAAGAGGATGTTCCGGTCGGAGAGAACGCAACTGCCCCCGAGCCCGCTGAGACCGTCGAGGAGCTGGAAGAGCAGCCTTCTGAAGAGACAACCGCGGTCGAGCCTTCCAAGGAGCAGACTGCCGACCAAAGGAGTGATGCTTCACCCGAACTGAGTCCTGTGAACGAGGATGAGAATACCCCAATGGCGGTTGAAGAGAAGGCTAATGGCGAAGATGCCGACGAGACCGTGGGAGAAGACTCTACGCCTGAGTTCTCCATAAGGGCCGTAGCCGACGCTGAGCAGGTCGTAGGGGAGGCCCGGCCAGAGACCAACGACGAGCAAGCTGAAGCGCACTTGGGGGACGCCCACGACGTCCCCGATGTCGTCTTTACGCCTGATGCAGAGGAGACAGACGAGAAGGCGTCTCCTGGAGAAGAGGCCCTGCTTCAAGACGAGGATGCCACTGTCGCGGGGTATTTCGTCGCAGATGAATCCCCAGTAAAGGATGGAGCCGCTTTTCAAGAACGCACTCAGCTCGAAGACGACACCGTGACTCTAGAGTCCTCTTCAGCTGAACCGACGGAACCTCTGGAAGAGGCCAGGAATCCTGCTTTGGGGGAGATTGCCAAAGAGATCGATGCTCTCCCAACCGAGGACGTGGTGCCAGAGCAAGAAGATAACCAGCAGGAGGAGACTGAAGCGTCACTCGAACAGCAAGCCCCCGAGGATGTCACAGTTCAAGATGAGGTCTTTGATTCCCAGGATGCTACCGCGGAAAAGGATTCAGAGAACCAAGACGACTCCCAGCTCGTGAATGAAACGCTTCAGGCGGAGAAGCCTAACGAGCCTGAATTTCCAACGGAAGAGACGGCGTTCTTACAGGAAGACAACTCTCAGGTTGAGGCTCCTGCTACAGACTCCCAGGGACCCGAGGATGGCCCGCTCTCGGAAGAGACTCTTGATCCCAAGGCGCCTGTCGATGAGGTCAGAATCGAACAAGAGCCTTTGAATGCGGATGAATCCCGAGCGCAAGATGAGACCCCTGCTGAAGACGAAGTCGAAGCCAAGGAGGTCCCGAGCGCTGAGGATGCGCCAAAGAGAGAGGACTTGGTTAAATCGGAAGCCGAGGACCCCGTCCAAGGTGAAGCGTCTATCGAGAAGAAGGCCGAAGCCACGGCAGCTGATGGCTCATATGAGGAGGAAGCTGGCCCAGAAAGCGCCGTGGAGACAACTGCTTCCGAGACTATCGACACGAGGGAAATCAAGCTCGCCCAGGCAGAGTATGTCTCCGAGAAACCGTATCCAGAGGATTCTGGGGCGTTTCCAACCGAGGATGTTACTCCAGACTCGACGGCAGAACCTGACGAGGCCCAAGAAAAGGAAGATGTTACCGAAGAAGCCACTCAAGACGCTGCGGTGGACGGCCTCTCCAATGAAATCGTCGACCAAGAGACGGCACCATCGGAGAGCGCGGCGCAGGCCCAGATCGACTCCCCAGAAGGCCAAGCGGAAGTCAGTGGACCGGTCCAGACCTCCCAAGAGGAGGGAGAAGCTGTCCGGGACCCGGCAGACGGGTATCAGACGACTGACGACGCTGATGGCTCTGTTCTTCTCAACAGCCAAGATGAGGTCAAGCAGACGCAGCTGCCTCGGTCAGAGGACAATGAAGAACAGGAGGATCAGAGCCCGTCTGGGCCAGCAGAAAATCAACCGGAAGAGACAATCCCCTCAGAAGAACATGAGAAGCATTCTCCCTCGGCCCTGACGCCGGTTGAGACAGAGGAGCAAGATGCCGAGACCTCCGCCACAGCCCCTTTCCACGATGAGACCGCGAGCCCGCTTACACAAGTCCACGACGAAGACTTCAACGAGGTCAGAGAGAACCAAGATGAGGTTACCAACTCGATTGCAAACGAAGAGACTATCGAGACTGAGGTCGACGACGCTCAAGAACATGTGTACAAGATGTCGGTGGATGAGGATGACGTTGACGACGTGAGCCACGTCGATGAGTACCACCAACACGACGACGACGGTGTCGCGCTCAAAGAGTCCCCAAGTCGCGAAGTGGACGTCACGTTGGATCCCACGCAGCCCGATGCCCACCACGCCGAGGTCGGAGTCGTAGCCTCGTATCACCAGGACGCGAGCTTCGACGATGCTGACCGTTTGAGCGAGCCCGACATCGACACCTCCGCCATCACCGAGAACACGGAGCCCGATGCGCCATCTGTCGATGAAAGCTCCGGTGAAGCCTCAATCGTCGAAGCGTACTTCCATCCCGAGTCTGTGAGCCGCGATATCTCTGCAGACCCGGATGCCACGCTCGACAGCTCCTACATGGCCGAGGCGCTGAGCATGACGGCGGACCAGAGCTATGAGCAGGACCAGAGCTATGAGCAGGACCAGCATCACGACAGCTTCTTACCGAATTCCAGTGTCCATGAGCATCGTGAGGATAGCGAACATTTTGCATCGAGGCAAGCCCTTTTCGACGAGGAAGATGACAACGTAACTTCTCCTACTCAGAGCGTCGGGGCAGAGAGCGACGTGGATGAGCCGTCCGAGGACTCATACAACCCCTTTTCCAGAGCCAGAGCCACGACTTTCGAGCAGCCGGCATACCAACCGTCGGACAACATCCCGTACAACCCGTTCGCACTGCAGACGGTCATCGAGGAGGAGACGCCGCAAGAATCGCACAACCCTTTCGCCAGGAGGAGAACCGTTGACGTTGACGACGAGGCGTCAGAAGCCTCTTACAACCCCTTTACTCGCAACACCACGACCAGCGCCGCCGCCGACAACTTCCTACGCTCAGCCAGCGCCCTCGGCCACAGCCAGCCGTCTTCGCCCGAGCAAACATTCGCCCGGTCAGCCAGCGCGCAAGGACGTCGTCGTGACAGCGTCAGCTCCAACAACCCGTTCGCCAGGAGCATGAAGCCCGACGACCAGAAGAACCTCTGGTCAACGACGGCGGCCAGTACCCGTGGACAGCATGAGGCGGTAACGCACTCGTCCAACAACCCCTTTGCCCGGAGCGCCTCGGCACAGGGCTACTACGAGCCGGACGACGCCGACACGGACAGCGAAACCGACGACGAGGAGGCGCTCGCGGCGGCCGAGGCAACATACAAGAACCTGTTCCCCGCCGGCCACGGCTCCCCGAACGCCAACAACGGGTTCGTGTCGGCTGCTCAGGGCATCGAGCGTCGGCAGCCCACGCCGCAGGTCCCGGACTCGATGTACAACAATCCCTTCGCTTCGAGAAGAGGCGACGACGTCGACGAAGCGAGGTTCCACCGGGGTCTCTCGTCGTCCCCAGCGGGCGGGCATGACTACTACACGTACTCGGACGCGGATGCCGAAGGAGGACTTGACGGACCGACGAGCCCGGTCGCTCACCACTTCGTCCAGGAGAGCAGCCCGATCTCGGCCCGGCACCTCGCCTCTACGAACCTCGAGAGCATCCAAGAGCGCTACAACAGCGAGCTGGAGGACATGGACTCGGAATCAGAGGGGCCGGAGAGCCTCACAACCTCGCAGCAGCTGCCGGGCCGCCCGCAAAGCCGCGGTGTCGTGCCCGCCATGCCGAGCATCGCCGAGCGGTCTCACCGGGACTTTGACGAGTCTGACGAGGAGGGAGGAGACTGGGATCCTCAAGCTCACGCTCCTCGAACCAGCAGCCAGATCGATACGTTGTTGACATCCTCCGAGTACAGACCTGCCCCTCCCCCTACCCGTCCCCCGCGTGTCCCGAATTCCCAAGACGTCTACAACCAAGAGGAGGTGGGAGAGTCATCCGAAGACGACGGAGACATCTTCCGCTCGAATCCTGCCCCATCAGCTCACCCGAGTACCATCTCACCATCGCAGTATAGCGCAACACCTCCATCGCTGCCAAGGCCGCCTCCCCCACACATGCTCATCTCACAGGACCGCCACGAACAGCAGCAAGCGGAAGACTCGTTGGAGGAGGAAAGGGATGGATGGGACGATGCCTTCACTGCCGTACAGCCAAGCACTCACCTGACCGGGCAGTTGGAAGCCACTGCCCCCCATCCGCCTCCTCCACATGCCGCCCCCGGTTCAGAGGGTTTCCATCATCATCATCATCATCATCATCATCATCATCATCAAGAGCAGCCGGACTCAAGTGAGGACGACGAAGCCCCCCATAGCCAAAACGTTGCTCGGCCTGGTCAGTTCCCCTTTTCATCATCAGTATCATCGTCTCAGTTCAGGGCCGCTTCGCCCTCGACCCAGCCTCCGGGATACGCAGTCTCTCAGGTACAGGATAGACAGGGTTTCGAGGGCTCAGAGGACGGGGAGGATGCGTGGGACTCGAACGCCACTCGGCCCGGTCAGATTCCAATTCTATCGACGTCGCAGTACAGGGAGACTCCTCCACCGCCTCCGCCTCCGCGTCTGCGCGCACCCAGCGCACAGGACCGTCACCATCAGGATCTCCAGGATTCCGACAGCGGCGACGAGAATGAGGAGGCATGGGAAGCTAATACATATGGTCAGACAACGGACATAACGGGCAAAAGCAGCCCGATGGGGAACAACCGGATGGAAGTCGACACAGGGATCTCATCGACGCCCTCGGGATCGGATCCGATGATGGCCTCCAGCCCGCCGCCGCCGACGCCATCGTCCTCAGCAAACCCAGTGATTTCCGACAGCCCGGTGTTACCTCCAACCATCCCGGCGAGGTCAGTATTCAGGGACTCGGCACTGGCAGCAAGCAGCCGGGGCCTACAAAGTCGTCCAAGAGAAGAAGACGGGGGAGAAAGCGATGATTCCTGGGAGAACATCGGGCAGCGCGGCGAGGCAAACGCCGTCGGCGTCAACGACAACAACGACAGCAGCAGCGTCAACAACAATATCGATGACGACAACGACGACACGGCAGCAGGCCAGACAACATCTAACACGGCCACTCCTCAGCTGCGCGTCGACAGCTACGAGCAACGGTGGCCCAACGGGAGCAACGACCAGATCTCCACGGCGTCGACGTTGCTCCAGCCGTCGGGACCTGGGGACTTCACCGACACCGAGTCTCAGGGGTACGTGACCCCGTTGCCGTCGGCCGGGTTCAGCGCGTCTTCGCAGTACACGCAAGCCGCCACGGACTCGCCGCGACACCCGGACTCGGCCGGCATGAAGGACGTCTACGATCAGAGCTCCAACCGGGGTGCCGCGAGCTCGCCGTACGACCAAGACATATCGACAGTATCGTACGGCCATGCATCGTCACTGGCAGATGAGCTTGCCCGGGACAACAACGACGATGACGACGATGACTCGGAGTATGACAGCGAGTACGATCACACTCAAGCACCTGCGTTCCTCACCCAGATCGGCACTGCTCAGCAACAACACGAGCAGCAACAGCTTCAACAGCAACTCGAATCCAACGAGCCAGTCCTGGAGCAGGTCGTCGACTCGTTCCACAGCGACGACGACGACGACAACGACGACGTCGAGGGACCAAAGACGGCAGTCATCTCGACGGACGGACACCCCCTGCAGTATGCCTCGGCCCGGTTTGGTGCCACTTCCTGGCGGGACGAGCTCCGGTCTCCCACCCTGTTCGGGGCCACGAGACACAGCCGCTCGGGGTCCCTGAGAGAAGAGTTCCAGAGGTCTCTTCATCAGGATGCCGAGGCCAGCCATCCCTCGCCCCTTCAGTCTGCTCATCAGATCCATGCCAAACCCGAAGAGCAGAGGCAAAACTCGGACGAGGAACAGCCATCTCAGGTTTATCACCATGAGCCCTTCGATCAACAAGCGGTTCAGACACATGAACAAGGGACGTCGTTTGGTCAACAACCGTCGTCTCAAGTCCACAGCCATCAAGCCCCTGAGCCTGAGGTGCAAGTGACCGAGGTCGAGGCAGAAGAGGAACACGAGCAGACAACTCCTCAGTTGGCACCCCAAAGTGAGCATGCGCCTGACATCAGCCCCCTCGCTCTGCAACAGGAGTCCCCGGCGACGCCGTCTCCTTCCCGCGGTCTCGCCTTCAGCAGGCACAATCCTGACCGACCGCAGACGCCGCCGGCACAGTCCGCCCCGAGGGAAGAGGAAGAGGAGGAGGCCATTGACCCCGAGTTGATGATCCCGCGGGACGTGACCAACGTCCCGTGGCACGCGCGGACCGACTCGGTGCCGCACTCGATGCGCAGCCAGAGCACCATCGACTCCATCGCCTCGTCGCCGGTGCACTCGGCCCTGCACGCCGACAAGCACGAGCCCGTCATCCGAGACTCGTGGCCGGCGTCCGTCCAGCACCTGACGAGGCCGCGCAACGACTCGGCCCTGACGGACCGGGACCGGGACGACTACGACCCCTTCCGGTTCGAAGGCGCCGCCACCGCCAAGCAGCTTGTGGGAGCCGGAGCCGGAGCCATGCGCGCGCCCTCGGGCTCCATCGGCTCCAGCTCCGACAGCCCGCCGCGGAACACGGCGTCGAACGGGTCCCCCGGCAGCCTCATCAGTAGGATGCGCGGCATCTTCGAGAGCGCCGCCCAGGCCAAGCAGGAGCCGTCGACGAGCCCGGTCCGGTCGCGGCCTGTGTCGGGCGTCTTTCACTCGGTCCGGCGCAACAGTACCAAGCCCGGGGGTGAGGACGGTGACGGAGTCGGAGTTGGAGTCGGACCCGGAACCGGCAGCAACCCGGCATACGGGCGCAAGGCCGGGTTCCTCAACGAGGCCGAGGACGAGGCCGACGAGAAGAGCGCGCTCCTGCGAAGCTCGACAGGCGGGCTCGAGGCGAATTGACCACGCTCGGGCGGGGCGGGGCTCTACGTCACGAGGGTGAAGCGGGACGCCGAGTACGATCATGATGGAGACGACAAGGATGACGATGGCAATGCCGGAGACAATAACGGAGAGCGTCCGAGACGGAAGTACCAGAGAGACGCGAGCGGTCTGCGGGTGCTGGCCGTCCGCGACGACGACGACGACGACGGGGAGAAGAGTCGCGGCCCTGGAGAGCCCTCGGGCGCGAGCGCGTTCCGTCTGGCGTGGGTGTTTGTCGAGGGGTGGCGGCAGAGGCTCCGCAAGGCCGGGGACGCCGTCGAGCGGAGCCGGTGGGAGTGGGAGCTCGACGGCACAGCGGCCGTGTGCTCACGCGGCCGGGCGTCGAGCCTGACGTTCGGGGCGGCGGTTGTCGCGGACGCTCGCCGGCGCGTGGCGGAGGAGCCGAGGGAGCGGGAGAGGGAGAAGGGCGAGGCGAAGAGGAAGCAGAGGAAGTCGGTGCACTGGGAGGAGGGGGTGGGGGAAAGCGGATGAAAGGTTGCCACGATGACGAATAACGTGTCATGGGAATATGGATATGATGAGCATGCATGGCATATGGATATATAGATGTACACGGATGGACATGGCATGAGAGGTGGCATGAAAGGACAAGATAATGACATAATGATTTCACGCCGTCTGGCATTTGGCTGAGAGGACTCTTCTCTCTCCTGCATTGGGACTGCTGAGAGTGAGTTCCTAGAGTTGGTTAGTAGTGAGTGAGTGAGCAGAGCTGATACTGACATCTCTCAGAGTGATCACAGCCAGTCATCATAATGAGGTCCTAGACTGACAATATGATAAGCTGAGCAACCCCAGATACTCTAACCACCCCCCCAGCCGAACCAAGGTTACCATCGGCAGTCATATTTACACCTTTTGACTCGGACCGTCTGTATCTCCGCAACTGGGTGATCATCATCGTTATAGTTGAAACCTTGGCGGGTTAGTCTAACACCCCAGCCTCTCAAACAAACTCTTTTCTCTCACATGCAATGCCACCCATGACATGACCTAAGCTGCATCCTCGGCCGAGCGGGTGGGTACGTGTCGGGTACAAGTGCCTTTCAGCAACAATAAACTTCGTGTAAGCGCCCAGCGGAGACGACGCATTGTCAATGTCAACCCTGGACGCGGAAAAAGGATCCGAGAGAAATTCCAGTAGCTCAGCTCAAGCCTTGTGCCGACGAGAATGGGTTGGGACCGGCGAAGCCCTCTTCCACGACACACCCGCCTTGCCATACTGTGAATCACCGATTCCTCTACTCGACTCCATCTCACCCGGGTCGCCGTCAGGAAAGATGTCCAACCCCCAGAACGGCGCTCTCCAGCCGTCCGCCTCGGGCCGGAGCTTCAAACGAGCCGCTGTGGCGTGCAAAGCGTGCAACATTCGCAAGGTGAGGTGCACCGTCACCCTGTCCGGACCCCCGTGCGCAAACTGCACCATCGACGGCATTACTTGTGTAGTCTTGAGCCGGAAGAGACGCCGGTGAGTCTACAGCCTGCGCCCGCCCGGGCTGCATACCTCTTTGTGAGAGGGGGAAGGGGGGTGGGTTCATTGTTCTGACTCGACCGACAGCAACTCGGATCAACTTCCCACTCCCGTATCGGGAGACCAACCCGCCGGGGAGGACTCGGCCATCACCGCGCAGAGGGGCGAGCCTCGGCCTCGGCGGCGTCTACTCGAGCCACAACAGCAGGGTCTGGGTCTCTTCACTCCCGTACTGGACGACGAAAAAGAGGTTGACTCCCAAACCGACCGCGTCACGTCTGCGCCGCCTGAAGGAAGTCAGCGGAGCCCCCACCCTCCCAGCACTGGCGGGCCGAGGTCATGGACGCCCGAACGGCCGGCCGAGACAAACCCGCCAACGGTCGAGAGGCCAACTGCGCAGCAGCCAAACCGGCCTTACGATGCCGTTAGATCTCTGCTTCAGACGACCAACCCGCGGCCGCCGGAGCCCCCCGAATCCGGCGAGGACAGCTCCGCGTATGCCAAAACCCTGGCAGGTGGTGGTGGTGGGAAGACCCGCGAGGACGGCTGCGTCCCCTTCTATCCAGGTGAGTGTCGTCCTCTCTCTTTCGGGGGGTTGTGTTGCTGTGTCGAGGGGTGCTTCGGCATGAGGAAAATTTCCCAACAGATTCTCACCATGGCAACGATGGACGTAGGAGACCAACGCGGGCCCGCGTTCCTGATCGACATCTGCGAGCCCAATCGGCCCTCGGCGGACAACCACTTCATGGTGCCCATGCCGTCCATCAAGGCGCTCTCGCCGGAGGACGTCAACTACCTGAGAGCCAAGGGCGCCTTCACGCTGCCGCCGGTCCGCGTCCGCGACGCCATGATCCGGTGCTACTTCCACTACGTGCATCCGTTCGCGCCGATCCTGGACGCCGGGGAGTTCATCACCGAGTACGAGAGGGGGCGGAAGAGTCTTCTGCTGCTGTGGAGCATGTTCATCGCGGCGGCGAGCGTGGGTTGTCCCCGATGTTTTGCGTGCGTTGCGTGCGTGCGTCCTGCGTGACAGTGCTGACCCCCGGCACGCCAGTTCGTCGACGACAGCTTGTTGACTGCGGATTTCTTCCCGTCCAAGAGGGCGCTAAAGAGGGCCATGTATCAAAGAGCAAAGGTGGTTCGACTGTCTCTCATATTCACTTACTCACTGACTCACTCATACTCACAAACTCACACTCACTCACTTACTCACACTCACATACACTCACTCACTCGCTAAATCACACTCACTCACCCAAATCAGCATCTAACACGGCTCACAGGCTCTATATGACGCAGACTACGAAAAAGACAAGGTGACGTTAATCCAGTCCGTCTTCTTGATGGGACACTGGTACACCAGCACAGACGACAGGGCCGGGCCGTGGCACTGGAACGGCATCGCCATCAGCCTCTCTCACACCATCGGCCTCCATCGTCTGCAGGTGCCTGCCAGTAGCCAACAGGCCTCGCAAGGGATCAAGCCTCTGTGGCGACGTCTCTGGTGGTCGCTGTACACCCGTGAGGTGTGGCTGTCCCTGGGTCTGGGCAGGCCGATGAGAATCGCCTTTGACGATTTCGACACGCCCATGCCCGCTGCCTGCGACGCCGATGTCATCCCCGCCGAGGTCAGATGGGACCTCGGGAGAAAATACCTCCCTGAAGACCTCTGCTTCCTGTTCGATCTCTGGGTTTCCTTTGTCGGGCTGTCGACCGCCCTCAGCCACGTCCTGTCGACCAATTACCGGGCGAAGGGGGTGAAGCCGTCCAAGGCCGACATCGAGCACAGTGAGAGCAAGATCCGAGCCTATCAGTCTGCGATACCCGAGTCTGCGAGCCAAGGGCAGGTCGTTGCCTCTCACGTACACCAGTTCAAGCTCTATTTCGAGTAAGTCGGGCACGTCTCGGGTCGAGTAGTATTTCTGGCGGGAGCACCAGCGCTGACAGGACCCGAGAACCTCCATCATCGTCCTTTACCGGCCCTTCATCCTCGACACTCCGAGAGAGGTCCCGGCCTCGGACCAGGAAAGCTGGAGGGCGTTTGCCTGCCAGAAGACGAGGACGGCCGCGTCCAACGCGAGTGCCGCGATGAACTCCATGATGGCCGAGGACCTCATCCGCCTCTGCCACACCCTCACGTACGTATAGTACACCTTCCTTGTAACAGTCTTATCGTATCCCATCCTTGAATAAGTGTCCTGACACACACAACCCCCCGTCCCCAGAGTCATTGCCGTCGTGCCCCCAATGCAAATCCACCTCTACGAATCAACATCATCGAAGCCAATGGCCCGCCAGAGAGGCAGACACAACCTTGCCCTCTTCATGCTCGCCCTAGACGAGCTGCGAACGGCCTACATCTCGGCAGAGGCAGCCTATACCCTCTTCGAGGCGGCCATCGGCAAGATCGAGATGACGCCGGCAGACGAGGAGCAGCAGCAGCAGCAGCAGGCGCCACAGGCGTCCCCGACGGCCCGGAGTCCAGACAACTGTGTCTCCGGGAGCTGGCTCGACGGCTGCGGTATGGGCTTCACGGGTCTCTTCGCGGATATGTGGACGCCGCTGCCGATCGCGGGTGCGGACGATGCGTCGCTGTCTGGAACCCAGTGAGTTGTCTTTTCTTGTCTCGGCGTTGCTCACAACGAGAACGGTCGCCCACTGACTGACATGGAACAGCACCGAGTCGTGGTTAGACATTGAGGCAATGGACAGGCTGTGGGCTTTTGATGATCCCAACATGTCATGAGCGAGCCTCGCTTGCAGAAGTTGAATCCCCCAACATGGTCCATCATGCCCCCCCCCCCCCCCCCCCCTTCTCTATCGAGGTGGCTCAGTATCTTGAAGACCCGAACGCCTTGCTTTCAGCCGTTGCTCAATGTCAATTAGCGCCCTGCACACTGCCCACTCTGTTACATCCCCAGGCAATGGACTACCCGAGACAGCCGATAATCAGTTTGCGTTGGAAACCCCGA
The DNA here is from genome assembly GCF_034447905.1 of Colletotrichum destructivum. Taxonomy (NCBI): domain Eukaryota; kingdom Fungi; phylum Ascomycota; class Sordariomycetes; order Glomerellales; family Glomerellaceae; genus Colletotrichum; species Colletotrichum destructivum. The sequence continues at coordinate 5,538,964 of NC_085898.1, read as the reverse complement.
CGGCACACCCAGCCAGCCAGCCAGCCAGCCAGCCAGCCAGCCGGCGACCTTGAACAGTAGCGAGCCGGGTTTTTCGTCAGATACGGTGCGCCGCACGCCACAGAAACCCATGCAAGGCAAAGTTGCCTTCCACAAGGCATTGAGAAGTCTGTCCGATCTCTCGGTCAATGTCCCTTTCTTAGTCCTGCCCGCAGGCCCCACATGATGCCGAGGTGCCTCGGCATCGAGCCGAGGCACATGCAACTCGTCTGTCGAGGAGTGATAGCGTCCAACCTTTGGTTATCAGTTGTAGGATTTGTGGCACTGTGCAACAGAAAGGGTCGATCGAGATTGAATGGCACAAGCCTTTTGCGCGCAGACACATAATTGTAATATCCTTGGTGGACGACTGTTTGAATGATAAGCCTGGACGAATCACCCACCTGCCCGTGGTTGCAGCTGAAGGGAGTGTGGGCAGGTTCATGCCACACGTAATGTCTATAGCAGCCGCTGTAATTAGGCATCTTCTATTCGCTCAGTGTTGTTTTAATAACCCTTGGTATAATCCTAGTACACAATTAGAGGTGTTGTTTCCGACCAATACGCGAAATCAGGCGAGAGACTCGACATCGAATCCAACAGACAGCAAATACCTAGCTAACGTTGCCCCCCTCTCGGTATCATACTGTCACCGGGTTTCCAAACTTGACCGGAAACTACTTACACGTCGGTGATGCTTGCGGGTGCCTTCAACTGTTTGTCGTTCCCCTACCAAGTTCGAGCTTCACGAGATCCTGTTGGCCGCAATCAGTCATGGGCGCCGGTAAGCACAGCTGTCCTGGGAGGATTATCTTCATCAAAAAGCTCCAAGATTTCCCAAAACCCAGCACCAAATTTTAACCGATGCGCGTAGCGTCTGCTGGCGTTTTTGAGAGTCGAAGCGACCAGGATGGTGGCATTGGCCGAGCTGGATGGACCGCGGTTGATCAACATGTCTGCTGTGTTATAGAAACGCGTGCGAGTCCAGGACTACTACACAGGTACACATGCTGGGTCAAATTTGATAGAGAGTAGGCAGCGTAGCTGATCCTGGGTACGTGATTATGTCGCTGCAGTTTGTTCCTCAGTGAAAGACGTTGCTTGGGTCGACGACGGCCAGGACTCATTGCTCTTCGATATGCTGTCCAGTGTGAGACGAAGGACGAGGGGAGCAAATGGTAATTCAGTGAGAAACAATATAGGATATATCCATAGCTGAGATTCTGCCAAGTTCTTTGCGTTGCCCAATCTCAAAGTCCGCCTGGCGAGTTAACTGCCGGGTTGTCCAAGGACATTTGCAACATACTCGAAACAATCACGCTGCATCTTTGGGGGAAGCGGATTTGGGATTTCATAGAAACCCCCGGGTGTTATTCCCCGTTTAATAATCATCTAGGCATCTAGGGCTGCATGTTGTCCTGCGATTACTTTTGTCCCCGATTGTGCCTATTCGAGATTGCTTTTGACATCATCTGCCCACCCTCTCCTACGAACACAATGATTCGGCACGTCTAGAACCGATTGTGAGTAAGTAATTTTCAGCCAACCCGAAACGTTGCCAACCGAGTTCGCGATGAAGCCCAATCTGAATGCGAAAGAGGGCAGAAAACATGGTTATGAACTTAGAGGGGGGATCTACTGAAAAGTGGTCCCGCCTCTTCGATTGCCGCTTTGGGAGGCTTTGGGGTTGGGTTTTATCCTCGGGTTAATATTGAATAGAGATATATCTGCCCCCTTGTCCAGGTCGAGGATCTGAGGCCAACCGGACGCCCCATCACCGGTTGGGGACACGAGGTGGGAGCCGGTCGATAATGTTGGCGGATACTGATCTGCGGTGACAAGAGGCATAACGTCCCTGGCAAGACTCGCAGCAACAAACTAGGGACAACGCAAGAGTCATGGCTTCTGCAACTGCCGCCAGGGTTTCCCTCGTTGGTAAAATGAATGAAGTAGGCATTTTTACGTTTGACTGGAAGCGGTTGTCGTACGGAGACATGGGTGTACAGGCCGCGAAACGCTGATCGCTCTGTTTAAAAAAATTCCTAAATAGCATACAGCACGCACACCATCACCAAAGCGGGCAAACAAACAAACTTGGTCGGGCCAGTGAGCCTGTCTCGTAATAGGGGGAACGAACGGGAGCCGCTGATCAACGGTTGCCTCGCCTACCTAGTTTCTCTTCGCGAATGCATGGATGACCTCTTCTGCACTTTGTGGCCAGTCTCCCCGCAGTGTCAAGGATCTGTAGAAGAAAGTCGAACAAAAACACACGGGAGCACGCTGACGACCTTTGTGGACAAAGCTCTAGCACCCCCCCTGGCCTGCGTTTGCTTCCCCCCGCATCAAGGATGGCCTGATGGCTTGTGTGTGTACGATGTACACTGAGTCTCAGTGCCGGATCAATTTGTGATCTACCTTAGAGTGGCTGCAGACATGAACCTTCACCGCCCCTGAACGGAAACCAACGAGCTAGTAAAACTGGAATACAGGTGGAAATCCCTAATCCGGGTAGCGCCTGATGCGTCATCGAGTCTCACTTCCCCGCAAACTGCGTGGTGAGGAGAAGGCGGAAGTGAAGGCAGTTTTTTCCCGACAGCAGCTCGCCAGGATTGACTTTCCGGGAAGCGGATTTCAAGAATCGCCAGTCGGACGGACGGGCGCGGCGCAGACGGAGGAGACGCACGATGGACGAAGAGGCGGCCGTGGAGCCCGAGGAAGATGGCCCGGGAGGAGGGGAACGGAAGGGTTTGCCCGACGGAGCGGGATGGAGTAATTCTTTTGGGGGGGGGGGACTCGGGATTTGATCCCAGGCCAAGCCAGAGCAGATTTTTTGCCCGGACATGGGCATTCAACAGGGGGTTGGATCATCACTACGCCGCCGTACGGTAGTTAGTGTCAAACGCATGCATGCACGATCTCGGAATGTGGTAGGGGGTGAGAGGGTTGGAACCCGACGGGATGGCAGGGCAAAGGAACCAAGTCTCGAGGGGGAAGAGTCGGCGACCTCGGCACGAACCTTTTTTCTTCCAAGGGTCTTTTTGGCGGCTTTTCTAATCAGTATACGTTGAATCGGTGTTGGTGAGTGAACGAAAACCGCCGCTGGAAAAAGGGACGAAGTCCGATTCGTATACGGCATCATGATCTGCACCATGAGAACCGCAGCACCATGAGCACAACATGGTGTCAACAGGATTCCAGTCACCCCCTGACTCAAACCCCCCCCCGCAGGACCAACGTAACCTTTGCTGCACAGCTTACAGAGTAGAGTGCCCTTTGCCTCCGATCCCATAGGGCAGACAGCAATCCACAACACAGCCCACGAGTAGTAGTAGTGGTGGTGATGGACGAACACGAACCAAAGGTCGGCAGGCGGAATTGGTCTGGCGCCGAATGCCTTGTTTCACCAGCACCAGCACAAGCACCAGCACCAGCACAGGGAGAACAAACGGGAACCGGACCGCCGCCGGGATGGCCGACTCCTGGGGGCTCGTACCAGTTCCCCCTTCACGTTCGCATCTCGACCAGTGACACGACGTGGAAAAAGTGGGAAAGGGCGGGAAATCTTTTCACGAGCAGGGCGGATGAATGATATCAGCGTTCATCCTTGGTGCTCCACGCATGATGACAAGACCGAGGCATAAACGCCAGACGGGACGGGGATGGGATGCCACAGAGATTAGATTAGTATAGCCACGTATGTATGGCACGTATTTACTATGGGGGTGGGTGGTGGTGCTTTGAGGGTTTTAGGATCCCGGGGGGGGGGAGGGGGGATATTATCAGGCCTCGATCCTCTTTTTGCCGCCCCCCTTCTGTTCTGTTGAGGTTTAAGTAGGAGTCGGTGATCATATACGACGCATACATACACATACATACATAGACCGCGCCGCATAACCTCATAGTCAACCTCAATCACAGATTTACTGATACACGCACATACACACACAAACACACACACACACACACACACGTTTGCGCACACACAAATATACACATACTCACACACTCACACTCACACTTACCAACACACACACACACACACTCACCCACATACACACACACACTCACTCACATAACCAGACATGTCGGAAACAGCACCCGTCCCGGAGCCCCCCGGGCTGCCGTTCCTCGGCAACATCACCGAGATCGACCAGGAATTCCCGCTGGGTTCCATGATAGCCCTCGCCGACAAATATGGTGAGATTTACCGACTGAGGTTTCCCGGGCGGTCCATCGTCATGGTGTCGACCCGCGCCCTGGTGAACGAGACGTGCGATGAGAAGCGGTTCAAGAAGTCTGTGAATCAGGCACTTAGTGTAAGTCCAGCCTCACTCACCTAATCAACTAACCAAAACCACACTTCATCCCCCCCTCCTCATCGAGCTTGTTTCATCCTCAACGCGAACCCCATGACATGACAAAGTTTCTGACTCTCAAGCAGCAAATCAGGAATGGCGTACACGACGGACTCTTCACGGTAGGCTTTGATGCTCTCCCTCTCTCTTGACATGACAACTGTGACCGCCGCTCCACTCCATGCCATGGGTATTGACGGGGCAAATATCATTCATGTAGGCGCGAATGGGCGAGGAGAACTGGGGCATCGCGCACCGCGTGCTCATGCCCGCCTTCGGCCCTCTCTCGATCCGCAGCATGTTCGACGAGATGCACGACATCGCGAGCCAGCTGGCCCTCAAGTGGGCGCGGTACGGCCCGGAATCCCAGATCACCGTGACGGACGACTTCACGCGCCTGGCCCTCGACACGCTGGCCCTGTGCTCCATGGGCTTCCGCTTCAACAGCTACTACTCGCCCGTCCTGCACCCCTTCATCGAGGCCATGGGCGACTTCCTCGTCGAGGCCGGCAACATGTCCCGTCGCCTACCGCTGCCCTCGTTCGTCTACAGCGCCAAGGACCAGAAGTTCGCCAGCGACATCGAGATCCTGCGCGGCACCGCGCGCGAGGTGCTCGAGTCGAGGAAGGCCGGCAAGACCAGCGACCGCCGCGACCTGCTGACGGCCATGCTCGAGGGCGTCGACCCCAAGACGGGCAAGAAGATGACGGACGAGAGCATTATGGACAACCTCATCACCTTCCTCATCGCCGGCCACGAGACCACCTCGGGCCTGCTGTCCTTTGCCTTTTACCAGCTGCTCAAGCACCCGGACGCCTACCAGAAGGCCCAGCAGGAGGTCGACGGCGTCGTCGGCAAGGGCCAGATCAAGGTCGACCACCTCTCCAAGCTGCCCTACCTCAACGGCGTCCTGCGCGAGACCCTGCGCGTCAACGCCACCATCCCGCTCTTCACCGTCGAGGCCTTTGAGGACACGCTGCTCGCCGGCAAGTACCCCGTCAAGGAGGGCGAGACCATCATCAACCTGCTGGCCAAGTCCCACCTCGACCCGGCCGTCTTCGGCGAGGACGCCAACGAGTTCAAGCCGGAGCGCATGATGGACGACAACTTCAACCGCATCACCAAGGAGTTCCCCAACTGCTGGAAGCCCTTTGGCAACGGCATGCGCGCCTGCATCGGCCGCCCCTTTGCTTGGCAGGAGGCCCTGCTCGTCATGACCATGCTGCTCCAGAACTTCAACTTCGTCCTCGACCCCAACTACAGCTTCGGCATCAAGCAGACCCTCACCATCAAGCCCAAGGACATGCACATGCGCGCCATCCTCCGCGACGGCCTGACCCCCACCAGCCTCGAGCGTCGTCTCGCCGGCCTCGCCGAGCCCGAGAAGTCCCCCGAGCAGGCCAAGTCTGACAAGACCGCCGCCTCCTCCTCCTCCTCCTCCTCTTCCGAGACTGGCAAGCCTCTGACGATCCTCTACGGCTCCAACAGCGGCACCTGCGAGGCCCTGGCCCAGCGTGTCGCCTCGGACGCCGCGTCTCACGGCTTCCGCGCGGCAAAGATCGACTGCCTCGACAGCGCCAACGGCAGCCTGCCCACCGACCATCCCGTCATCATCATCACCGCCTCCTACGAGGGCCAGCCCCCCGACAACGCCGGCCACTTCGTCGCCTGGCTCGAGGGCCAGGACAAGGCCGCGGCGCCGCTCAAGGACGTCTCGTATGCCGTCTTCGGCTGCGGCCACAAGGACTGGGTCCAGACCTTCCACCGCATCCCGAAGCTCGTCGACGCCACCCTCGAGCAGCTCGGCGCGAGCCGTCTCGCCGACGTCGGCCTCACGGACGCCTCGTCGGGCGAGGTCTTTTCCAACTTTGAGTCCTGGGAGGACGACGTGCTCTGGCCGGCGCTGACGAGCAAGTACGAGACGACGCCCACGACGACTACGACGACTACGACGACGACGACGACGACGGGCGCCGACGACGGCAGCAGCAAAAAGACCAAGGGCGTCGACGTCGTCATCAGCAACCCCAGGACCTCGACCCTGCGCCAGGACGTCCGCGAGGCCACCGTCACCAACACGGCCACGCTCACCGGCAGCGCAGGCGAGCCCAAGAGCACCAAGAAGCACATCGAGATCCAGATCCCGGACGACATGACCTACACCGCCGGGGACTACCTCGCCGTCCTGCCCATCAACCCCAAGGAGAGCGTCTACCGCGCCATGCGGCGCTTCCACCTCGCCCGCGACGCCCATCTCAGCATCAAGACGGACGGCCCCACGTCCCTCCCGGTCGACAGCTCCGTGCCCGCCCACGATCTCCTCAGCTCTTACATTGAGCTCTCGCAGCCCGCTACGAGACGAGTAAGCAAGAGCCCTAGTTTTTCTAGTTTTTTAGTTTTTTTTTTAATTTCTTGTCTGGGTCCTACTCCTTGTCATAACTTTGCACACTGACTGTCTGTCTGTCTTGTTTGCCCATGTTCATAACTTGCTGACATTTGTCCGTGACAGAACTTGCTTGCCCTCGCCGAGTATGCAGAGAGCGAGGACGTCAAGGCCGAGCTGAGCCGTCTGGCTACCGACGCCTACGGCGACGAGATCAGCGGGAAGCGCGTCTCCGTCCTCGACCTGCTTGAGCGCCACCCCTCCATCGACCTGCCCATCGGTGTTTTCTTGTCCATGATGCCGCCGATGCGCGTCAGACAATAGTAAGTCGTCAACGGCCCACGGCACACAGTCGTTTGGGTTGTATAAAACCACACGCAGTAGGAAAATCCATATACTGACATCGGGCGTTTGTGTGTCTTAGCTCCATCTCCTCTTCGCCCATGGCAAACCCCAACAAGGTCACCCTCACCTTTTCCGTGCTGAACGAGCCCTCGCTCTCCGGCCAGGGGCCCTACATCGGCGTCGCCTCCTCCTACCTCGATTCCCTCGCCGAAGGCGACTCCCTCCACGTCGCCATCCGGCCCTCCCACGCCGCCTTCAGCCTCCCCACGGACGCCGAGCGGACGCCCATGGTCTGCGTCGCCGCCGGCACCGGCCTCGCCCCCTTCCGCGGCTTCATCCAGGAGCGCGCCGCCATGATCGAGGCCGGCCGCGCCCTCGCCCCGGCCCTGCTCTTCTTCGGCTGCCGCTCGCCCGAGCACGACGACCTTTACCGCGCCGAACTCGACAAGTGGGAAGCTCTCGGCGCCGTCTCGGTGCGCCGCGCCTACAGCCGCGAGCCCGAGAAGAGCGAGGGCTGCCGCCACGTGCAGGACCGCATGTGGCGGGACCGCGAGGAGCTCGTCGACCTGTGGAAGCGGGGGGCCAAGGCCTACGTGTGCGGCTCGCGGGCCGTCGCCGAGTCGGCCAAGGAGACCATCATCAAGATCAAGGTCGAGATGGAGAAGGCCAAGGGCGTCGACGCCGACGAGGGCGACGTCAAGGACTGGTTCGAGGCTCTGAGGAACATCCGCTACGTCACGGATGTCTTTGATTAGGCAGGGGTCTGTCTTGAGAGAGAGTTTGGCTTAGAATGTTGATAAAATTGGGGCGAAGGGTTCGGAGTTTAAGCGTTTTGATATCATGATAGTATTCAACACCAAATGGAACAAAATCATTTTAATACCCAGCTATCCATCACTTATGCTGCAGAAAGGGGCATTCGGCACCAGTCATTAACAACAATATCGCCCCCACCCCCTTTCTTTGGCGGCTTTCGAGCGTCCTAGCAAAAATAAGGAGCCGATAACCAGGAGCCGATAACCAGGAGTCATTTGGTTCATGAAGTGGGTTGATTGCGATAGCGTTTGGGGATGCTTTATGAATTCAAGCAGCAGTTCTGACTATCAACTAAGTGCGGCTGGCTTAGCATAACTGTGGCTTGCGGGTTGTCATCATTCAGACTACTAATCTAGCTCACTGCCCCTATCCAGAGGTTGATTCTCAAAGAGTCGCGATCGAACGGCTTCAAACCGCAACCAACGGTAGACAACAGACCATATCCCTGCACGATGAAGATCGGCAGCGAGTAAACCCCCACTTCCCGGTTGAGTAGAGTCTCGGACCCCAATCTTTCCGACGCTTCGTTATTTCGAAAGCCGTTTGACTTTTGCTCACAACTTAACTTAGAGCAGTCTCCGGGGGCGCCGAACGTGCGGGCGCGGGCGATAGACCGTAAAATGGTGCCGAGGTAGCTTGGCAACAGAAGATGAGAGAGCGTTGGCCACGCGGAGATTTTCCATAAAGACCAATGCAGATAAAGTTACGCGAGCGTTGTGTTGAGTACGACGTTGACGAAACGATCGGTCTTTGAATCCCGGCTCAAGCGGGGTTGAGACAAGCCATGGAAGAGCCGGTGACACGGAGCCGGAGACAGGCCCGGAGCCGACAAGGCCCCGTTTCACGCCGGTCAGCATCTAGGATGATAACTCTGCTAGACTGAGTCCCGTCCCGTCTCGTCACATCTCAAAGAGCAACCTCGATGTTTTAAGCTTTCAGCTAACCACTCTATCTCTCCGCAGCGCGTCCTGCCATTGGCTGCAGAACGAGGTACATCGTCGGCAGCGAAGCTATGATGAAAATCTTGGTAGCTTCCCCGCCCGACACACCTTTGCCGAGGCATCGGAAGGTCCCAAACGAGTCAGGAGTTCGGTTCGACTGGACTGCCATCTTGTCATTTCTGGCGACTCCCTCTTGGTTGTTCGCTGGAGAGAAGAACTTCCAAATCACTGGCACGACGGTCTCAAGTTAGACACGCTGCCACTCGCTGATAATATCAGCATGCATATGCCTTGTAGGAGACCTACCCTCGTCCAACATTAACGCGAGAGCGAGACCTTGCGAGCTGGCTTTCTGTAGGAACTGCCGCAGAACAGAGTTTCATGGCGGTGTTGGCCAAAAGTCTTATGATGCGTAATAAGTGCCGACAATCGCGGTCGTTGTGTTGGATGAGGAGCTGTGCTCACTTGTCGTCCAATGTGCGGACACGCACTTTTAGAGCACTTTTCTTGCACGGTGAGCGTGCCAGCACTCACCAAGCGAGTCGATCTGTTGACTATCATCATCTGGGATGATCTGCAGAGTTGACACAAAAAAACGCAATGACGTCGTGACACGAGGACCCGGCCATCTTTCTACGCGGCAGCGGCACCGAGGTTCCGGCCCTTGGGGAGGAACATTGAAGTGGCATCTCTGACTCTTGGCCGGCGCAGAAGACGGAAAGTTACCAGTCTAAAGTCCGGCCGAGGTAATCAACGGTGAAACTCTGTAACAGACACGGTACGCGAAGCCCGCCAGGAGAAATGGGAGCCCAAACTCTGAATGCCACAAGAGGTCTCTTTGTTTTCCCCTCTCTCTTTCTCTTTCGTAATGCTTAGGAATGCCTTGATACGTCACATGTCGTCCTAACTCTACGTCCAAAAGGGCCGAGGGACCTGGTCTGATATATGAAGCCATTCACTTTCCGTTCATCCTCCCATTGATGGATCGATAGAAAACGTCTCGTCACCATCATCAAGACACATTGCTTTTGATTTAACAACCACCTTCAGGAATCAAATCATGGCTACCACCACCGTCCGAGTCACGGAGCCCCGCAGTCTCACTGTCTGCGGGCAACGCACTCTGCCCGCCATCGTTGATGAAAGAGCCATCTACGAGCCCGAAAAGACGTGTTTCTCGACGCCGTACACGTCGGAGCCTCGGGATGGGTGGAGGAAAGTGTCGTACAAAAGCTTCGCGAATGCCATCAACTACGTTGCCCATGTCATCCTAGAGAACTGCGGCAGACCGGCCCCTGATACTTTTCCGACGATTGCTTACATTGGCCCAAATGACGCGAGATACGCCGTACGTTGCCTCCAGTTGGCTTTGAGGCTGGGGGTTTACTCCTGTCCCGCGGCCATCCGGTGCTAACGAATTGTGTAGATCATGATGATTGCCGCCATCAAAGCAGGATACAAGGTGGGTTTTCGGGCCTAGGTTCAACTCGTCTCACGGATTGATTGAAAGTGTTGACGGGAGTCGCAGGCTCTGTTTGTGTCTCCACGGAACCCTATCGAGGCACAACTGAACCTTTTCAAAATGTCCGACTGCCGAGTGGTGGCACGCCCCCAGTCGCACCGGTCTGTCGCCGAGTTCTGGCTCCAGCATTGGGACATGAAGCAACTCGAGATGGAGCCGCTTCACGACATCCTGTCCAAGCCTGAGTTCCCCAACGTCCCCTACACAAAGACCGCGGCCGAGGCGGAGTGGGATCCGTTCCTTGTCCTCCACACGAGTGGCAGCACGGGACTCCCCAAGCCCATCGTCGTCAAGCACGGGTCCGTGACTCTGTCGGACGCCCTCCACCTAATGCCGGACTGGAACGGGGCGGAACCCATGTCTAGGGTGATGGAGAGGTTGGCAGAGAGGCATTTTAGCCCCAGTGAGTGTTCCACATACCGCTTGCTACCAGTGTGAAGTTGAGTTGGCTGTACCGCCCTCCATGCTGACCCGAGCCGCCAGTGCCCATGTTCCACGCCGGCGGCGTTTACGGTTTCATGAGCACCGCCATCCTAAGCGGCAAAGAAGTCATCTATCCTCCTCCGGAACGTCCTCTGACGGCTGACCTCGCCATCGAGGTCATCAAGGCTACGGGCGCAACGAGCGCGGGACTGCCTCCGTCACTCCTGGAAGAAATGTGTCATCGCCCCGACCAGATTGCGGTATTGAAAAAACTCAATTTTGTCGGGTTTGGAGGAGGTGAGTTTGAGGAGGAGAGCTGCCTTTTAAAACATGCGCACTTGACTTTGATGACCTAGAATGCTAAGACTAAATCACTGCAGGTCCTCTCAACAAGGAGGCTGGAGACATCTTGTGGAGGAACGGGATACAGCTGATGAACATCATTGGTGCTACAGAGTGTGTCTACACATTCCTTGGTTCTTGGTTTGACAAAAAGAAACAGGAAGAAATGGAAAAGAACGAATGGGCTGATCAGCATCACAGAACCTTGCCATTTACTCTCTACTACCAGAAGAACTCTGAGCTTTGGCAATACTTCATCTACAACGAAGAGCTATCCGGTCTCGAGTTCCGCAAGGCAACGTCGGAGGACAACGTCTACGAGATGGTCATCACCAGGAAGTCGACCCAACTCCCGACCCAGGGCGTCTTCTACACGTTCCCCGACAAGGAGGAGTACCGGACGAGCGACCTGTACCAGCCGCATCCGACGCTGCCACACCACTGGAAGTTCCACGGCCGCGCGGACAACATCATCAACCTGTCCAACGGCGAGAAGCTCAACCCCGTCCAGATGGAGGAGATCATAAGCGGGAACCCGGCGGTGAAAGCCGCCATCATTGTCGGTGCTCAGAAGTTCCAGCCCGCCTTGATCATCGAGCCTTTCGTCCAACCCAAGACCGCCGAGGAGACGGACGACCTGATTGATCGCATCATGCCGCAGGTTGCCGAGGCGAATGCCACCATTGGTACGTCGATATCAAATATGCATGAGACTTCCCCTCAAGTTTGACCAACAGTCGTCAAACTCTTCCCGCATCTCTGATATGAGAAGTCCATTGCTGACCAAGAAACGCCCAGCAACCCACGGCCGGATCGTCAGACACCTGATCACCGTCTCCAAGCCGGACAAGCCGTTCGTCATGGCCGACAAGGGGGCCCTGAAGAGGGCGGCGACCGTCAAGCTCTACGCCGAGGAGATTGAGGAGCTCTACGCCAACCCGAGAGAGATCCCGCTGTCCAAAGTGCCGACCCTGGACATGAGCTCCCAGGCCGCCCTCAGCAAGTCCATCGAGAAGCTCCTCCGGGAGCACCTCGGCGTGCCGCATCTGGATTCCGACACGGACTTCTTCGCCGCCGGCATGGATTCTCTGCAGATCATCGCGGCCGCCCGGTTCATCACGGCCAGTCTCCGAGCCACGGATGATCGCTACGGCGGCGTGGTCATCGAGGCCCGCGACATTTACAGCCACGCCAGCCCGATCCAGCTCGCCGGGCACATCCTCGACGCCGTCGCCCACGGCAAGACCCAGGGAAACGAGGAAGCCGAGGAGGCGCAGAGCCACAGGCTGATGGACCAGCTGTACAGAACCATGACGCAGGACCTGATCCGCGCCAAGTCCGGGCGTCCCGAGCCGGCCAAGGAGCAGCAGACCGTCATCCTCACCGGCTCGACGGGCAACATGGGCTGCTACCTCCTCGACGAGTTGATCCGCAACCCCCGCGTCAAGAAGGTTGTCTGCTTCAACAGGTCCGCCGACGGCGGTGCCGGGAAGCAGGCCAAGGCCATGGAGGAGCGCGGCCTGCGCCAGCCCGCGGAGAGCGGCAAGGTCGAGTTCCTCCACACCAACCTGGCGCAGCCCAACATGGGGCTCCCCCAAGGAGTCTACTCCCGGCTGCTCAGCGAGGCGGACCGCATCGTCCACAACGCGTGGGCGGTCAACTTCAATATGCCCCTCGAGGCCTTCCGGCCGCACATCCAGGGGGTCCGCAACCTGGCCGACTTCGCGGCCGCGGCCGACAAGCGAGTCGTCGTCGTCTTCGTCTCGACCATCGGCACGACCGGCAGCTGGGACCCGAGCCGCGGCCCCGTGCCCGAGACCTCGTTGCGCGAGTACGGCATCTCGGGGCTGGGCTACGGCCAGAGCAAGCTCGTCTCCAGCATGGTCCTCGAGGACGCCGCCAAGGTCGGGGACTTCCCCCTCGCCATCGTCCGCGTCGGACAGATCGCGGGACCGCTTGCCGACGACGGCGCCTGGAGCCGCCAGGAATGGCTCCCGTCCATCGTCGCCAGCAGCCTCGTCCTCAAGGCCCTGCCCAGGCACCTGTCGGGGCTCAACGCGGTGGCCTGGGTCCCCGTCGAGACCATGTCGAGGATGATCCTCGACATCGGCGGCCTCACGGAGGAGTCGAGGGACTACCACGAGGGGTACTTCCACGGCACCAACCCGTCCGTCACCCGCTTTGACCAGCTGGCCCCTTCGATCCAGCGGTATTACGGCAAGGACCGGCTTCCGGAGCTCATCAGCTTCAAGGACTGGGTCGACAGGCTGGAAGCGAGCCGGACCTCCGCGGGCGCGCTCGGTGCCGATCGCAACCCCGGGCTGAAGCTCGTGGACTTTTATCGCGGTGCCGCGTCTCCCGGCGAGGACCTCCCAAGGGCGAGAACCCACGAGACCCGGAAGACTGTCTCTTGCAGCCCCTCGTTGCGGTCGGTCCGACCCATTACTCCCGAGTTGATGGTTCACTGGTGTAAGCAGTGGAACTTTGAGGGCGCTCCGCAACGTGTTGGTCGGTTGTAGTAGAGTGTGTGTAGGACAAATGACGATTTCCAAAATTGACGACGCCGGGGCTCTGATATATATCCATCCACACAAGGGACCGACTTGGGATGCTTTCGTACTGTTGAGTAGGGTGGCTCTGGAGAACTCGCAAGCTATTCCGAGTCCGTTCTAGATGCTGCTGTACACGGTATCCTAGATGAAGGTATAGGCAGCTGCTCAAGGGTAAACTTACTGTTACTGTAGAGGTACCGCCTGTTGTTGTATGCAGGTACTCAGGTGTCCTCTTCACATTCATTCTTTGTCAAGTCAAAAGTTACCGAGTCTGTCAAAGTTACACCAGCATGTATTTATTCAAGTGTCTTCAAGCTCAAAAATAGGAGTCCTTTGAACAGTAAAGTTTTCCCTCCCTTCCCTCTTCTTTTCTCAAACACTGATCCACCTCGCCATCCATGTGCGCGTGATCTGCTTCGCCTCGTCGACCAGGCCGAGATCGAGCAGCATCTGCACCGCGCCGCGGGTCGAGCTCTCGAGCGCGCTAAAGACCCAAGAGTGCGTGAAGCTGGTGTGCTCGCCGATGAAGACGGTGTTGAACTCGGTCTGCCAGAAGGCCGGGAGATACAGCTGCTGCTGCGGCACGATGGGGACGGCGAAGGCGCCGGCGTGGTGCTCGTCCTGCTCCCAGCAGTGGCGCTCGTAGTTGCCCGTCCACATGTCATCGGCGATGGGGCCGTGGATCTCGACCATGGCCCGCTGGATGTAGGCGATGTGCTCCTCGACCGGCATCGCGCAGCCGACGACGGCGTCCGCGTCGGGCGCGTACGACGTGAGCATCACGCCGGGGCCGGTGCCGTTGATGTTGTAGGACGGGTAGCAGATCTGGCCGATGCCGTAGATGTCGGTGCGCCCGCAGCCGCCGATGATGGGCTGGTCCAGGTGCTCCCAGAAGCGCGTCTTGTACTGCATGGCGACCTTGACGGCGCCGAGGAAGACGGTGCGCTCGATGGCGCGGCGCATCAGGCTCGAGTGCGGCGGCAGCTCCCAGTATTTTAGCAGGTTGAAGGGCACGCTGTTGAAGACGTAGTCGAACTGCTCCGTCGTCGTCGCGTTCCGGAGCCAGGGGTTGCTGCCCGTCTCGCGCCACGTCACGTCGAGGTTGTTGGCCTCCTCGTTGTACTTGACGCTGAAGACCTTGGTCTTGTACGCGATGCGGTCCTTGATGATGTTCTCAAAGGCGGCGGGCAGGCGGCTGATGCCGCCGTCGACGGTGCGCCACTCATTGGCGAGGAAGTAGACCGTCTCGAACTCCCACATGGGCCAGACGATGTTGGATGGCGTCACCTCGTCCGTCACGTTCAGGTCCGTCCCGATGACGTGGCGCAGGTACTCGACCTCGGAGAAGTCGAACATGCCCGTCTCGACGGCCTCCTTATGCGCCTTGAAGACGTTGGTCGCGTAGAACTTGGCCCTCTCGGGGGTCAGGGCCTTGAAGTCGTCCAGGGCCTGGATGGCCTCCTTGGCGGCCGTGGCGTTGGAGTAGGTCGTGTTGGTCATGAGCGAGGGGTCGGCGGCGATCTCCTTGCGGCCCGGGACGGTGCCGTCCGGCCGCCGCTCCTTGGTGGCGACGGGGGCGTTGTCTGAGACCTGGATCCACGGGATGAACTTGACCTGGAGGGAAGGGTCGGCGCCGGCGTTGGCGTTGATCTCGTTGAGCACGTCGGCCAGCTGGTAGATCATCTTCTGGTCGTTGATCGGGTACGTCTCGTTGGTCTCGGCGTCGTGGATGGTGTGCGGGAACCGCATGGGGCCAAGCTCGTGGTGCTGGTGCTCGTCAGGGGTTGATCCGTTCAGGTACGTGGTGCGAATGCGGCCTCCGATTCTCTCGGAGGACTCGAGGATCTTCCAGTTGTGAATGCCGACAGAGTCGAGCAGCAGCTAATTGTGGAGAGAAAAAAAGTGTCATCAGTTCAGTGTCACTCATCCAGCAGAAAATGTCATCCAAGAAGATGATGGGGTCACTTACACCGGTGTGCAGACCGGATATGCCGGCGCCCAAGATGCCAAAGGTCTTGTTCTTGACTGATGCGACAAACACCTCGTCGGGCTGCTTCTGCTTGAGGTACTCGACGCCGTCGAACCACGGTCCCATCGGGTCCGTGGCTTCGGCGAAGGTCGCGCGCTTCCTGACCTTGCGGCTCTTGACGACGTGTTCCGCCGAGCGGCCGACGAGCTGGTCGTCTACAAAGGCGTGCAAGCAACCCGAGGAGACATCATCGGGTACCAGCCAGACGAACTTGGTAGGCCTTTGGTCGATCCAGTCCAGATGGCGCTTGGCGGCAGGGTGCGATCCGATGTGCGTCCGGCCGATCTTGTGGTGCGCTTCGAAGGGGGCCTTCAAGCCACAAGCACCGTAGACGATAGACAGCTCGCCATCCAGAGAGCCATTGTAGTCAATGTTGATGTTCTGGATGCCGTTCTTCTCGACTTCAAAGGGGCCTTGGAACGAAACGGCCTCGCGGAAGATGGGCTCCGCAAGCGTCGTCTGGCACAGAGTTGCCGCCGCAGTGAGCAAAGTTGACCAGCGAGCAGCCATGTTTGTCCTTTGGAACAGCTATAGAGACAAGGATAAAGGGGAGAGTATAGGGATAGTGACGGCCAAGATCTCGAACCACGAGTGACCTGACCTCGCTTTATTTGTACCGAGGAGTCGAGTCACTGGCTGAAGTTCACTAAGAGAGCAACCCTTCAAAGCTCACTCTGCTCCTGTGAGGCTCTGAAGATTGCGGTGTTGACAAGCACCTTGATGGACATTATCGAGACTTGGCGGTGTTCTAGAGGCTGGGCATCGTCAATATAAATTAAGAAACTGGTCCCGGGACCGAGGTTCTCACTATCGCAGTGTCTTGGCCTCGTCGTGTTTTCTCCTCGCGATGCACGCACTAAGCATAGTCGTTATCAATCATCAAGGCGCCCCCCCGGGCTCCGCAACCACTGCAACAACGTGGGATGTATGCCCAAAGAGGGCGCAGCCGGACCATCCAGAACGTGGGAAATTCTAATCGCGCATACTTGGGCGTCGTCGTCGTCGTCTCCTAGGGCTCAAGGTTTCTCGCTTCATGAGAAGCCATATCGTTGGCGGCTTGGCGGGAGGGCCGGTTGCATGGGCCCGGCCTTGTTTCTCCTCCCGGCATCGGAACCGCGGGGAACCCAGCTTGAAGGAACCCGACAGCCGGCTCTTGTTTCCTCGGGGTCCTTATCGTGTGTCACCTGTCTATCTCGGCAGAAAGCGTGTCTTCTACAGGTGCATGGACACACTTGATCACATTCCTGTCTTTAGATAACGATGTCGGTAACATGGCAAAAAGAAGCTGGTTAATCAAGAAACGCACCCGCCCCAGGGAAGTTTTATGTAATGAGTTACTGACTGACTCCAGACGGCGGGGATTCTGGGGTGGATATCTGGAGGCCCGATGCCACAACAGGCAACTCGGAACTGTCCCCCCCCCCCCCCCCCCCCCCCCTCCTGTTTCTTGACTTACTCAAGTCTCGGGGACTGTGATGTGTTACCACTGCCGAGTCAATGTTGCACAGCCCGTACAGTTTTCTCTCAAGGGCCAATGGCTTCGCACACGGGACGGAAATGCGACGGTATCTCTTCTCCGAGCAAGAGCGGTGTAATTGTGGACCGTCGGCTAAACGTGTGAAGCCGGCTTGCCCATCGCCAAGGAAACAAAATCGGGGTTCGACAAGCCCAAATCTCTTGGCCCGAGATAACTTATCTTCAACAGTCCAGCGGCGGGTGCTCCGCAGATTTGGTAACGCATTGTCCATTGTTCCTCCATGGTGGAATGGCCGGGTCTCAGATGCCCATGGGGACAACGTCTGGTGCGGAGTGGGAGGATAGAAAAGGCCAAACTTTCATTGTGGACGGAAAGTGATGAGGCGGTCCCAACCCGGGGTAACATCAAGCACAATGAGGGAAAAATCCGACGCAACTGTATGGATTACCTAGGAAACTGGCAACTCATCTCATAACATCCGGTGCGCGATTTGTCACAATTGGATGATATAAGATGTGTTGCTGATTGGCCGATGCCATTGACTATAAATGATATAGTGTTGCAAATACCACCACTTCCAAGTGTACCACAACGACAACGGTTTGTTTAGTCGTTATCAACGATTGGCTCAGCTATGCATGCCTACTAGAGCTAGTGCTGATTTGCTAACTTTCCCAAGTCAGCTTGGTTCTCTTAAATGAGCCTCATGAGTTTTAGTCGACAAGGGCGAGTAGTGACATGAGTCACTACCAACTACTGTCAGTTAAGAGTTTTGGTCAGGCGTGCGTGCATGCATGACAGTACAGTTGACACAGCGGGCACCCTTTTCCACAAAGAGTTTTAAACAGTTGTACTGACACTGAACTGGAATCTTAAGGACGACTTCCTCTTAACAAATCCCCAACCTCAAATGATCGTCTCGTAGGACAGGACTTCAGGCCACGAGGAAGACCCGAAATGGATAACTGGGTTTGCGAGCATGTCGCCAGAGCCCCTGCAAAAGGTACTATGCGGGTCCAGTCTACTATGTACTCTGGCTGTGACAGCTTGGGCTAACCCTGTCAGCGCCCGACTAATGATGAGTAACTATCTTTGCTATATCCAAACGAAATCCGCCCATGTGAATCTATCTTGTTTCTACAATTCTAGTCCCCCAAAACCACCATGAATCGACGTTCCTCAAGGTACCATGTTCCGTCGAGAGCAGAATAGTGGCTGGGAAGCAACGCTTGATTGGCCGGACACCTTTCTCCCACACCTTTCTCCCACACCACATCAACCCACCCCCGAACTAGTTGGAAGGGCGACAGGCACAATTACGAAAGGATGATGAACAAATACCCATCACGACACTGACCTATCATGATCCGGGCCACGGACGACGATGGGGGGTTGCAGGAAGCGTGAAATGAATGCCATGTAGGATCGATTGGGTGACGCCCACCGGGTATTGTTGTGGGCTTCCCAGTTCATGCGCTTTCGCGCGACCGAGCGCGGCGCTAATCTAATTTTTTTTTTCCCTTGCTCTCTTCCGGGTGGTGTAGTTTGCCTCCTCTTCGCACGTTGCATTGCAAATCACTCACGGTGAGGAGAAATCGGCCGGGGTCCAGACTCATCTCATGGCCTCTCCACTCACCGTCTTCGGAGGAAAGGTCTGAACATCATACCACGCACGACAGAACACCCCCCCGGCGCGGACCTCCGAGTCATGAAGCACCCCCCGAGACTACTACTACTACAGAAACCTGTCCGCTGCCGTTATGTGACTGGTCCCCCCCCCCCCTTGAACAAAGGCGAACTTGTGTTGTTGGTTCTTGTGGACTTGGGCGAAACACCACGTGACGGACGGACGGTTGTGCCCCCTTTCTCCGCCCAGTATTTCTCATGCTAGCTAGCTCAGGGGCGTTTGTGATCGTCATGGGTGGGACCAAAATGCGGCTTTAAAGAGGGTCGCGTGGCACAGCACATCCAAAGAAAGGCCATCTGCCGAAGAGTTGGCATGCATGCAAGACAGCGTGCTCTGCCTACAGAGTACATATACGAGAAAGTCAGTTATTACAGTCGCTGTTTATCGCTAATTCCCGGCGAATAAGCATGTCAAGCTATGACACCCGGTTGCTCCATCAACAGAAAGCTATATCAACACGAAGCCTAAGCTTTTTCTTCTTTCCTTTAACCCTCCCGCCAAGTTCGGGAAGATCACGATGATCAACTGGACAAGCTCGACAAGCTCGCGGGAGTTGTCCGGGAAGGGGGTTGCGGGTATCCGGGTCCACTGAATATCGAAATGAAGAGGAGGCGGAATTACGTAGCTCAACCGGGAAGAGGGTTACATCCAACGAAGCAGGGAATCTTGATTAAAACTCCTGGATGTTTGCCAATGCCACCCACGGCCGGCCGGTTGCTCTTCTCTCTTGCTTTCGTGTTTCCCGCCCCCGAGATCCTCTCCTCATCGGCACTCCAGCGTGATCCCCATCAGCCAAACTAACCCATCAGTCACTCTTTTGATCAACTCGGCTTCCACTCTTTTTCCAAACCAACTCCTTCCGCTCCTTTTTGATCGACGACGGCCGTTCTCTTCGCGCCACCAGCCCGCTCTTTTCAATTCCCACACCGTAAACGTTAAATACCGACATATTTCGACCCGAACCGCATAATGCCTGTCCGCCTAGCAGAGACCACCCCGGCCGCGCCGGCACCGACCATCTCGGCGGTGGCCTTGACGACGACCTTCACGCCGCCCGCGCAATGCGCCGAGAACCACCTGACGATGCTGGTCGGCGCCCTCGAGAAGATCTGGATCAACGAGCCGGTACCCCTGCCCAACCAGACGACCTCGTCATGCTACCCGTCGGAATGGCTCGGCGGGTACGAATCCGTCATGTCCAAGTCCAGCTCCATCGCTCCCTACATGAGCCCCCTGGTGTGTCCGGACGGGTGGAACACGGAGAGCAGCACCTGGGCAAACGGCTACATTGCGTGTTGCGCGTCGTACGTTGGAAAAAAAAAGAAACCCGCCCTCCTCAACTTCCCTCTTCAACTTTGGAGAGGAAAAAAGAAAAGAAAGAAAAACCCATGAGAGGGACGGTGAATGACTGACAAAAAAACACAGTGGCTTCACCTTCGCCGCGCCATCAAAGGCGATCGACACCGACCGCCCGGCCTATGGCGGCACATGCTACAGCAACTTCGACCTCAGCCAGACGGCCACCGTCACGGTCTACAACCCGGAGGAGCTCTCGACGACCATCGACTGGGTGGCCACGACGACGCCCGCCCAGGCCTACGCCCACCCCATCGACGGCATCGCCGCGGACTACACGCCGAGCGCGACCGCGGGCTCCGCCGCGACCGGCACCGACGGCGCCGGCGTGGCCGTCAAGACGGGGGAGAACGCCGCGCCGCATCGCGGCGGCAACTCGAGGGCGGCCTTTGTGATCGGGTTCCTGCTCGCGAGCCTGGTGGCTTGGTAGTAGAAACTTGATGATGCGCTGCGCTGGGGAGGGGGAGGGGAGAGGAGGAGAAAACAAAAGAGAGAATGTTACGTCACGACTTCAGGACCTCGTCTACGAGATGTTGGGGAAACGGGGGTGGAGGGTCACTGATTTACCGCCAAGTGACGCCCTCGCCAACTCTCGTAGCCTTCACTTCTTATAATATTCAATTCACATTTACGAGTTTCGGGACTTTGGAGGACAGTCCTCTTTGTTCGGTGTCGTTGAGCTTGCCCTGAGTTTTAGATGACGCTGTGTTGGCGACTTTTGTTCTCCTCAACATTTGAGCCCTTGGGCCCTGAGCCATGGCAGTGGCAGTGGCAGCAACACGCAAGTGAGCCACTCACACATGCTGACTGAGATTGGATAATCATTCAAAGGTTTCATCTATAGTGGTCACTTTATATTTGCACGTGCGGGAACGTGTTGTGCTTGTTCTATTTACATACCGATGATGATTCTGTTTAAATTGTAAGTCGTCCCGACAATCGTCCAGACCACAGAATCTGGTCAATGTGTGTGGTCCTAGGCCCTGGTCTCTTCACGTCCATGACGTGCAAAGTAATCTTGCAGGCCGGTTACCCGACTTCTCATCACAAGCTTTTGGCTACGGTTCGAGAAGAAGCCAAAATCCACCAAGGAAACTCTCCCGGAGCAGTGAACTGTCCGGCACTGAGACAACCACTCCCGTGTTTCTGTCCTGCACGAAGGTTTTGCTGAGGCTATCTTTGGTAGACAGTAAGTTCAAATGTTCGTTCGGCGATGATTTCAGCGATTTGCTTGTGTGACCTTCCAGGCCTGGATCTCCCGTAAACCTGTCATGGATCTAAGAGATTTCCAAGCCAGCCACAAACGTGTTACTGACGAACAGTCGACACAGAGGAGGCCATGTCTTGCCGCAGTTGCATCACAATGCACATCTCCAAGACTGTTGAATGCCTGCCTACGTTGTAAGGGCGCGCGAATAGCCGAGGAAATGGGGTCAGCAGATACCGAAACCGAACGCATGACCGTTTGCACCCGTTGTCCACGATGTCAACTCTATTGGCGCTTACTTCAACAGAAGAACGTACTTGAACTGATTGTGAAAAGGGGTTCAAGGTTTCCCGACTGTTCAACATCGGACCCCTGTCATTTGGCCTCCCCCCTCCCCCGTCCCCCCTCCCCCCACCGCAGTCAGGTACGAAACATCCTCGCAGAGCTTGCTGATCGATGTCCCCAGGAACCAGCCAATGACCCCTCGCCTCAGAAATACATCTCATGATCATCAAGGGGGGGAGGTCGGATGTGAGTGCCGCCGATATGACGAGATGGGCTCCATTACGCAGATCCATTTTCCAGGAACCGCAAACGTTAATCAGACTTTGGCTCCAATTCTCGTCCGAAGAGCGAGCCTCCGTTTCAGCCCAACAACTCAACGACGGTCTGACACCCATGAGATACTTGTAGATGGTGTGTGGCTTGAGAGCAGGAGAGAGGGGGATCCTCGTCCGCTGTTTCGTTTCACTTTGTTAGAATCGACAAGTCCCGCCTGCATTACTTCGTCGCAAGAGCAAGTGTATCCAACCGCGCAGTAGAACAGACAGTCCAAGGTTTCCTTGATAATTCATTCATGTTCGGAACCAGACGAAATATCTTACTTTTTAGAGGAAACTATTTATGCAACAACACCGAAACAGGAAACTGAACCAACTGCAATCGTTCACAGCCTATTGGAGTGATGGGCCTGGGAGTCGATGGCTAGGTAGGAACCCAGATTTCGCCATCAAGCCTCGTACGAGGCGACAGAAGATTGAAGTTCTGGAGAGCAGCGCCAGAAAGACGGCAAACAGGTTTGGTTCGAAGCACCGACAAAGAGGAACCACAGTAGTAAAGGCTCCCATACTCCAAATTAGAGCAGGCAGTCAGTCGTGTCTCATTATCAGTAATCCAGTACTGTTACATGTAAAATCTCCCCCCCCTTCCACCTTCTCTCAGAAAAAAAGACTAGTGCCAACTTTCAACTTTGGAATATGTGCAAAATGAGAGTGATGTCAAAAAACTACTCCTCATCCTCCTCGAGCTCGGCGGCCTCGGCGTCGACGGCCCGCTTCATCATGCGCTTGAACTGCCTCTCCCTCTCGGCGATGGCGCGGCCCAGGTTGCGGCGGGCCGCGGCGGGAGTGGCGCCGGCCTGCATCATCTGGACGGGGACAACGCCGCCAAAGGGGCCGGCGCGGGCGGCGTTCATGCAGCGGACCAGGCAGACGTTCTGCTGGCCAGCGACCGTACCCGTGCATGCCTGACCGGCAGGGATAGTGACCCTCATGGGGTGGTCGGTGATGGCACCGTCCTGAAGGGAACTAGTCAGCTTGGCGTTCCATGAAGCAATGGGACCTCGCGGGGAGTCAACTTACGCGGTTGCGGGAGTTCTGGCCAGGGACGGTAAGAGGGACGGCGACCTCAGTCCACGAGGTGGCGGTGCCATCCTCATTGATGTCGCATGTGTAAGGGCCACCACCATCAGCGTTGACCTGATGGACGGTCAATTCGAGGGTGCCGCCGGCTTTGATCTGAGGAAGCGGCTGGCCAGTCATCGCCATGATCGCCTGTGTACCGGACTCGATATCGTTCTCTCCACCACCAGTGGTCTGACCCACGGTGTCGGAGCTGGGACCCTTGAAGCGGGTTGAATCGACCTGGAAGGGCTGGGCACGAGTGCCGTCACGGGGAGTGTTGGGATCAACACCCAGACCCATAGCCCTACCGCCGTCCGCGGTGGTGGCATCGATAATGGCACCATGGCCAGCCACCAAGTGGGCGGCGGCGAGGATGGCGGCAGCAGCGACGGTCTTGAGAGACATTGTGAAGTAGTTGGTTTTGTTGTAGATGTAAAATGATGGAAACTCCTTTCCAGAGGAGTTGTCAACGAGTAGTATCCTGCCGGAGGAGGGAAGTCAACCGAAAGAGAAGGAAAGAGACTGCTGAAAAGCTGAAGATGTTGATGCTGATGATGAGAAGAGACGAGAGGGAAAGGTTGGGAGGAGCAGCCCGTTTTGTACTCGAGAGACGGCGATGCCTGGGTCTATCCAACATTCGACCGTCCCCCCCCCCCCCTCCAGCCCACATGCAAAGGAAACACAGCAAAAAAGCATCCTCCTCTCCCTCTTCGAGCGTTGCCGGCAAGTTTTACCATCCGGTGCTCCTCCAACCCCCCCTCTAGGACAACCCTTCGCGTTGGCACCAACTCAAGATCAAGCATATTGTTTGGACCGGAGACCCAAAAAGATGAGGCCAAACACCGGCGACAACAACCGCCTCTCGTGATGGAGGCGGGTTCGAAACACGACCATGACCGATTCGAACGTCGTCGAGGAGGCTCTGTGTAAGTCAAAGAGAGGTGAGAGTATGTTTATGTGAAAGCCGGGAGGAGGAGAAGGCGGAGGAGAGAGAAGTAGGGGTGGTGGTGGGTAGCTAACTTTTGCGGAACAGCCAGCCAATCGCATTGTAATGCATATCCCCCTACTTCCCGGCTTGATGGAGTATGGAGTCTGAAGAAACGCTGTCGCAGATCAGGAAACGTTTGTTGCACATCCCTGGCGGAGGGTACAGGTAAGTGCAGGGAGGGAAGCTGTTGCAGGATCTGCGCCACGTCCGCATATCTGGGGTGCGCGATGGGAGGAGAATGTGACGGGCAGCCAGATCAAACACCCGTTCGCCTACGAGACCGTGCCACGGAGACTTTCGCAGGCAGGACGACGCGAGCCGTTGGATGCTTGCTCGCTGGAATGGCCTTGCGGCGTAGTCTCGAACTCGCGCTCGGCCGTCCAGAACGGTGGTCCTTTGGGGGGGGGAGGGAAGTCTAAAGCGAACGACTTAGAGAGAGGACGCGAGATAGACGCAGAGCTCCCTGTGACGCCTATCATCTTAATGTTCTGGAACAACGACGAGCCTTGGTACCATTGCACTGAGGTGAACCGACAGCGGGCGACAGTGGATACACATGAAGGGAAGTTGAGATGTCATATTAGACAGTCATGCCCGTCATGCCATGCTGGCGGTTCCGGGTCTTGTAATTTCTTGTGCAGATCTTGCGTGTCTTGCGGACGAGAAACCATTCAATCCGGACGGTGCATACAAGCATGAACAGACACAGCCGCTGGACGCCACGACGGATGGTATGGTATGCACTCCATCCTGCTTGCGGGAGCTAACGTTTAGTGCCAGGCACGCCAGGGCAAACTTCGTCATTGCCGATGCTTGTCTCTGCCCTTGTAGCAGCCTTTTCCTTCCCATTGGCCCGTTGAAGAACCTTGACTCGGCGGCTCAAAAGTATGTTGAGAGTATGCCACGCAAAAGAGACTTCGCACCTTTCCGGATGTGCGTTAGAGTGCGGTGAGGAGGTGGCATCCAGGACTCGAGGAGGAGGGGGGGGGGGAAGCACATAGGAGGCAAGAGGAGACAAGGGGAGAAAGGGAAACTCCCTAGTCCAGGAGGTTGAGGGAAATTCAATCGCCGAGGGCAACGCGGTACCGGAACCGACGATTGGGTGCGCGCGCGCCGTGTTTCGTCGATCTTGTGAATCGTCTCCTCGGGCACAGCTCCGAAGAAGACGCATGAGCTTGCCGGCCGGTTCCAAGGCGCGTCGGGATGCACCGCAGATCGTTTCTCGTCCCTGCGGATCACCAAGCAAACCCCTGGGGATACCGACACAGCGCAGAACAGGTCATTCTACCGCCGTTGTCGTCGTGCGGCTCCAAATTCAGGGGCAATACGGGCTCATCGTCAAGGGAGACCCGGGCAGTGACTGTCGGTTGTCTGTTCCTCCGACACAGACAAGGCAATTCCACATGCGGATAAGGTGCAGAAGGGGCAGGTTTGTTCAAAAGGAGGGGGGAGGGGATGTTGCGCTTGGATCTTTGAACAGACGACCGGTGGTACAGTTGGGGAGGCATTCCCTGGAGAAGGGGGGGCGACGATGGCTGAGTCGTCGACCTCGATTTGCCTTGTCCGTGCTTCACCAAGGCACACTTGGATCTGGAACAGCGTGACCCCACCCAAGAATGGAAGCGGGAGTTTTTTTAGGGAGAAATAAGCTTGGAGAAGAGTTTCTCTTTCTCGGAAACACGGCGGCCAGATTAAGCTTCGCTCATACCCCGGGTAGGGGGGTGGTTTTGCCCATGACTGCATATTGATGAGCATAGGGCACACAGAAGACGCCCGCAGGCTATTCTGGCTTGTGCGTGAGCAGGGCGAGCTCGCCTCCTCCATTCCATGAGGCGCGCCCCCATCCAACCGAATCCGGACTCGGGGCGTCCGGCTCACACACAAACCGAGGACGAAGGCATTGGTTCGCTAGCTAAACATCGACACAGTTTGACGCAGCCTCGTAGCTAAATCCTTTTTTTTTTTTTTGGATGGATTTCTCAACAGTTGGCGGAGCGGTTGTGCCGGATATGAGCAGCTTCGCTTTGGCCTCTTTGTTTGCGAGTTCGCGCTCGCTTCCGGCTCAGGGGCCGATAGCCGGCGAAGAAGACCCACTATTCCCGGCCGTTTTCCCCCCACATGTCTCCGTAACGCCCGCCGCAAGAGAAACGGAAGCCCTCTGACAATGACTCTGCGCCCCCTGACGCTGGAAACACAGTGATTTGCATTCCCGCGGCCGCTATGCCTGCTGTAGATCAATCATAAATTGTCGACCAATCACAACATGTTTACTTCCACCCTGTGTGGTGTCGGCGGGTGGTGACTGTGGGTTTTCAGCCTCGACCGGGCCTCACGCGAGTCGTCAAAGTCGTCAGGCCGAATACCCGCTGCACGAAAGAAGCCGACGCGGCCCGGACGCTGCAAGCGCGTTTTATCTGCACTGCCAAGGTGCCAAGGTTCCAAGGAAAACACAAACCGGCCGGCTTTCTCCAGAGAGACGCGAAGAGCTTCAACCCCCGACTAGTGGGCGAAAGGTCCTGGGTGAAAGTGGAGGGACGAGAAGCAAGGTTGCCGCTGTTGAGCAGGCAGGCACCCCAGGTTTCGTTTCCTGAACAAGGCAGCAGAGGAAAGCGAGGACTTTCCCATAATGAGAAGCTGCCCGTCCGGGAGGGGGAATCCTGCGTCAGAGTCCAAAGCGTGGAAGCAATCAACCGTCTCCGAATACGAACCTTTCTTGGATTGGCTCTCGGTGCAAAAGCTTGTGCCTGGCGAAGCAATAGCCCAGAGCCGTGAGTTCATGCGTTCTGCCAGGAACGAGTTAGATTGGCGTCGCTACGAACCAGTACATCGTACTTGTACGCCTATCGCTGAAAGTGGTGGGATGCAGGGCCACGGCCTGTTTCTGGTGAAGCACGTTTGTGACGCTGCTGGGGGATGGGATTTTTGAACCAGTAATCTACGAGATGCTCCTGAGTCGACCCCCGTTATGGGATAGACTCTCCTCACTTGCTTTCGTCCCATCATCTGACGCTGGGGATGAGACGCTCTACTCCCTCAACCGATCTTTTTTAGAAGCAAACGCTATCCCCCCCCGGTCTGCCACCACCCCGAGTCCTCAGATTTCGCTTTGTCCCAGTAATTCCATCACTACTGTTAAGATATCGCCGTCTATACTTGTCGCCAGCCCATCTTCCTCCAAACTCCATGGGACGGCCGTCTCAGGCCCTAACCCAACCCTCACAAGTTTCACGCACCCGTTGCCTCTCATTACAAGGTCTTCGTTCGGCCATCTCAAGACCCCCGGCGTCGACATTCCGACGCCAAGTTCCAAGATCACCGTCGTCTTCTTCCTGTCGCCTACGACGTCCCGGCGGAACCCCTTCCATCTCTTCTCCCCGTCCTGGAAGGGTAATTCGTTGAACCAGTGACCTGCCCTCACGCAGATGCTCATCTTGCTGCCGCAAAACCTGCAAAAGGGCACTTTGCTTGGATCCGTTATGACCTGAGTTACAGGGTCCAGTGACGCCTGTGCATCGTCAACTAAGGGCGCAGACAAAACCGTAGCGTCAGGGCGGCAGTTGGCAAGACATTGGAAGACAGAATACGAGCCCTGGGGAGTTGATAGCCTCTCGGGGGACAGTCCGTTGGCGATGAACAGACCGTCAGCGTTGGACGTTCGAACGTGCGCATCGTCGCCAAACTTTTCGAGCCAAGAAATAAGGGTGTGGTATATTCTCGACTTCGGCCATGACCTAACCATGGCCAAGTGAGTAAAGTAATACCCCCAGCGGACCTGCTCAGTCGGCCAACCATCGAAGCCGAAGACACTGTACAGAGTTCGCAACCCATACTTCAGGAAGCCCGGGAAGTGCCTGGCAAACAACGCCGGCGAAGTGTAATCCAACCCATCGGAAGCTGACAACCCGGCCCCTGCGCTTACAATGACCGCATCCGCAGACTTCAGCCATTGCTTGGCGCGCTCCAGCGAGTCGGAATGGACTAGCGGCGAGGACGACGACGTCGACGACGAGAGAGGTTGGTGATGCGCTTCTGCCGCCAGCGGACTCGGCGAGATGCCCGTCCCTGCACGCGCGAAGAGGATGTGGGAGGAGGAGGCCAGGATCTCCTTGTAGATGGCATGATCCTCCTCGGTAAAGGTATTGAAAATCACGTCCGTGATGGAGGTGTCTTCGTGGTCTGCGAGCCAATCCGCGACCGCGTCGACCGCCACGGCCGCGGCGTCTCGCGTCGGATACGCAAACAATCCGGTCGAGATGCCGCAAAAGGCCACGATCTTCCTGCCATCTGGTGTTGCGGGAAGTGGTTCAACTGCGTCCAGCACGCCGCGGTAGCACTGCGTGAGCTGCCTCGTCTGGATCCCTGTTGGTTTGGAGCCGCGTTGCAGCTGCGGCCCAACTGTATGCACGACATGGCTTGCTGGCAGGCAGTACCCTCCCGTGAGGATGGCCTCGCCCGGTGCGATATCGCGGGTCCTCGAGGCCATGACCGCGTGGCACTCGTGCCGTAGGCGGGGGCCGGCCCAGGAGTGAATCACGTTGTCGATGCAGCGGTGCGATGGCTGGAAACACCCGAGGCCCTGGCCGTTGGCGGCGTTGGTGATGGCCGTGACGCCGGACAAGGTCGTGATGTCCCCCTTCCAGAGGGCGATTCTCGTGTCCCTGCCGTTTTCTCTCCTGATTGCGAGTGCCGGTTGAATGGTCTCGGCTTGGGTGAGAAGTCGATGCGACGCCAGCTGCTGCAAGACTAAGTCGATCTCGCTTAAAATTCGTTCTGACAGCGGTGGCTCGGGCTGCCGTACGCAGAGGAGTTGTTGGAGGAGTCGTAGATGACTCGAGGGTTCCAGGTCGTCGAGTTGATCCTTGATATGCTGGTGGTGATGGCGGTCGTCATCCTCTGCGCGAGATCTCGAGTCAGATTCGTCCAATAAATGGATCAGGACGTGCTTTAGGCTGGCCATCTTTGGATGTTGGGCGCAAGAGGTTTGAAAAAATAATAGAATGATGCAACTTTCGCCGGGTTGACCTTTGAATGGCTTGTTTTGTCAAAAGTGGTGTTGACCGGCTTGATACTATTATGTTCTTCCTGACGGCGAACTCGATTTTCAATGAGAAAAATCTCATCTGCGCTGTTAGGCAAAATGGTTCCGAGTGGGTGGCTGAAATGACCTTTCGGAACCATTTTGCCTCCGTACATATCGAAGGACTTGGTCTTCTCCATCAACCATAGGAAGTGACTACTGGTTCGAAATCACTTTCAGATGCACTAATAACAACCAAGTTTACAAATCTCTTTAGTCATCGGTTGCTGACCGGCGCTTTGTGTTTGAATGCGTCTCATTCTCATTTATCATGCATCCGCCATTTGGCATGTGCCCCGTGGTATTTATTGTGCGACGCACTTACGCTAGCGGCGGCTTTGCAAGCTTGTTAGTCGAAGAACTTCCTAGAAAACAGTTCCTGGCCATTGAGGTCGCTGTACAAATGACCTTAGATTTGTATTTTAGAAAGTCTCAATTGGTTTACATCTTAAGCCTCGTTAGCAATGAGTAAGGTATTTGAGAAGCACAACGATGAGGAGAAGCTGACTGACGTTGCCTCTTGCCATGACAACCTTTTAGACTCAATTTTCTCTGTTCTGCCTCCTTCCGTCTTGGCTAAGTAATGATCGCGCTTGTTCTAATGACAACTCAAACGTGGTGGGCTGAGAACACATAACCAAGTCATCTAGCCTTCTGCCGATAGCACAAGATCAACATCAACACTCCAACTTAAAATGTTACTTCCCAGCTTTCCCAATTAACCTCAGGTGAAATCAACCATTTTTCTTTCTCGATATCGAAGTCATTCTCATACACCACCAAGTGCACACATTTCTCGAGAAACCATATGTCGCAAGCCGTTGTAACCAAAATGGTAGCCTGCTGGAGCAAGACATTGTGAAGAACTAAGGTCCTATTGAACTAAAGCCCATATTCCTACCCGTTACCCTATCCGTTCATCTGGGGGCACATCAGCCCCATGGGATGAGTATCTCCATGCCTGATTACATAGTCCATATCTACCCGCTGTCGTCCGAGTCTTCCGAATCCGACTCGGCCAAGTCCTCGCTTTCCCTGCGGCGTGTTTCTTCGAGCTCCTTGACTAGGTCCAGATTGTTTTGCTCCAACTGGCTTAATTGTACGTCGTTTTTCCAACCGTCGATCTCCTCGGGGACGTACAGCAACGAATGTGCCAACTCGTGCACGGGATCCGAAGGAAGGGCGTCGAGTACGAGCAGCTTGATCACCAGGTTGGGCAAGTCTTTGACTGTCTGACACAGCCCCATGATCACATCATCTGCTTCCTCCCTCGGCCCGAGCAACCGCGACCAGGAGTCAAGGATCACGTACACAGCATCCTTGTCTTCTAGTGACTCGAGCAGACCGCGGAAAAGCCTCACGCCGTATTCCGCTCTCTTCGTAGACTTTTTTAGCAGCTTTCTTTTTCGTTGTTCGAGTGAGGACAAGTCGACTCCTGGCCGCTCGCGGAGGCAGAATTGTAAGAGCTGGCCATTAAGACTCTTAAGGACTGCGATGGGACCGCCTAGTACGCTGTCAAACGTGCCGTTTGTCCGCAAGCCGCAGAAGAAGGACAAGACAGGGTAGCCAGTCGACTTCTGGAGTATCTCGCTGACCAGAGCAGCTGTGAAGGAGAAAGGGTGAAACAAGCCATCTGGCGCCTCTTCGGCTCTGATACTGAGAATATTCGACTTGTCGAGGCGCATCCAATCACGAAATTCATCAGAAGACATGATCCACTCGCTCTTTTCTCGGTCATCGTGCGTCAGTTGGCCGAGACCGGCGCGAATGCATTCTTTGATGTGTGTCTCTGAGCTGGGATCGAATTCCCCGATTGATTCGAGCCATTGGTCGACGATCTGTCTGTTTTTCTGCAAAACATCACTGGTGTCGTTTACCTGTCCATCTCCTCCCTCACTGTCCTGGGTCGGTTGAACGGCTGAAATCGGCGGTAGTCGGACTGCATTGATGTTTAGTACATGTTTGTCTGAAAAGCCAGCATTCGAGTCCGACTTACGCCCGCCGTTGATTGTGTTGAAGTTCGAGTCGCTAGCGCAATAAATCGTCAAGGCGTTAAGAAACTGCTTCTCCAAGAACTGTTGAACTGCCGTGTCGGAAGTTTTTTCACTGAGATTTGCGGCAAAGGCTATTTCCTTGCATGTGAACATTGAAAACGCCATATCAAGCCATTGCCAATGAAGATGTCATCAGTTGACTTGACTTACCATTCGCCATGTCTAGAAATTTCTGGATGTTCTCTCCTTGAGCGATTATTGCTTCATGCATCCGACCGAACCGATGCTGGGTACAAATGTTCAACTCTGCCTCGAACTCGGACAAACTCTCGTCCAGAGAGGACAACGCATTGGAGATCCGATCCTCGGCCCCGAACTTCATCTTTGATTTCATCTTGGCTGTTGACACACAATTAGCGTTCCCGCCATACATCAGACCTCGAGATATCTTTCGACAAACCTGTCCAATCCATTGTCAAATCATTGACAATCTCTTCTAGGACAACAAAGATAGCAACCAAGACTCCATCAGCTCTCTCGTGGAGGAGTTCTGATTTCATGTGAACATCGGAGAGTCTCTGAACCATGGCCAGCTTTTTGGGTATATAAGCCAGAGCGTCTTCAACGGCTTGCCTTCGTTTCTCATGCACATCGGCAACCTAAAGAAAGATTTGAATCATCAGTTCTTGAGTTTTCCAAAAAGTAAACCGACTACAAGCTGGATACCCAGCCTGATTGTGGCCTATTTGAGTGACTCACTGCCAAAATTGTCATGACGCCACCAGAGAGGACGGAACCATAGATGTCTCCAGGGATCATGGACATGATTGCACCCAGAGCCGTGTCTCGCCTGTTTGCGTTCTTGAGGCAACTGCGGGCGAACTCTTTGCAAGCCCGCAGGTTACCTGTGCCATCCCGTTTCTCGACAGCAATCTTTGCTACGTCGAAGACGTATTCGAGATCACAACGCGCCGGATCTTGAAGATCGACACCAAGCCTTCTGAATGCCTGCCGCGTTTCCATATTCTGAATGAACTTCTTCAGTGTATCTTGGAAAAGCTGCATGTGTTTCTTCGACTTCACGAAACACTTCGTTCGGCTACTTTTCTGTTAGCTTTTATCCCACGCCCACAATGGTATCGAGCTCAGTAACAGACTCGGGGACCTGGTCTCTCGGGACAAAGGCATCAAAATCATCCACAAACACCAAGTCTCCCGAGGTCACAGAACTTGTTCCGCCCACAGTCCCATAAACGAAGCGGGCTGCGCTATTCTTTGTTGTAATCAGGTCAGGAGGGCCCTTATAATCCATATCGCTGTTTGCGGTTGACGGAATTTCAACCATCTTGGAGCCCATGTCGTTTACTTGTCTCTACTTGCCCAAATTAAACAGTCAAAACTTCTGGGAAGATTGTTTCGTAGGTGTATTTGCTACATATCTTGACAAGCAACGACGGCGGAAAGGAACAACCCAAGTGCCTCATGTCCCCAAGCAAAGCTTCGTCAGACCAGCTGGCGTGGGGATCAGGCTGGGGGTGTGGTGAATTTGGAAGAGAACGAACAGCACTCGCCACCTACAGTCTTCAGGCACCAGTAAGAAAAGCCCACAAACCTGGCAGGTTCGATAGTAAGGACACGTGCGTCATGCACTGCAGGGCGATACAGTATTAGCCTGTAATGCCTACCTGCATTTATTGAGTCCTACTAGGTATGATTGGACCAGCACAGCTATCTCGGCACCTCCTTTGCATTTGAGCATAAGATAGCTGCCTTGCATTCCTAATGCAGCATACGACGATCAGAAAGTCAGACAAGGCCAGCCAATAGCGCTGTTGGTGTGCCTTGGCGAGAGTGTAGGCCATGCAGCAAAGTCGACTTTATCAGAAAGACCGACTGCTCCCTGCAAGTGTATCTTGCTGGTAAGGAGGTCAGGCTCGGCGCCGCTTCGGGCAATTCACTGTCCATTCGCAAACGCGAGACTGGTGTGGATGCAAGTCCCCCATGCCGCAGAGGATAAAGGAAGAGGCGCGGCTACAGACATGCTGGGGCCTCCTCGGGTACGTTTCCCCTTCGTTTTATTCGTTTCTTCTGCTCCATAGAATCCACCCACGGCCAGATCAGCAGACTCTTAATCACCTCTCTCTCTCCGCCCATGGCCACTCTTGATGCTAATAGCTTCCCAAATGTCGACCACGACGGTATTTTGCACCAAAGTATGTCCGACAAAGGTCTTTCAGTTGCTCCCGCAGAAATCTCCGCTGCGGCTCAAGCGTCGGTGGGCATAGGAGACCATATCGATGTGGGCGAGAATGCCACCAAGACGAATACGCCGCAACCCGAAACACAAAACGAACCTATAATGCTCAACGAGACATACGGCGGTTCAACCACAGCTGTCGAGATATCGTCCAATGACAACCCTATTCCCCGACAAGATGAGCTGGCTGGAAAGAGTGTCCCCTCTGAGAAAGGCGACAAGAACCCCGACCCTCCTCCACCACCTCGAGAAGATGAGGTGGCCGGTCTGTATCACGAATCTCAGAGAAGTACGTCGTATCTAAGTATGATGAACTGGATTGCATCGCCCGGCCCTGGAAGAAATGCTGTATTTGGCTTATTTGAGCTTGTGCGAGGGGTTGACGAGCGACTTCAAATCATCGAGAAGAAATTGCACACCAATCAAGAGACTATCAAAGACCCCCACAACGAAGTTATACCGCCAGATGAGACTGGAAGTGCCGATCCCAACAACGTAAGAACTGAGGTCAAGTTCTTTGAAGCAGGTGTGGAGGATTTCTACCAAGACGGCAGTCTTCAAGACAATGCTACGGATTATGGGAGGTTCTCCTCCAGCAAAGACCATCCGCAGGTGCTTCGAGTGCTGTACAACAAGCTGTCGGACCACAAGACCATCGACAAGATCAACCCAGACCCTGCGCAAATTGACATCATCTACCTCAGCATTCTCTCCGAACCTATTTCGTCTTTTTTTAGGGATGTGTTAGGTCTCGACTGCGGCCCTGGCTACAACTGCATCCGATTCTCCAAGCCCTTTCGCCCATTGATCCGAAACCTTAAACCGCTAAGAGATCATCTCGCGAATCTTAGAAAAGCATGCAGGTATGGAATTTCGCAACATTAGCGAGCCTTGAAATGGGTCGTCAAGTGAACATGCTAATGACGCTGTCTTCAGGAATCTTGAACTGAACCAGAAACCGGAAGAAGTCACTACTGGTACCAGCGACGAAGTGCCATCTGTTGAAGGCGACATCGCGGCTAAAGATGAGACCGCCGAGCCCGTTTCAACATTTGCAGTTTCCGTAGAAGATATCTCTCCTGACTCACCCGAGCAACTTGAAAAGTCGTTCCGGCGGCCTTCCTCTCTTTCTCATTTCAAGGCGATTGTTGGATTTGTGGAGCAATACTTGGATAAATCTGTGGCGACGTACGAAAACCTCAAGTCTGGTAGGGATGACAAGGTAGCGTTCGAAAACCTATGGATGCTGTTCGACGCCGGGACCACGATATATTGCCCTTACAGAAACGGGGCGGAAACCTTCTACACTTATGAGGCGCTCAGCGAGCGAACGGATAGCATAGCAGTCTCCCATGACATGACCTACACCCGCGCCAGGTCCTCACCCCAGGCGTACTGCGTTCTCGCCGCAAGGGGCGGCGTTCCTCTGAAGAAATCGCTTATGCCAGGCGGTATCGAGGAAGACGATGAGGAGAACGATTTCTTCCAAAACATCGACGTCTTGCTTCGATGGGAGCAACTGGAGCTCCTCCGACAGAGAGAATCCCCGGGGAATCGCAAAGATGCGGCACAGCCGGCTCTGGGACGGCAAGGAATTGGTGGCGCGCCAATCCGACGGACCAAGAACGCCATGTCAGGATTGATCATTGCCTGTTTCAGCATCGAGTATGACGGCTATAGATACGGTCCCCAGAGAGAGCTGTTCGAGATCAAGCCCTACGACGGCTTGAAAGATGTACGCAGCATGGAAATCTTTCCAGTGAAGTACTTGAACGATTCAGAGATGGGTCGTCTCCTTCAAAGAGGCAGAAAGTTTGTCGACCTCGCAAACAACGCCCATATGTCTTATGAAGGCACCACCGCCGGCAAAGCCCGCGAGACGGTAAGTCAGGAGTCCTGGTCACTCAGACATCTCTGCGCGATGAAATTTTACTTTTTTTCGAGTTCCTTCAAATCAACTGACAGCTAACTTTTGGGACAGATCAACTCCGATGTTATCGTTGACTTCAAAATTGCGTTTGAACAGGGTACCGACCTTCCTGACGTTTCCGAAATTAAACCCATCATTTCGAATGAGATCCAAGACCACTGGCCAGTGATTCCCAGTAGAGGACAGGTGGAAGTTCACGACTGGTACGAGCATGATGCAGTGGAAGGCGATGAGGTTGTCATCCATCGTTGGTGCTACGAAATGTCTTGTCAAAAGCCAACGTATTACGCCCATCAGGATGCGCAAGGTCAGAAAGTTCTAAGAAAGCTATGGCTGTTATTCGACAGCCATGCGTCACCAAGCGCGCAGACAAGGAGGGCCCGGGAAGAGCTCAAGTTATATCTTGAGGAAAGCAACCTCATGGGACTTTTCCCCGGAGTCGTTCCCGGATACGCCCTGCGAAACCGCAAATGGGGTACGTCAGAACCAATAAAGATACACACCTCCCCAAGGATATTTCTTGTTCGAAGCCGGGCTGACCTGTTCATTTCCTCAGTTCAACTGGACTTGGACCGACTTCAGGTCATTCACCACGGCGACGAATGGAACAATCTCGTTTTGCCGAAAGGCCACAGAGAGATGGTGCAGGCCATGGTTGAGTCGTACACCAAAAGGTCAGACGGGTCCCAGCCGACACATAACGAAGTTCCTGACAAGATCGATTTGGATCTTGTTCGAGGAAAAGGTAGGCACTAATCGATTCAGAAATGACTGTTGCTGCGAGTGCTGATCATCGGATTATGAAGGCAAAGGATGCATCATTTTGCTCCACGGTGCTCCCGGAGTCGGAAAGACTTCCACTGCTGGTGCGAACCATCCTCATCCCCAGGTTATTTATCTTACTCGCCTCGCATTCGACTAACCAACCATTGAAATCAATAGAATGCGTAGCGGCGTACACTAAACGGCCCTTGTACCCGATTACCTGTGGTATGTTCACACTTCTCTCGGAAAGTAACATGGCTAATTTGGCGTTTGTTTCAACGAAAAAAC
Source organism: Colletotrichum destructivum (assembly GCF_034447905.1). Taxonomy (NCBI): domain Eukaryota; kingdom Fungi; phylum Ascomycota; class Sordariomycetes; order Glomerellales; family Glomerellaceae; genus Colletotrichum; species Colletotrichum destructivum. Next base: position 5,502,530 of record NC_085898.1, on the reverse strand, counting down.
AGGTGACATTGGGCACCTGCCGGAGGTTGTTGAAGCAAATTTGGAGAAGCACTTCAAATTAGCCCACAAGTGGGCTTGTGTTTTGCTTCTAGACGAAGCAGATGTGTTTCTTGCGAAGAGAACTGTGAGATTCGCCGGTTGGATCGTCCAACATGACACGCAAAGTGCTAACGTCATTTAGAAAACCGATGTGAAACGGAATGGACTCGTGTCGGGTAGGTCAAAGAAGATCAAGTGCCGTGTCTTGTCGGACATGCTGACAATGGGCCTAGTTTTCCTCCGCATTCTGGAATATTACCCGGGGATCCTATTCCTGACAACCAACCGGGTTGGCGCCATCGATGACGCATTCCGCTCGCGACTTCATCTCACGCTGTACTATCCGAAGCTTGTGGAGAAGCAAAGCATCAAGATCTGGAAGAACAACATCAAGAAGTTGAAAGAGGTCAACGAGCATCGGGTCAGCAGAGGCCAGCTGCCCATCAAGTACGACAAGAACGAGATCATCAAGTGGGTCAAGCTCAACTGGGAGAACCTCCAATGGAACGGGCGTCAAATCAGGAACGCATTCCAGACCGCGATTGCGTTGGCGGAATTCAAGGCCCAGTCCCGGAAGTCCAGCAAGCGAACAAGCCAGGACCCTCCGTCACCAGATCCCAAGAGCTCCAAGCCACCTGTTTTGAACCAGGACACTTTCCTCTTGATTGCAGAGGCCTCGAACCAGTTCAATGACTACCTCCTACAGACGCACGGTCAGGATGAGGAGACGACCGCTTCCAGAGACCAGATGAGGCCGGCCAACTTCAAGATGAAGCCGACGAGAATCAAGAGGGTGGAATCTTCCGAGTCAGACACGAACAGCGATTCGAGCAGCCATTCAGACTCTGGTACTGAGTCGGACGAGAGTGATGTTGCGGGGTCCTCTGATTCCGACTCGGAAACGGAAAAGAAAACTAAAAAAGCTAAGAAGATGAAGAAAGGAAAGAAGGCGAAAGCAAATAAGAGCAAAGACAAAGCCGAAAGGGACAAGGAGGACGGGGCATCGTTAGAAGAAGAAGGAGAAAAGAAAAAGAAGAGGAAGAAGAAATCAGTGGATTGAGATGATGGGTTTTAAATTCAGCTATCTAGCAGTAAGGCCATGTCGAATCAAATGGAAGACAGCACATCAAGCAGCTGGACGCGGCAGGACGCATACAAGAACACGTACATACCAAACACTTGATATATGCGGTTGTCTCCGATTATCAACACTCCCTTCTACAACCCTTTGTTCATTGTGTTCAATGTCCAAAACATGCCACACTTACAGGCCATTTTCTACAGTGTTCCGTCTCACATTGTCTTCATTTCTTACATGCAGGGGGGCCACAAGAGCTACGTCCTCGATTGATTGATAATTTTGTTGTTAGATTAGTGGCATGAAAGCTCATGAAATGCTTCCAGTCTAAACTGCGAACTTACCTCTATGATTGGACTGTGTATCTGAAGTAGCTGTGGTAAGCTGGTTTTCGCTGTGACGCCTAGCCACCACGTGTGTTCTGGTAATTCGTTTACATGTTGAACAATAGAAGACAAATTTTACTGCCAGCAACAGATGATGCTGCAAATCTTGTCACGTCCGTTTTATCTTCTTTGGTCCTCATTTGATAGACTTGGAGATTGACACCTCATGCGGAAGAGCACCAACAAAATGAAACGAATAAACAGGCAGAAACCACGACTACCAAAGTTGGACTCGGAAAAGTCTGCAGTAGAAAGACTTGGCCCGGCCCAAACTAAGCTACAAGTTACTCGAAGGATAACCACATCAATCCCAGCGGTCTTCAAACCTGGTTCCACGGGCTTGGTAAACTTAGACCGTGGACTTCCCACAAGGGACGCACGTTCTGCTTCGGAGCCCTTGCGCGAGTCAAAGCATCCAAGCATCCCACTCCGTCTGGCATCATCGAAAGAAAAACACACAGACTGTCCGTCGATCTAGAAGACAGCTTCGAGCGGCGGACCGAGCCCATCAAACAAGCGCCGGCCACCCCCACGAAGAGTGCAATCATCCGAAACCACTGATGACTATTTACTCACCTTAAACAACTTACTGATCGACAGCTCAAATGGGCACCGCCACAGCGACGCAGGTCGTCTCGACGGAGATGGCCCCTCTCAGACACCATATTTCATCTTTGGAAGAACTGCCCTTGCTCCTCCGCCAGATCCCCGACATCGTGCTGGAAATAGCGTCACATCTCCCCACGGAGTCCGCCATGTGCCTCGCCCTCTCGTGCAAACCCCTCTACGGCCTCCTCTTCGGGCGCGCTCGCCGAAAGATGAAGGAGGACGGGGGTTGCGCCCCTTTCCTATTCTTCCTGCTCAAGGACCTGCAGAGAACCCACAATGGCATATACCTCTGCCACTTCTGCACCAAGTTACGTCGCTGGAGGTGTCGAGACGGGGGACTGGGATGGTGCCCGTGTTGTCCCACCATCGGGGAAGAACTATCGAACGCAAAGCACGCGGGGAACCAAGAGCACGCCTGCATCACCGATCGGTCCTACTTCACCTACACGTTCAGAGGAGTCGAATGCAACGGAGACTTCTCACGATGGGTTATGCACCGGGAGCGTGGGGGGTTCCGCTCGTGTTGCGGATGGCGGCCGTCTCACACGGCCAACCACAGTCACTCGTCGACGGGATGAGATGGTGGAGGGGTCTTCTTTTTTGGTTTCAACTGCAATTTGCTCTTGTATTGCTCTTTATGTTATGGATATATAGAAAGCGATCATCATAAGTAGCCTACTTCTCAAAAACATAACCCGAAAAACGCCGGTTCCTCTGCTGTATATGCTTGATTTAAATGTCTAACGGGATGAGTCGATTCCGATCTGTCCAAGCAGCCACTTGGCCTCCTCAAAGACCTCTTCCGGCGTGCCTTCGGCCTCGATTGGGAGGACGTCCAACTCTCCGAGGCCGGCAGCCTCGTACACCTCGACCTGTCCCTCGACCATGCTCGCAAGCATGTAGTGACCCTTCCTCTCGTTGATCCGCCGCACCAGCGTGTCCGGACGACACTGCAGGTCGAGGAAGACAATTTCGACGCCGTCCTGCTTCGCAACGGCCTCCCTCAGGGTGTCGCGGTACGCCTTCCTCAGGGCCGAGCAGCTGACGACGACCGAGTCATAACCAAGATCCTCGAGGGCCTCGAACGCCCTGTTCCCGATGCGGTTCAGCCACGACGAGCGGTCCTCGTCCGTCAGGGCGACGTTGCCACCCATCTTCTCGACGGAGACCTTGGAATGCAGCGAGTCGCCCTCGACGAAGGGGGCGCCGAGCCACGATGCCAGGGACGTGGCGAGCGTCGACTTGCCGCTGCCGCAGGGGCCAGCGACCATAACGACCCTCTTGACGGCGTCGCGGCCCTGCTTGGCCCAGTGGTTGGTCTTGAAATACCTCACAAAGTTATCGACTAGCTGCTGGTCCAGCACGGGCGCCTGGGCGAGCGCGGGCGAGAGCGAGCATGCGTTGTCGGTGACGTACGTCTTGGATGGAGCGAACTCGTCCTTGTCGTACTTTGAAGCGAAGAAGTCGACGAGCTTGATGGGCGGGTTGGCCGTCGGATCCGGGTTCGAAGCGCGGAGGCGGCGAACCCACTCCTTGGGCTCGACCTCCTCAAACTCCAGGCCGGCGGCCCGGAGAGCCGGCAGCAGGTCGTCGGACCAGCTGAACATCTTGGGGTTCGCGACGTTGGCGAAGACGCCGTCCGCGTCGGACAGGGAGATGTCGACAACGCCCTGGGCGACGGTGTCGACGGGCAGCCAGGAGGGTGTCTCGCTCAGCTTGGGGAGGGCCCCGACGGTGATGGCGGTCTGGAGCATGAGCGGGATGGCCTCGGTCGCGTTCCAGACGCCGTGGCGCGTGTCCGCGACGATCTGACCGATGCGCAAGACGCGGGCCTTGATGCCGGCCTTGGTCGCGCGGGCGCAGAGGTGCTCGGCGACGACCTTGGACTGCGCGTAGCCCATGCCCTGCGCCCACTCGAGATCCGGGACGGACTCGGGGACGGGCAGCGTCGTGGAGCGGACGACGGTGCTGACGGACGAGCAGAAGTTGAAGGACGCCGGGGAGGAAGAAGACGATCCCGCGTCATCGCCGCCGGCTTGCCTGCAGAGGTCGATGAGGTGCTTGACGCCGGCGATGTTGCTCTTTTCGAAACTCGAGAGGCGCATGTTGAAGTTGACGGACCACGCGGCATGGATCACGAGGCGGAGATCCTGCTTGACCTGGCGGTACACATCTTCCGAGAGGCCGAGCTTGGGGTCGGCGAGGTCGGCCGCCAGGGCGACGAGCTTCCGGCGGGAGGATGCGGGCAGGGCGTGATAGAGGCGGCGCTGGACCAGCGAGCTCTTGACGCGGCGGGCGGCGTCGGCGTCGGAACCTGCACGGGTGAGGCAGTAAATGGTCTTGACGGACGGGTCGGCGGCCAGCTTGGTGACGATGTGAGCGCCAAGGGAGCCGGTGACACCGGTGACGGCCTATAAGAAAAGGGGTTAGACGTGGGTTACATGGAGTGAGTATGAGGATGAGAGTAAGAGTGATGGTAAGGGAGAATAATGGGGTGAGAGTGAAACTGAGAGTGATGGTGAGAGTGAGAGTGAGTGAGAGTAAGGATGAGAGTAAAAGTCAGAGTTAAAGAATCAGAGAAACCTACAATGGATGACCTGGGAGCTGATTCAACAGGAGCAAAGTCGCCATACTTCTCAATCAGCTCGCGCATCTCACTTTCAACGGGCGCCTCGACCTCGATACCCTCACCAGTGCCAAGACTGGCGAGGTACGCGCTCAGCTTGTTGATGGACGGGTGATCGAACACAACCGTCTGTCCGAGCTTGTTGCCGCCGACATCGACAGTCCGCAGGATGTCGGACCGCAGCTGGATGGCCTGGAGGGAGTCGAGGCCGAGCGAGAAGAAGTCGGTGTCGTCGTCGAGCTGGACCTTCTTGGCGAGCGTCTGGACGATGCCGTCCCGGACGAAGCCCTTGAGCTCGTCGACGCTCATCCTCTTGAGGTCGCCGCTGCTGGCGTCGGCGCTGTCGTAGACCCGGTCAATGTCCTCGGCGTACCTCTTATAGAAGGCCTGGCGGATGACGCTGCCCTTGTCCGTCCGCGGGTAGGCGCAGTCGTGCGGCAGCAGCTTGATCATGTTCCTCGACACGCGGGCGTAGGCCTCGACGGACCGGCTCGCGCCCTCGACGACGGGCCACACAACGTCGAGGATCTCGTCCTCCGTCTTGCCCGCCAGCGCCGGGGCGGGGACGACGAGGGCGCCGAGGGACGGGCGACCGACGCCGAAGATGACGCACTCGGTGATGTTCCTATTGGAGCGGATGGTCCCCTCCATGTGGACGGGGTTGAACTTCTCGCCGTTGACGAGGGCAATGGTGTCGTCGAGCCGGGCAATGTACTTCCACGCGCCGGGGATCGTCGGGTGCGGCTCGAAGAGGTCTTTCGTGCAGTAAGACCCATCGTCCTGGTTCGTGGCCACCTTGGCCGGCCATCCCGGCAGCACGCAGCACTCGAACAGGTTGGGCCCCCGTGGGATCCATTTCAGATACGGCGAGAGCCTGTCGTGCTCGCGGACATAGTTCCACGCCTTGTCGTTGGGCGGGCGGAAGGACGTCATGAGCTGTCCGACCTCGGTTCTGGTTCAACACGTTAGGATGTTTTGGCTGTGCCTTTGTGAAGTCTCATGAAAAAAACTCACGCTCCGTAGTGGCCGACGAGGTTGACGCCGTTGTTCACGAGCGTGTCGCCGAGGTCATCGGGACAAGCTGAGCCGCCGTACATGACGATCTTGAGCTGGCGCAGCAGGTCCATGCCGTCGTCGGTCTCGGCGAGGAGCTTGAGGGCATACGGCACGCCGTAGAAGATGTCAAAGTTGTGCTTCCGCATGATGCTGGTGAGGTGCTCCCGGGTCAGGGGGAGGTCGGCGTTGTACAGGTGGATGGGCTTCCCGCTGTAGACGGCCCGGTACAGGTTGCAGATGCCGTGGTTGTGGTACAGAGGCAGGGTGATGAAGGCCTTCATGTTCATGCTGCTGGAGTAATTGTGAATCGCCGACTTTTGAGTCTGGTAGATGGGCTTTGGTAGGCCAGTTGAGCCTGGGATCGTCAGTCAGCACAGCTTTCGTTTCGACAAGAACCAGAATTAAGACTTTGGCTGTAACTCACCACTGGAGTGGATGACATAGACCAAGTTGTTCGTCTCGACTGAGAGATCGCGGCCGTAGTCCAGACGCGTGTCGGCGTGCACCTCGATGGGGAAGTCAAAGGCCGTTTGGCCTGCAATCTCAAAGATGTCGAGATGCGGCAGCGTCTTCTTAGCAGCCTCGGCCGTGTCGAGATACCTCTTGTCAGCGAGCAGGTACTGAGCGCCGGTGACGGTAATCAGAGACTCAATGGCCTCTTGGGAGATCCTCGTCGACAGGAACAGCGTCGTGTGGCCGAGCTTCGTCAGGGCCAGCATGGTGATGAGGTAGTCAAAGTTGGAAGGGCCCAGGACGGCGACCGTCGTGGGCTTCTCGTTGGAGCTGAGGCGGCTGGGGATGCGCTGCTCGTACAGCTTGGCGACGCGGTACGCAAAGACGTCGAGTTGTCTCATTGTGTAGTCGACGTAGTTGATGCCGGACGACGGGTATGAAGCGATTACGCGGTCTGGATAGGCGCGGGCCCGTCGGCGCACCAGCTCGTCGACCGTCTTGATGGTGCTGTCGTCGCTATCCAAGTCCTGCTGCCCGATGACGGCAGCGGCGGCGGCGGCGGCGCTGGACGACTCAGTGAGGGGGTTCGCATCCAAGCCGGAGCTGCTGCCCGGCAGGGCCGCGCTGGCAGGACCGTACACGGAGGGGGGACTCATGGCGGTTGGAGAAGCACGCGGTTCTCCAGCTTGTTGTTGCTCTAACTTATCGACAACCGACAACAATCAACCTTGTGTTTATGAGAGTTGAGGGGTTGGGTCGGGACGATGTTCAAGTAGGGAGAGTCAGCAAGTCAGCAATACGTCGACGGCCCATCCCTTTTGTGTGCGAACGATCGCAGCAATGGGCTTCCGTGTCTTGGCTCGATGGCCACTGTTCCGTTGCCGGTGATCCGCTCTCCATGCTGTCCACCATGCTGATCGCCAGACGGACAACTTTTGGTGGCGTGTGGCCCTGGAGGAACGTGTCCGTTGGTGGAGAAGTCAAAGTCCGTTTCCCCGTGCGGGCCTTGGCCTGTTTCTGGGGTGCAGATGACGGATTTCGAGAATCGAGTTGACGGATTTACGCGGCATCGACCGGGGGGCGGGGCTTGGGTTGACGGATATTAGTCCGTCACTGACATTGAACAACAAGACGAAGATGGAGTCTCATGGGAGCCACAAGAGAAGTAATTGAAAACGATATGTGGCTCAGATCGGTTTCCTATTTTGTCTTCCTGTCCATGAAGTCATCGGCTCTTGAATAAGTAGCATATCAAACTTGCAGCTCGTCATAGCGAACATACGTTCCCCTTGTTAACGCTCACCCTCTCACTTACACTCTCACTACTCACTCACTCATCCCTTTATCGTCTCACACACTAACTCGCTCAATCACTTAACTTACCATCACCCCTCTGAACACGCCAAACACCCCCTGCAAGTCCAAGATGCCTCTCGCAACACACTTCACCCTTAACACGGGCGCCAAGATCCCCGCCGTCGGCTTCGGCACGTGGCAGGCCGGCCCGCATGAGGTCGAGCGCGCCGTCGAGACGGCCCTGCGCTCCGGGTACCGTCACATCGACTGCGCCGCCATCTACCGTAACGAGGCCGAGGTCGGCGAGGGCATCCGCAAGAGCGGCGTGCCGCGGTCCGACATCTTCGTTACGGGCAAACTGTGGAACACCAAGCACGCGCCCGAGGACGTCGAGGCCGGCCTCGACAAGACGCTGGCCGACCTCGGCACAGACTACCTGGACCTGTTCCTCATGCACTGGCCCGTGTAAGTCAATTCCCGTCTCTTGAACATTCTCTCGGACAACTCAGCAAAGAGAGAGAGAGAGAGAGAGAGAGAGAGAGAATGTGGCGCTAACAAACCCCTCAGAGCCTTCAAACCGTCGGAAAAGTGGTTCCCCATCGATTCCCAGGGCGTCTTCGAGCTGGCCGACATCGACCCGGCAGAGACCTGGGCGGCCATGGAGAAGCTCGTGGCCAAGGGCAAGGTCCGCGCTATCGGCGTCTCCAACTTCACCAAGCACCGCCTCGAAGCCCTCCTCGCCAAGACGACGACGGTGCCCGCCGTCAACCAGGTCGAGGCCCATCCGTACCTTCAGCAGCCCGACCTCCTGGCGTTTTGCAAATCCAAGGGCATCCAGCTGGCCGCCTACTCGCCGCTCGGCAACAACCAGACAGGCGAGCCGCGGACGGTGGACGACCCGCTCGTCGGCGAGCTGAGCAAGCAGCTGGGCATCGACGGCGGCCAACTGCTCGCCTCGTGGGGCGTCCAGCGCGGCACCGTCGTGCTGCCCAAGAGCGTCACGCCGAGCCGGATCGAGTCCAACCACCAGGTCCGCGAGCTGCCGGCCGACGTTTTCGACAGGCTCAACGGCCTCGAGAGGAACAAGCGCTTCAACTGGCAGACGAGGTGGGGGTTCGACATCTTCCAGGAGCTGGGCGAGGAGGAGGTCAAGCGCGTGGCGAGGGAGACGGGGCCCGAGAACCTGACCAAGTTTAAAGTGTAGACGCGTATCCTTTATCCTCGATTCCCTTCCAAAGAGTAAATGTAATCCTCGAGAATTATATAGACATTTTTGTTCGTTGGCCCTTCCATTGACCCGGCCTCACTTTCGTGATACGAGATTCATCCCCCTATATCCGGCATCCAGGCCAGCGGATTCGTGTCCATGTCCATGTACGGTCCAAACGCCGAAGAATCGAGTTCCAGCCAGTCTGTCGTCTGCCACTCGTCCAGTAAATTAGACCCGAAGAACCCGGCGTCTGCTCCTCCTCCTCCTCCTCCTCCCCCTACCCCTTGGGTCATGACATGGACGGCGCCGGAACCAGCGGCGTACGCAGGATGGAAGTTGAATCCATCAGCCATAATAGCCACCCCGTTTCCGTTTCCATTAATTTGCGGCGGTGGCGGCGGCGGGGGCGGCGGCGGCACCTGATCTTGGGCCCTCATCGACGGCCGAGGCACTTCCGACGCTCGCGATGATTGTTGGTGTTGATGGTGTTGTTGCTGTTCCTGCTGCCGCTGCTGCGGGGGCGGCTGGTTCTTCTTCCGCGACATCTGACCCAGACCCTCGGTCCGGAACTCCTCGAGGATGATGGCGTACCGACGGCTCGGCGAGTTGGACGCCGTCGCGTGCGCGAGGTGCGTCTGGCACCGCTCGGCCAGGTCCATGAGCCTCGCGTGCCTCGCCCTCTCCTCCTCCCCTTGCTCGCTCAGCACCAACCCGCGCCTCTTGAGCTGGATGTCCCAGACGTACGTCACCAGCAGCGCGCAGAAGGTGACGTACTGCGTCCACCAGAAGGCGTGGAAGATGGGGCCCTCGACGGCCATGCCGTCCACCGTCTCGAGCACCGTCCTCGCGGCCCCGATGCACTCGAGCACCGGCGTCTCGCTGCGGGCGCTCGGGCTTCCCAGCAGGAAGAGCCGGTTCGCGTGCATGATGGCGTGCGAGTAGGCCAGCTTTAGCACCGTCGCCTGCCGCCGGAAGCTCGGGATCAGCATCGACGGCCGGATCGAGCCTAGATGGGGGGGCAGGCTGGCGCGCCACTCGTGGATCTTCTCGCTCAGCCGGTGGGCGGCGGCCACGCGTTCCTGTTCCGAGATGGGCTTGATGGAGTAGACCTCTCGTGAAGTGTTGCCAATGATTTGGGCGATTCTACGGTGGGTGTTGTGTAAGTCAGTCAGTCCGGTGTTTGTGAAGAAGCAAAGGACGGAAAACCATCCATCTGTCTGTTTGGGTGTCACGACTACTACTCACTTGGCGTGGAATATTAGAGCGTCAATATGGCAATCCGGATGCTCCTCTGACCTCTCAACGGGCCCCTGAGCCGTCATGTCCTCGTCGTCGATCCTATCGGGGTAGTCCTGGTCGATATCATCATCGTGGAAGTGCCTCGGCCGCCCAAAGATGACGCCCAGGTACTTGTCCAGCACGTAAGCCGTCCAGAACGTCCGCATGCCGCACTGCGCCTGGATGTAATCGGGGCTCCCCGGCGCCAGGTGCCGCTTCTTGGCCGCCCGGCGGTGCAGGCCGAGGGCCGAGATGACCTGCAGCGTGTTCCCGAACGTGTACCAGGCGCGGCTCATGCGCGACGTCGTGAGCAGGTACAGGACCTGGATCAGGCGGGACTGCGCCGACTCGAGCCGGGGTAGGCCCGTCTCGCGCTCCGTCAGCTGCAGGGCGACGCAGAAGAGGCGGTCGCTCCTCGCCAGCGACAGCGTCTCGTCCTCGGGCGAGTGGAAGCCGTTGGACTTCTCCTGGTGCGCCGTCGCCACGGCCAGCGCCGTGAGCACGATGGACGCCTTGCCGCGCCCGATGTCACGCCAGACGGGCCTGCGCCGGCCGAGGTTGTCAACCATGATCCGCAGCCAGGACTCGACCGACGGCCGGTGGAGGACGCGGTACGTCGCTATGCACACGTCAAAGTACAAGGCGATCAGGTCCTGCAGCTGCCTCGCGTCCGGAAGCGAGAGGTTGGCCACGTCGTCGTCCGTAATGGGCGGCAGCGGCTTGTCGCCGGCCAGCATCAGCGGTTGGCTCTCGGTTGACGCCGTCAGCTCGTCCGGCACGATGCTGCTGTCGTGCTTCGAGAGCCGCTTCCACGCCCTGTGGAGGAACGTCACACCGGATGTCGGGTCGAAGATTTGGCCCTGGATCTCCGTCATGCCGAGCTCGGGCGACGCTCGCGATGCAGGGCCCTGGCTCTCGCGAACAACACCAGCGTGTCCGCGTAGCGGTGGCCGTGAGGGTGCCGCAGCAGTAACAGTACCAGCAGCAGCAGTAATAGTAGCAGCAGCAGTAGTATTGTGCTCAACCGCTTCTTCCGTGGTCTGGTACATGATGGACGACTCGTCGCCGGGCGACCCGGGAACGGCGCTGGCCCGACCCGAAGATGACCAGGCGGGGGCAGCGACGGCAGCGGCCGGGGGCGGCGTCGGGGGCCTGCCGCGGGAATACTTGGCATCATACACACAAGTGAGGCCTTTGCGCGTGCACTTGTCGCAGGGGATGGTGCCGCTGCACTTGGCCTTGCGCTGCTTGCAAAAGTCGCATGCGCGGCTGACCTTTTGCGACTTGCGGCGGTTGGCGGCTGACCCGGCGACCTCGTCCGAGAATGGCGAGTGCTGGTCGACGGAACTGAGGCTTCGTTTCCGCGACTCGGCTCGCGGGCTGCCGCCGCCGGTGACAGTGATGGTGGTGGTGGTGGTGGTCGCCGAGGAGCGACGGGTATGGTCGGGAGCCGCCGGGGGGCTGGCCGGGCCGGGGAGAGGTCGACGGAACTCTGGGGCGTCGTCCATTATCACCCGGGCAGCAGTAACTCAGACGGCGAGAACGGAGACAGTGACGGGGAAAAGGACGGGGACGGAGACGGACTTGTCAAGGCGTCCCCGGGTTTGTCTTGGATGGAGAGAACGCGACGGGTTACACGCCCAGTAATGGGTGGCGGCGGGATGAGAGGAGGGAAAGTCGGAAAAGAAGCGAGGGAAGAAACGACGGAAAACAGAGGGGATTTGTCTGGGGAAAATACCACCAGTTGGAGCAACAGCCGAGCAGTGGCCCAGTGCCCACATGAGCACATGGGGGAGGGGAATGTTACATGGGCCAGACATGCTTCCCCGCACTATGACAAGCGGGGGGGGGGGGGGGCGGGACAGTTACGAGAGACCCGGGGTGAAGAGAGGGGGGGGGGAAGAGGGGAGGTTCTCGGCCTGGAGGCGGATTCCTGTATTGAGAGGGGGTGACTGGTGGCTGTGTCCCGGGTTTCCCCGTCATCGGTCCCGAGAGCTACGAAGCTCTTTGGGGGGTCTCTGGCAAGGGTTGGTTGATATGTCTTTCCAGTTGCCGCGATGGCATCTTGTGATGCAGAGATCAGTTAAGATATCTCTCACTTATCTCCTGCTAGCCAGGCTATAGTCGATAGAGACTACAGCCAACGTAAGACTAGACTGCCGCAAGTTCAGAGCAAACCAGTTGTTTCTGTACAAGGTGGCCCTGCACCACACATGTAAAGGCAATTGTAGCCTATCAATTTGCTTGTTAGAAGCTTGACACCAGAGTGTTGACGATAGTGGAACCAGAATGAAAAGTATAATAAAGCCAATCAAAATTTATAAGTCTACGTAAAATTCAACAAAAGCTGGGCTTCTGCCTCCCCCTCTTTCGGTGGTCTGGTCAATGCTAACTAACCCTTGGACCAAACTGGATTCCAGCTGTTGGGGTCAGCCACGTAAAAACAGAAGAGGCAAACGACATCAACGGCGGTTGACGGTGAGATTTGAATCTATGCTAACAAAATCGAACAAGCTCGACGTTGTCGTAGAGCTGCACTAAACTCATGTCGTCAAATTTGCCACAACTCCACAATCCCTCATCAACTCCCTATCCGGAGGCTTGTTTCCTCAAAACAGGGCAGGAATAGCACACGCAAGCATGTCAAATTGCAGCTAACACAACTCTGCAGTTCTAGTTATCCCACAGAGTATAGACTCTGTCGATCCAGTTAAAACCTGAAATGCCCGGTGTTTCTTCTGCGCGCCATCAGTGATACATGACAATCTGCCTGCTTTTCCTCAAGGACCACGCAACAAGACAGAACACCACTGCACTAATCAACTAACACGACTATCTCACACAAGATAGAAAACCTGGAGAACTCAGCTAGTGACAAGTCAAACGTTGAGTCTTTTTTCTGGTCTACCAGCTCTAATCAGGTTTCCCTTGCCTCGAAGAAGAATACCGAATTCGCAGTTGAACGCTTCATAGATGGAAACCTGCCACTCCCACTGTCGATCGATGTCCTACTAGTACGCGAGAAACTTTGATTGGGAGCGCATTTTTTATTCGTTATGCTTCAGAAAATCCTCCAAGGACCCATCATGATAAATAATCGTTACTTCGCGACATCCCCCCCTCTCTCCCCCATTACACCCCCCCCTCACAAAACATACTTGAAGTGTGGGCTCTTGTCTCCCATGTCCATCAGCTGCTCTTCCGTGTACCGCGCCCGGATCTCCTCCTCGGACATGCGCGCCTTCTTGGCGTTGCCCCATTTGTAGCTCAGCTCCAGCAGCAGCGCGACGACGACGCCGCTCCCGCCGAACGCCAGCGAAAGCCCGAAGCCCGTGTAGTACTTGGGCTTCTCGGACTCGAGGTACATGTAGCTCCCGATGATGCCGCCGAGGTTGCCGACGCAGATGTTGAAGGCGACGCCGATGGCCCGCCGCGACGCCGGCGCCAGGTTGTTGGCCGCCCACGACGAGCCCGCCGGCTGGATCGGGTAGATGCCCAAGCACGTGATGATGACGCCCACCATGGCCGCCGCGATGTTGCCCGACAGGTCGCCCTTGAGCGAGATGATGACGGCGTACCCGACCGAGATGAGCCCGAGCGGGATCGCCACGAAGGGCATGCGCCAGTAGAAGCGGTCCGAGAGCCGCGCGAAGAAGATGGCCGACGCCGCGCCGCAAAAGTACGGCGGCACCGTCATCAGCTGCGCCGCCGTGTTGTCGAAGCCCATGGCCTTTGTGATGGTCGGCAGCGTGAACTTTGTGCCTTTGTGATTTTTTTTGCTTCATTAGCCGGCCGCCCAAAGGTTCAAAAGATCTAAAGACGATATAGTGGAGGGGGGGGGGGGGGGGGGGATACAAGCAAGAATACGGGGAAGAAAACATGGGGAGCCGCTCACCATAACTACAGGCTGACGCCGCCAGCAAAGCCCAGGCCTGCATATACAGCCTCCAGTTCGTGACAACGGCCTTGAGGTCGTGCCACTTGAACTTGTCCTCCTTCTTCTCGTCCTCGAACCGGCCGCCCTGCTTGATGAAGCTCTGCAGCTCGAGGAAGCGCACCTCATCGGGCTCCAGCCACTTGGTGCTCAGCGCCGGCGTGTCGACCAGTAGGAAGAAGGTGGCAATGCCCAGGATGACGGTGAAGATCCCTTCCTTTGTCACGAAAATAACTGTCAGTTCTCTGGACGGTATCAGGGGGAGCGAGAGTGTCAAAAGAGGTTTCGAACCAGTATGAAGATCCACCTCCATCCCTCGTAGCCGCCGACGCCGTCCATCTTGGCGATGGCGGCGGCCAGCAGGCCTGAGAAGGCACCCGACAGCGCCGAGGTGCAGTAGAACCAGGCGATGCGGGCGGCGAGGTCACGCGGCATATACCAAAAGGTCGTGAGGTAGACGGCGCCCGGATAGAAGCCGGCCTCGAAGACGCCGAGGAGTAGGCGGACGGTCAGCAGGCCGGCAAAGTTGTGGACGAAGCCGTGGCAAGTCATTATGACGCCCCAGATGGTGACCAGGGTGCCGAGGTATACCGAAGGACGCTTAAACTTTTTGAGCAGCACGTTGCTGGGGACCTCTGAAGGGGGGGGGGGGGAAAGCAGCGTTAGTTGCTATGTTTAGTCCTTCGTCTTTCAAACTACGTGAAGAGCGGCTTGACGCTCGCTGGTCACGTTGTAATTACGGACTCACCAAGCAAGATATAGGGAACGAAGAAGAGACTGAGGGCGATGTTCCACTGCACACCGTCAAGGTTCAGGTCGTCGGCGAGGCCCTCGATCTTGGCGTTGCCGATGTTGGCGCGGTCGAGGTGCGAGATGAGGTAGAGCACGGCGAGCATAGGCACGAGACGGACGTCGACCTTGCGGGTCGTCCGCTTGCGCTGCTCGGGCGTGAAATTCGCGTAAAACTGCGCGTCATCCTCGCTGAGGCCCAGCACGCGGATGTTGTCGATAGTGCGCACGACGGGGCCCTTTTCCGCGTCCGAACGGTCGTCAGCCTCCCGGTCGTCCACGAAGTCGATCTCGGGCTTTTCCATGGCAGACATCTTGGCTGCGTTCTGTCTGTATTCCGCGGCGTTGATGACGCTGTGTCTGATGCCGTGTTGGCAATCTTGCCTGGTATCTGAGGATGGCTGTCCTGCCGTGCTGTTGACACCACACCCGACAGTCTAAAGGAGGGAATGAAGTCGATAAATGAGAGTTAAAGAGGGAAGAAAGTGTTTTTTTCCTGGCCTGGAAAGAGAAAGAGAGAAGTAGAGAGGGTAACCTCGCGACGTGCGGCTCATATGTATGCGAAAGACGGCTCACCTACTGTCATCAATGAAGACAACAATGCCATGCAAGACCCAACACCCGCAGCTTATGCAGCTTTGCAGCGGTTCTCCACCATCCCTCTCTCTATCTATCTGTCTATCTGTCTGTTTGTCTGTCAAACTTTCTCAATCGTCATCTTCAAATCCGGCCCGTTCCCTGCATCTCGTTGTGTTGCTGCTGGTGCCATGGGGAGAGAGGGGCGTGGGGTCCCCACGATCGCGGAGACCCGGCCGCGGATGGCTCTGTGGACGCTATTGCGCCCACATCCCATACCTTGTTGAGAATGGTGGTGGATGCCTGTCTATGGCAGACCGTCTGATGGTTTTCCGTCGGTTGACGGATTTCCAACATCGAGTGGAGGGGCCACTTTAAGTCGAATGATGCTCGCGTCCGAATCCATAATCCATCATAATCTAAGCGACCCAAGGAACTGACCAAAAGACGCGGATTTGGGTCCACTTCGGCGACCTTGGCTTATGTCCGCCGCTGATTCCGTGATCCGAGCGAGAGCAAGATAGATACCGACGCCGAATGTGTCCCGGCGGTTTGTCTTCATGAGGTTCCTGAGGTTCCGAGGCAGCCGAGTTGGTCGGTCCAGATCTACGTGTACTTGGATGGGAAACAATGGACAATAAAGTAGTACCACAGAAACAATATACACATCATCGACAAGTTGTGAGCCGCAAAGTCTCGGCGGCAGATCCAATGCTACCGTCTCATCCTTCGGAACCGACTAATGGGATACAAAAAACAATGCTGCGCCCAACCAAGCAGCTCGGTCGACGTCTTGAGATGCTTTTCAACAGGCATATGGAGGCTCGGCGGGTAGGGGCTTCCGACGGTGGCGGCCAAGCCACGGACAAGCAACCATGAGCCTCCGGCAGTTGGAGAACTTTCGGAGACATATGCAGCCAAACAGGGCAAGGAATAGAATAGACCAAGGCCCTGGATGCCGCCAAGCCCCCAAAAGGTAAGTTACAACGCCATTGGATTTCCCCCGTCTTCTCCCGAGTTGCCCTATCTGTGCCTCTGCTCTCACACATCCGTCCGTCGTGCGGAGAATGCGGGGGAGACGGACTTTGTCCCGCAGATATTCAGTCCATGAGCCATGAGAATCATACATAGTACCGGCGAATCAAGCGGATTAACAATTTCGTACATTTCATTTACGTCGTCGGAATTAGATATACATGCGTCACAACATTACGTTCTCTTGCGTTTGCCCATCAGTCGTTGGGACTCCTTGAGTCTCCCTCCTCTTTGCCGTTCGGTTTCTCCATCCATCCATCCTTCGTCCCTTCACACCCGTACGTCCTTCTCCGAGTGCGAGACGCGGATCTGCTGGTGGTAGTTATTCATCGCCTTCTCGTCGACCTCATCCTCGAACACGTCGACCTTGGTGCCCTCAAATTTGCGGGCGCTGATCTCTTGCTCAAATAGCTTGTCCAGCTCGGCATAGGTGCGCCCGCGCGGCTCCGGCACCCGGAAGTACGTGTAGACGAGGCAAAGGAAGCAGATGCCGCCCCAGAAGAAGCCTGTGTAGTTTTGCCAGTTCCACGCCGTGGGGTTCAGCATGTAAGGGCTCAGGACGTTGTTTATGATGCCGACAATGTTGCTGCGGAAGGAGAGGTTCGGTCAGCACGCGTCATCAATGGAAAGGAAAGACCACTAAGGTCGAGGTGGTGACTCACTATAGGTTGCGTCCCAGGACAACCGTCTTGATCTGCAGACGACGCGACGGCAGCTCGCTGACGAGCGAGTAGGCCACCGTGCCGACCGTGAGCTGGTAGAAGAGAGCCCAGACCATCATGATGCTGCCCGTTGCCAGCGCGCCCTTGTCGCGGTTCTCCTCGGGAACGAGGCCCAGGAAGCCGAGAATCATGAGCATGCTGCACAGGCCGGTGAGACCGTAGAGGTACAGCGTGCGGCGGCCGATGCCCCACGACATGAGGAACCAGGCGCCAAAGACACCGACCATGTTGATGGCGTACTGTCCGAGGGCGAAATAGTACGAGTTTCTCGTCGAGAGACCGGCTTGCTTGAGGAAGTACCTGTTTGATGCATCTCGTCAGCTGTCTGTCCGATACTCGGATATTGTTCTCGCGTCCCGGCGCCAGTGGGGAGGGTGAAGAAGGACGAGGGGGGGGGGGGCTTACGTAGAGTAGTTGGAAAAGGAGTTGCCGCTGAGGTTCTGAATGGCCCAGACCATGCACACGACCTCGGTGCGGCGCAGGTCTACGCCTTTGAAGCAGTCAAGATAAGAGGCGCCCTCAGTGATTTTTTCCTCGAGGGCGTTGGTGTGCACCATCATGGCGACCGTCTCGTCGGCGTCAAAGTTGGACTCTCTACCCTTGCTCGTCAGGCGCAGCAGCGACTTCTTGGCCTCGTCGATCTTGCCCTTGCGCACCAGCCACCAGGGTGACTCGGGCGCGAAGTAGATGCCGATGGCCAGCGGCACCGGCCACATCCACTGCAGCGCATAGGGAATGCGGTACGCCCACTCGTCGTTACGGTCGAGCATCGAGATAATGACGGCAATTCCAATCTCCTGACCGAGGCCCCAACAGAAGTTGACGTAGGTGGTCAGGTAGCCACGCAGGGCGACCGGGCAGACCTCGGAGGCGTAGGTGATGCACAGGGTCTGGAAGACGCCCCAGGGGATACCGCACAGGATGCTGGCGGCAAGTAGGGTCTGGACGTTCTGGGCGGTGAAAAAGATCGTGGTGAAGGCAGCGACCAGGCCGAGGCAGACAATGACGGTCCACCTGTAGCCGAAGCGTTCCGAGACCCATCCGTTGATGAAGAGGCCGATGATCTCGCCGACCATGGCACCATTGCTAAGGCCGGCCTGCCAAGGGGCCGAGATCTGGTAGGAGCCGTCGGCGGTGAGGGCGCCGTATTTTTCGTTGAATTGGGGAAATGCGTAGAAGTTGCTGACGAGGCTGATGTCGTAGCCCTCCATGGCGATGCAGGTGGAGATGAGGACACTCCAAGCGATAGCCTTGGGGTACAGCTTGATGCCCTGGGCCAGCGTCATGGCGTGCTCCTTGTCCGAGGCGGATTTGGCGTTCTGAACAAAGGTACTAGCGAGCTTGGCAGCGTGGTGGTCGCCAGCGTCGACCGAGTGGCGGTCGGCGGCGGCGGCGACGACATCATCCTGCGGGGACGTTTTGGACTCCATCGTGCGGGCCGATAGTGATGCGCTGAGCCGTGTCGCGTGCTTCTTGTCTGTCTGGCTATCTGCTGCGGACCGAGAACTGTTGCGCAGACAGAAGAGAGAGATGGATACAAGGTCAATGCGGCCAAAACTGAGCAAACGACGCTGGTGAGAGATCGTCGGATGTTGATGTGGGTGGGGAGATCGGATGGAGGGAATCGCGACTTTAAGAAATATTCGAAGTCGGGGGCGCTAGGTGCGGTTTGTGGGACGGCAGCGACGGCATCCAAGGGGAAGCCCACAAAAGAAAGGGCTCGAATTTTGACGAAGAGCGAGGAAAGACTGGGGCGCCGGGAGGGACGGGGGGAAAGGCGAGAGATTGTTGATTGTTCAGGTTGAGCACCGCGTCTTTTTCGCAATTAATTATTCGAGAGCCAAGCGCAATCTTCCGGGCCCTCAGCTAATGAACGTCGAGTGTCTGCGCCGGGGGGGTGGTTGGGAAGACGGTGAAACGAGGAAACTTGGTCAGGGATGCCGATGCCGAGGCCGTCGCGAAGGGATATGGGAGCGGCATTGTCCATTGAGGGGAGAAAAGGGGATTGGGGCTCTCCCCGGCGATAGACGCCCGTTCGTCGTGGACTTTGGTGTTTGACTCGTCGAAATGAGGTATAGCGACATGACAATTCGGGAGGGGTGCGACTCGCGAGGAGGGGTTTGGTTCGATTCATGACAGGGTGCCTGGACATGTGGCCGCGTCCGCTGGGTTGGGACGGCGATGTGAACTGGTTGCTGCCATTGAGTTTGTTTGGCGGCGTCTAGCGTGCGGGGGAACAGAAGTCTGTGCTTGATGGACGGTCATGTGGACGGATGAGTCTGGCGCTGGGAGCAAGCCACCGGGGAGAAGTCCATGGTGTGGTGGATATTGAAGGTGGTGGTGGTGGTGGTGGTGGTGACGATGGTTGTGACGGTGGATAATGATGTCGGCAGACAGTGGTGGTGTTGGCGATGGTATCGGTAGTTGTTGGTGTTGAATGGAATCGTTGCCTCTGTTTTGTGTTGGTGGACAAATGGTGTTGGTGGGAGAAAAGGATAAAGAAAATACGGTTTAAAGAAAAATGAACAAGAGGAAGGAGAAAGAAGGGAAGTGCAGTCCAAATAAGAAGAAACAGATGGACGAGCGAGGAAAACGACGATCGTCAATGGCGACGACAGTGGCATCCATGCCAGAAGCGTGAAGGCGAGGTGCGTTGCAGCGTCTCGGCTATTGATGTCTTATCGGCCAGGAAGATGGAAGATAGCGAGATACACAGTACCTGTATCCGTAGGTCCTCTGTAAAGGCGAGCGAGGAGGGGAAATAGCGAGGGCAAGTGCTGTGTGCTGTAAACAGTGGAGGCGTGTCGTCGGCTGTCTGCTGACGAAACCTCGAATCCCCCCACACGTCACTGGTCGGCTGTCACTAAATCGCGGCCCCGGACCCCCCCAAGAACCAAGCTTCCCAATTCAATCTTCCGATCTGCTCAAAAATCGAGGGGCTCCCCCAGATCTTCTCCATCTTCCCCGGGTTTCATTCATTTGACATTTGCAGCCTCATCTGAGAACTGGGGGTTCGGAAAGAATTGCAAGTGGCACAGGTGCCATGCCGTCTCCCGAAGCGCCTGATTCGCTGAGCGCCACGACCTGGTGAGTGACACTTTGGGCCGATCCACCGCGAGGGGGCCGGGGGCTTGGAGGCGTCGGGGAAAAAAGCCTCTTTGGGATGGGATGCCATTCGCACCGCCGCCGTAGCAGCGCGACGGCGTAACGGCGTGAGAAAGGCAGTGGTGGTGATGCGCCTCGCCGTTGAGCTGCCCCCGTCCGTCAGTCCGTCCGTCGGTATGCCGTTGGTAGGAGTGTTGCCGAGTGGTGATGCGACGCCGGCACCGGTGCTGATGACGGCGAGAGGAGGGACAGTGTCGTCCGCGATGCCGCCCATGAAGCCGTTCGTCGACGAGAGTTTTCGAGAGTCTTGAGAAATGTCACCTCGCTGACCCTACCTTCCTACAGTGAGCAGTGTCGTGAACAGCACCTTCGATGTGACCGCGTGCTCCCCATCTGTGGCCGCTGTCTGATGACCGGCAGAGAATGCAAAAAGGGCTACAAGTTTCGTGCCCCGAAGCACGCCGTCTTCCGTGAAAGCCACAAGTGGCCCGCGCCGCCGAAGAGGCTCAAGTTCATCGACGAGACAAGGGGCGTCGAGCTCGCCGACGACGTCGACAGCAACGACTCCCTGCATGACTCTGCCGAGGCCGAAGCCGAGGCCGAGGATGCGTCCACGTCGCCCGGCACCACGACCGTCGTCGATTCCACCGCTTCGGATGATCGTCCCTCGCTGCAAGCGGCCAAGGCAGCGAGCTGGCCACTTCTCGATGAAAATCACCGGGAGGGCCACCGTGAGGCTCACCGAGGGAGCCATCACGGGAGCCATCATGGCGGCGGCGATGCCGTTGTCGACGAGCCAGTTGACCCGCTGCCGACGCCAACACAGACGTCCCTGGGCACTTTTGGTGCCGACCATCTCGGCCATCGCGCCGAACAGCGAGAGCACTCGGACTCCGTCGTCACTCTGCCGCCCATGCAGTCCGTACTGCCGCCCTTCGAAGGCATCTATACCGATCGTCCGGTGTGGCCGCTCAACGGGCGACAAGAAGCCACTCTATTCCGTCACTATGTGGACAAGCTCGGGTTCTGGGTACGTTAGTTGTTGTTAGGCGTTGCTTGCGAGACCGAGAGACACTAACCGACGCAGCTGGATCTGTGCGACCCCGCGAGGCACTTCGAGACCGAGGTGCCGCAACGTGCCGGGTCGTGCCCGATCCTCCTCAATGCCATATTCGCGCTCGCAGCGAGGCATCTCAGCCTGACGAGCGCCTACGACTCGTTGGCCTCGAACCGCTACCACGAGCAGTGCCTCAACTACCTGATCCCGCTGCTTGACCACGCCGCGACCGTGTCGGACGAGAACCTGTTCGCGGCAACAATCATCCTCCGTGTCCTGGAGGAGATCGACGTCAACACCCTCGGCCAGGACACCCATGGACACCTCCTCGGCATCCACGCCTTCGTCAACGCCGGAGACCGCTTCCTGATGCCCGGCACCCTGACGGCCGCCTGTTTCTGGGCGGGCCTACGCCAGGAGATATATAGCGCCGTCATCAACCAGCAGGTTGTCCGGATGAACCTCGGTCACGCCATTGTCGACCGATCCACGACCCCGGGCGATGACTTTGTCTGGTCGAACCGTGCCATTGTTCACTGCGCCGACGTCCTCAACTTCTGCTTCGGGTCCGAGGCGGGGTCGGTCTTACAATGGGGCCAGCTTGAAATGGCGAACAGGGAGTGGAAGAACGCGCTGCCGCCGTCGTACACGCCCATCTTCTTCCGCGAGAGGTCCGAAGAGGAGGCTTTCCCCGAAGTATGGTACCAGAAGGCCTGCCACAGTGAGTGACACGGGCCCGTCCGACACATGCTCAGCTTAGGTTCGAATGCTGACTGCCACCTGCCAGTCATTGCTGTACAGCATCACATTCTCGCCGAAATGTACCTCGCGCTGTTCAACCCGAGCATACCGCGGGTTGGCGGCGGTCGCAAGGCTGCCGAGAAGCGGCTGACAGAGCAGATCCAGGAGCTGCTACGGAGCCTCTGCGGCATCGGCATGTGCAATCAGTGGTCGCCGCCGGCTATGTTCACGGCGTGTATGGGAATCGCCATTGGTAAGCTTTTACCCTCCCTTGTCTGCGCCTCTCGTCAGATATTTCCCCTTTTTGCATGTGGCCCCCTATGCTAACTCGGCCCCAATTACCCCAGCTGGCGACAGATTTGACAATAGACACGACCAAGAAGCTTTGCTCAAGATGCTCAGCATCACTGAAAAGGCCCACGCGCGGCCCACGACGGCAGTACGGGATCAGCTGATAAGCGCATGGGGGTGGATGGACAAGGACGTCATGAGCGAGACCTGAGGCTGGCGGGCCAGTCGTCACGAAACGGGTTTGACAAAGGGCCTCTCATGATTGGCTTCACGATTGTATGGCATTTGGCGACAACTGATGAGGGGTCGACATCCTACTTGGGGTGATTCTGACTTTGGACCGTAATAGACTTGGCGGGTTGGGCTGGGCTGGGCTGGGTAGGACTGGATATGTCCCCCTGATTTGGATTTTCCTTGGGTGTAGCATTCTATGGATACCCGACGTGATGATGGTGTAGTGTAGATTCCGTGCCGGCGGCGGCGACATATGCATTGGCCTCGCTGAGACGACAGCACGCGATGCAGGCCCAAGACAATCGGACATATTTCGCGATTCCATCTGGTCTGGTTTTTCCCCGTGCTTCGCTGAGGCCTGGGTCATGCCATAGCCTGAGCTTGAGCCTCTCACAGAGAGCAGAGGACGTCAGGGCGTTTGAAATCCCGCGGGGATAGGAGTCTGGGGCGCGGGGTGAGAGACGGGCTCGCGCCGAATTGCCGTCGGGGACCGTTCTAGGAAGGAGCCGCCGAAAGCTGAGGCCAAGCTGTGACCAAGATGGATTTCAGACTTTCTCTTCACGGACGTCGTGGTCCGTGGAGGGGAGCCCAGAAGCGCGTCAATGGCTGACGAGTGACGACGGTGTGCGTCGTGTTGGAAGCTCGGGAGAAACCCAGGGGGCAGCGAGCGGGAGGAGCGCAGAGCAGGTCTGGGCAAGGGACCCTTCGACAGGTGAACTGAATCCAATCAGTAGGAGGCCATTACTCAAAAGAGGAGGGGAATCCGCGGGGGATGGTCAACTTCTGCATGGATGATGAGACCCGGAAAGGGCGTGAGGCGGGGGAGTCTCGCCGATGTCCATGAAAAGAACCGAAAGAGGGAATAATCGAAAATAGTTTGCAAATCCCATGATGACACGGCGGGGACTGCAAATAAGCTTCGCCGCAGGGGAGCCTGGCAAGTTTGTGAGAAGGGGCACGGGGCATCGTCACATTGCATCTGTCGCCCATCCCGAGATGGATGGAGAAGGAGTTTGTGTGGTTGATGTGGAGGAGAAGCGTTGGGAGTGTTGAATGTTGGAGAGGTGCAGGGATGGCATCGCGAATATTTGCCAGAAACAAATGTCTTGGAAATTCTAGCGGCGGACGCGAGTTTTCTGCTTGTCCCGATGAGGAGTAGCGTGGCAAACTTGGAGTCATGAAAGGTCACGTGGACGCTCATATTGTACAATTTTCCCGATCAATTGGAAAGGTGGGGTCACAACCTCGAACATGAATTCGGCGATTTTCTCCTTGTTCAACACATCGAAATCCAAAACCTGGAATCCCCTCGCCCTCTCGTCGCATCTCTCCACAGATCAGAGTCTCGCCCCGTCTTTCCGGCTCCATCTGTATCACACCTGTTCTCCTCCGCGGGGCTCTGTCCGTCGCGGCAAACGTCAATTCGGGCTGCTTGACCAAGTTGGCTTTTTTCTGTCCGTCCTTCTCTCTGCCCACACCAATCCTGTCTAAGGAGGTCCTGCCCGTGATGGCAAGGTACTTCGCCCGCCTACTGCGTCAAGCAGCAAGACCAGGTACCTCGCCATGGCCCGAGTTTCCCCCCCCCATCCGAGTACTCCATTGTCTTGTCATTCCTCGATGGCAATAAATCTTTTCCTTCCTCTGGTCTTGCTTCAACAACATATTTAAGGGTTTCCTCCAGAAGAAGAATCCAGTCTGTTCCGCTTGCTGTCAACCCAGTCTTGAGCATCTAGAGCCATATCAGCAAAGGATTCCTTTCATCCCATCATATCACGTTTGTTTTAGTCTTGGTCTTGGTTTATCTGGATTTAGCAAGTCTCAACTTTGACTATCTACCATCACAATGGCTGCTGCTGTCGCCACCCCCTACATTCGGACCGACGGTCACGACCTTGAGCAGACGACCGACTTCGTCGAGGAGGTCAACATCCTCAAGGACCAGGTCAACAAGCAGCAAGAGGACATCTACGAGGAGTCCAAGTTCGACCAGGAGAAGGACAAGACGGCCTTCCGCCAGTACGAGGACGCTTGCGACCGCGTCAAGACCTTCTACAAGGAGCAGCACGAGAAGCAGACGGTCGAGTACAACCTCGCCGCCCGTGAAAAGTTCGCCATCGACCTTACCGGCAAGAAGCCATGCCGCGATGAGATGACCATCTGGGAGGCCATGGAGAAGCTCAACACACTCATCGACAACTCGGACCCCGACACCGAACTGTCCCAGATCCAGCACCTGCTGCAGACCGCCGAGGCCATGCGCCGCGACGGCAAGCCCCGCTGGATGCAGCTCACCGGCCTGATCCACGACCTCGGCAAGCTCCTCTACTTCTACGGCGCCGAGGGCCAGTGGGACGTCGTCGGCGACACCTTCCCCGTCGGCTGCGCCTTTGACAACCGCATCGTTCTGCCCACCACCTTTGAGGGCAACCCCGACAACAAGCACCCTGTCTACAGCACCAAGCACGGCATCTACGAGCCCGGCTGCGGCATCGAGAACCTCATGATCTCTTGGGGCCACGACGAGTACATGTATCTTGTCTGCAAGGAGCAGTCCAAGCTGCCCCGCGAAGCTCTCGCTATGATCCGCTACCACTCTTTCTACCCCTGGCACCGCGAGGGCGCCTACCGCGAGTTCATGAAGGAGGGTGATGAGGACCTCCTCAAGGCTGTCCTCGCCTTCAACCCCTACGACCTGTATAGCAAGTCGGATGACGCCCCTACTGTTGAGGAGCTCAAGGTATGTTTGCTCGTCTCATTGGACGGATTTCAAGAACCATTTCACTGACAATTTCACAGCCCTACTACATGGAGCTCATTGACGAGTACTTCCCCACCAAGGTCATTAAGTGGTAGAGATACTGTGTTCTGAATTGTCGCATTTACGACCGGTACGATCTGAGACGGGACATTTGGCATAGAAAGCCCTGCGACAGCTTTGGTCGTGCAGAGGCAAGGCGTTTTTTAATGGGCGGTTCTGATGGATACATCGATGTGATTAAGCGGTTCTTGATGGGGAATGATTCTTGGGAGAAATCGGCCAAGAGGCGTCGACGAGTTGACAGGAAGTCCTCGAATAACAAAAAAGTCCTTGAGTGGCATTGATGATAAACTGAGCGTTTCAAGGAAGTCTATCGAGTGCAAACATTAAACATGAGGTGTGATTGTGATTAGTCCCTCTCTCTACTCATGAAGTAGACAATGGTTTTTGTTGAAATTCGGAGAGACGTTTTCTCGCTCTATGTTTCGTCAACAAGCTGTCAAGCCGTATGACCACCTATTTCGGCCGGTAGATGTCCGGGTTGGCCAGTTCCGACTAGAACCGGATCGCGACCCATATCGACCGGATCCGGCCCCATCATCGGCCCGGCCACGGCGTCCATCTCCAGAAAGTTGGACCACGAGCTATTCCCACGTAGATGACTAGAGAAGGGAGGCACTTATGTATATGTCTTTGTCTCGCTTTTGATCTCATAGTTCCGTGTTTCTTCATCGTTCCGGATCTTGTTTCCTCCTTTGCCACTTATTGTTTCAAGACAGACGAGGCCAAATCGGACGGGCGAAAATCCTGCACAGTAAGACCCACTCACAGCAATCCACCTTCTCAAAAAATTAAAAACGCCGTCGATGAACGGTCCACAGAGCCCAAACCCTAATAGTTTTCTTGCGCTTTCTCGCTTTGCATCAACATTATCCATTAATCAAGCACAATAGCTCAGGGGTAGAGCGCTGGGCTCATAACCCAGAGGTCCTCGGATCGAAACCGAGTTGTGCTATCGTCGTCTTTTTTTTTTCCACCATAGATTTTGTCTTTGGACAGTTGGTTGTTGCTCGACTATTGTTATTTGCCTACCAGCACGCACCGGACATACTCAATTTGGCATGCCCATATGCGTTCCTGTGCTTAACCCTAGGTGCAGTTTCAGGCTGGCTTCAGGCTGGGTTCGCACAAAGTGAGAGTCGACTGACTATACGTACAGTGAGGGGTCAGAAGTCTAAATCCACCACTTTTTCAAAAACACAGCTTAAAAGATAAGCACACATTAAACCTGCGTTTATAGCTATGCATATTAGCAAACATAAAAATAAGAAAAAAACTCAAGAGTAGATAAATTATTTAACTGTATTAAATAGAGCCTAAGTATGATGTTTTTACTATACTTTAATACCTAGGCTGAAGAGTAATAGTTAGCTAAAGTAGGGGTAGTTTGGTGTAAAACAGCTCCTGGATTCAGACTCATGACACCGCACTGTAGGTATAGGGTGGTGTTGGCATTTGAATCTGGCCTCTGCAGTCTGAGGTCCCCTCTGGCCACTAATCCCTCTTCGGACTATAGATTCTGTGATCCGACCTCTCCCCCTCTGTAGCACCGCAGCCCCCCGGCGCCCCACCGGAGCCTCCCGAGTTCCGACGCCCTGAGTCTCCTGCGTCAGTTCCTCTTATTCGTCCTAGTCAAACACTGCCCCCGCCCCCCCGCCCCCCCGGTCGGTGACTCCCTTGCTTCGGCGCCCCTAACATGTCGGTCCAGATGGTGGTGAGGATTAAGGATGAAGATAAAGGCTACTAAACCACGGTCCAGTATCCTCTACCGTACACAACATTGAACAATAATGAAACCACCGCGACTGTCACATACCTAGTGACACAAAAGCCCATTCTAGTGACGACGGGCCTCGAACGAACTAAGCTGTGCTCTTTAAGATATTGTCAACGCCCTTACGATAGGCTAATATAGACTGGACATTGACGTTTTTGAGTTTCAGGTTTTCGTTGTTGAAAAAGGGCTAATTGCTCAGTCAGTATCCTTGCCATTTGCATCAGTAATGCAAATTGTGTCGGAGTGACTATGTCCGCCGTCTTTGGAGAAACAGACTGCCGCCATGGTGGCCGCACGTGTTCTGGACTACTATCGTTTCCTTCCATATCTCCGAGACTCTAGTCATGACTTTCGTGTCTACCCACGTGGTCCCTGTTCAGTCAATTGACGGGATAGATAGCACAAGTCACGTTATCAAGCTTATCCACCCCAGGCCCCTCCCGAAAGTCGGCTTTGTTTCCCTTTCCATAGAGTTTACGGATGGCGCCGGTCGTGTTTGGACCTACCGGGCCCTCATCTGATCCGTCCAGACCGGTTGGCTCCGCTAAACAAGCTCACGGTCGTCTGTCACTGGGCAGAGATAGGCCGCAGCGGTTGCGGCACGAGTCAGAACTTCAGAGACGGCGACTCAACCCCCGGAACAATGTCCCGTTTTATGCTTACTTACCACGGAGAATGGCCGGGCTCCTGACTTGTAGCTAAGCTTATACCATTTCAGGCCGGTCTGGTACCCGGGCCGAGACTCAGATAGCCGCGGTTGTGACAAAGTGAAGGTGCTCGGGTCGTGTTCGAACCACTTGACCTGATCCACTTTGGGGTCCAGCTTCCCGTTGACAGAACGGCAGCTCAGCGAATCATTGTAGAGGACCAGCTGTCAGGAGGGCCCTCTTGCCCAAAGAAGACAAATGCGGGCGAGTACCGACTTGTCAACCCCTCAATGTGAACTCGTGATGCAGGGTGTCGGGACATGAAAGGGGTCACTTGACAAAAGTCCCTCTGAGGCACCTTTGTGAGAGCTCCGCTACGCAATTAATCTGTCGGCAGCCGGTACCGCAGCGGTGACGAGGGGGTTGGGAAGGGATAGCAACTTACAGGAGCATCACGACAGGGTCTTGGGATAAGATACAGGCCGGACAATGGCATATATAACCCGATACTCTAGAGCTTACTTGGCGATCTTTCTTTCCGCCTCACTCGCCTCATCACATCTCTTCGTTCAACTGTCTCAAGCCAACTTTTCAAAATGCGTTTCTCTACCATTGGTTTCCTCCTCGCCTCTGCGCTCGCCGTCAAGGGTGCTGCCTTCCCCGCCGAGGTCCAGGCTGACATCTCTGCCCCCATTAACCCGGAGGCTACCGCTGCCGACGTCGAGACCGTCACTTTCACCGGAAACAAGGTCGATGGCGTCGTCGTCACCCGTTCCGTGGAGGCCGAAACCGATGCTGCACTCGCTGAGCGCCAGATCGGCATCACCGCCATCATCACCGCCATCGGCGGCGGCGTCATGAGCGTCGCCACCGGTGTTGCCGTCAATATCGTCACTGATATCATCCGGGCCTTCATCGACTGGACCCTCGTCCGCGAGACCTTCACCAAGCAGACCACCGCCGAGATGTGGAAGCGCAACCCCAACCCCAAGAAGTTCCACGCCGCCATCTGCTATAACAAGGGCTACCGCGTCAAGGACCCCAAGGGCATCGACGGCAAGGCCAGCATTACTCTGCGCTCCAATGTTTTCCACGTCAGGTAAGTCATCTAATGTGACAATGATTTTAAGTTGTGTTTTTGACCTTCACTGGCCCCTCCACAACGAACTCTGTGAGGAGCTTCACTCCGGGCCGGTCAAGGTTGACCCAACCGTCCTTGTTTGTTTGCGATGATAAGCTAACATACCCTGCAGGTACGACTGCATGTACATGAACGGCCCCAACCAGTTCTGGACCGATGCCGAGGGCGGTTTCATCAACGTGAGTGATATACCTGGCATCCCGCAATAGATGACTTGGCAGCTTACTAACGATCTACGATTACAGCTGTCGTACACTTACGACCGTAACCACTGCTCTTTTGACCAGAAGTCTGGTGATCTCACCTGCTGGTGATTGTCTGTCTTATCTTAGTTAAATTTAATAAAAGTTGTTAGCTTAAAAGCTGTTTGTTTACGCTGGAGGGCCCCTATCTTTTCAATATTGTCTATTACATATGTGTTGATCTCACAAGTTTACTCAAATGAGCGTAACAATATGCAAAATGTGTCTCTATTCGTGGTGGTTATGGTGTGTAGAGGAAAGCCTCCAACGCAATAGGAAGCCTGCTAACGGCAGCCATGATATGGGCCAGACCAACGGAGATCAATCTGCGTGATGTAAGTGCTTCGCCATCGGCCGTCCACTCTGTCCCATCTGAATACGACTGGGCATCCAACATATGCTATGTTTTCTTTTCTGTCCCGTGAAGTATTGAAGAAGTACGCGCACAGTAACAGACTTCGGGGCAAAATTTAAAACGGTTTAGAATATAACAAGCACTATTATATCTAGGAAGCAGAGGAATCAAGTACTGCATGTTCTTGAACACGTTGACTGCGTCCCATTGTCAGTTCATCGTGACCCATGATGACTTGCCCCTTGCCCGTCCTCCTCGAACGAGGTACGTTCCTCAGACAGAAGCATCTAGATACCTACCTACCTGCCTATCCTCTTCGTGGAAGGCACCATGATCCGTGACCCCGTGACTGTCTCTTTCCATTTCAAAGGATGCACTTTCCCGTGCAGTCCGACAAGCCTGCCCTCTTGTGAGGAAAGGGAGACAGGTGCATGGCTATGGCGACATATGGTGACAACAGCCTGAGGTAGCCAACGGCAAGCTATTTAAACCCCTTGTCCCATCCCAGACTCATGTCCGGTTTTTTTTGCTCATCAACACCATCATGTTCAGCACAACCCTCATGTACAGCACCATGCAGCGTTCTCCTCTTCATCTCCCTCCTCTCCGTCTCCCTCCTCATACCTCTCTCTCGAGACTCAGAAAGTTGACCTGCGAGGGTCGATGATCATCACTGTCTCAATGGCCCCAATGCCTCATTCCCTATGAGTTTACCCTTTCAATGGTTCTCTCGTACCCAATGGGGCCAGATCAATACAGTTGCTTTGCATCACGGGACCGACTAACTCCCAATTGTGATGCACCGGTATCTGAGGATGGGCCGTGAAGCCCCCACACGATGATTACCGAACAAACAATGCCCCCAAGCGTTCTGGTATACCAGAATTGTAACATTTTCTCCCATCCCATTGTCCAGATGATGCCTCGAGAAAAGTGAAACCCACCAGTTCCCAATCTAGACCCCCGTGAGAAGTGTTCTCCCCCGCGCTCTTCCAGGCTCAGCCACTTCTGACAGCCATGCATTGATCGTGGGGGACCATGGTCTACTGTGTGAAAAGAGCTCATCATTGCCCGAGTGAATAGCTTGGTACTGCTTGCTTGCAGACGCCCGAATGGCGTGACCCATAGCATCCCATGAACGCGAATTGTCAGGCAATCCCAGTCATGAGCCAAGCCCGGCTATGGCCTGACTGGTACACCAGATAAAACAGAAGTGTTGGGACAGCCGGGCTCTTGGACAGGTAACGGAAAGAAAGACTAAGACAGCGAAACATATATGAAAGACCGCCCTGTACACGAGCAGGAAATTAGTGTGAAGACGGGGATGGTCATCATCGACTGCTGAGCTTCGATGGAAGGCACCTTGGCCCCATCGCAAGATAAGGTCCCATGAAACGGCGCAGTCAATGCGAAGAATGATGCCGAAAGGCCGCGTGCCCAGGGTGTGGGGTGAGAGTGATAGAAAGAAGAGGAGGAAACGGCAAGAAAAAGAAGGAGCGGGGGAATGGGGCGTAGGTAGGTATCGGCAAAGCAAATTTCAAAGAGAAGGGAATTGTGCGAAGCGATCATGCGTGCCTACCTGCTGGCGATGAGCACCTGCCTCACCTCACGCCTACCAGGCGTGTGTCCCTTACCCGATTGCACCAGAATCTTCTCCGGATGACGAATGCCTGGTCTTCTCAGGCCGCGAATCTCCCAATGACGAAGATGAGGGCTGAGAGAAACATTGTCCGAGGAAGGAAGGCATCGATCGCTTCGTCGACGATAGTTCCCTACGTGATTGAATCCGCCGGATGATGGCAAACATCCAGGAGTTTCGAAAAATCTCCGAGAAAAAAAAAAAGAAGAAGAACAAAGTACCGCCTTGATCTATGGCCGTTCGGAGGGATCTCAAACATGCGAGATTGTAGGCAAACTTCTGGTGACGCATCCAAGGTCGTAATAAATAGCAACAAGCGCGGCGAGGTCTCGGATATGGTCCAGCTGCGGAAGGTGCTCGATCGGAGGTGCTGCTGTGCCTTTTCTGAGGCTGTGGTACCAACTAATGTAGAAACATCGGAAGCTCGAAAGGTACCTAGGTAGGTTGGCGGAGGAAAGAAGGGAAGTCAGGATTGGAAGCTCTGAAGTTAGGTATGGAAAGTAAGGTAAGGAAGCTAGTATGGAAGGAAGGTAAGGTAAGTAGTTGGTTACCTTGCTGGGTGAGAAGGAACCGTTCCTGGCCAAGCAACGGTTCGGAAGGCCGGTCTCCACTTTCGCCCATGTGCAGTGCAGCGGGTACGTACACAACCAGCCAGACCGAACCCGCCGTGACATTGCGGAACAGTGGTCGCCACTGCCAGCCATCAGTCACCACTGCCAGTCATCATGAACCGCTCTCACAGCTCATAGCCGGCACGCCCACCCAGCATCACAACATCATCAAGAAGAACAACAACAACCACGAAAGGAGCCCCTGAGAATGTAAGTAATGCTTCGAGGAAGATGAGGGCCGAAGTTCTCCATCGGCCTCGTCTCTGCCTGGCCAGCGTCATGATTGCTACAACAGCTGCCGCCAACCCCGTTGCCGCTCAGGAGTTCGTCGCCGACGACCACCCCTCGACCGTGACCGAAGTCATCACCTCAAGCGCCCATTCAATAACCACAACCGTGAGTACATCTCGCCTATGCTCCCACCGTGGCCGTTTCCATCCTCTAACAGTAAGCCTTTTAGACGCCAAATTCGCCGCCCCCACGGCTTCGACAACGGCTTCGGCGCCGAGTGCTCCGGCATAGCCTACGGCGGCGATTTTGTGAACTGCACTTGGACTGGGGGCGCTACGGGCGCTACCATGCAGTCGAGATAGGCCGATCCCAACATCTCCATCAGCTACGTCTATCCATACCCGAACGCCCGATCGTACGTTTTAACCCTCGAGCCGATATGAGCGCTGTCAGACATCCTTGCTTTGGACTTACGTGCTGATGTGTGGAAACAAAGGAACTTCATTTTCAACTTCGCCGCTTCTTTGGACATCAACGTTGCCGAGCAGACCGTTTACCCCGATTGAATACAACTAGGATTGGGTTCTCAAACAACTCCAGGAACGACATCGTCTCAAGCCAATTAAGTACACGGTCCGCCAGCTGGCAGTTATTACTAGCGGTTCAGTCAACACGCTTATCTGTCGTGATGGTGGCGCGATAGCGGACACAGTATTGTCGGCCAAGCGATTGTGGCCAATGAAGGCACCGCGACATTTGGACGTACTTGCACAATGTTTTCTAAAGCCTATCACTTGCTGTCCACGCACCACGCATCTCAGTCGTGGATGGACACAAGCTCAAGAAGAAAAATATGAAAAGTCAATCAATCCGAGGTAATCAGTCTGGAGAGGCGGTTGAATTTGAACAATGGAGCGTTGTGTCACGAGCCACGTTCGAGGTCGCGCCCCTGTCAGTTCGTCTGATGAATCCAAGCTTCGCCGCTTTGAGCAGGCCGGTGGGAGTTTTCAAACAGGCACGATCCCGTCGGAATCGTTGGACAGCCGTTCGCCGACCTCTCGGAGGCGCAAGCGTGAGTTTGGCTGGACAAGATTCCCATGTTCCTCAGCCTGTCAGTTTGGTCGAGCAGCCCGCCCCCCTCCCCTCTCTTGCCATCGCCAACTTTGCTCGGTTAATCGCCGTTAGCCGCGCGCATCATGGCGAGATAAAATCCCCTACGCCAATACTACTATCTCCTGTTCGCCACCAAATAACACCGATGAACCGGTGGCGGGATAGTTCGGGTTGGTGGCAAGCGCTCTTCTAACGGGTACCAGGAACGTGGGCCACCTCGAACATGACACTCGCACGTCTCTTGGCCGGCCACTCGGGTAGGTGGCAAGAAAGAGATCGCTTAAGACGGAGGGGAACAAAGTCGTTTGGGTCGTTTTGGTTCGATCCTCGGGCAGAAGATGAAATCCTCCAGCGTGTCCTCGTCTCCCCTCAACCCGTCCTCCTCAGACAGCCGCACGGTCGTCTTACAGCTTCGACTGCTGCCGCATCCGCCGACCGAGTGTGCCCCGTTGTCTTTTGTGTCGTAGGCGAGGAGACAGGAGGGGACATAGCGGCGACAAGATGCATGTTGCCGCTCATCGAGGCCGAGCGTTCGCCGCCCAGGTAAGGTGACGATCTTGACACACATGTATAGCCACAGTGGCTCAGACCTCTGCTGCCAAACGCAAGATACGCTTTGCTTGCGCAGGGCCAAGACACGGCCGAAGACGTCTACTGCCCCGACTAACTGAGGCTATTTCTTGGGGAAAGAAAAGAAAAAAAAGAAAGAGGTTTGACAATCACACTTTGCCACGCTGAAGAAGGGTTGCCGTGTATCTTTGGCGCGGCCTGGCGAACAACCACTGAGAAAGACTTGTTGTCCAGTTTAACCACGTGAAAGCAACCATGCGTGTTGTATAGGACATGAAACATTACGAAGCGCGCAGAAGCGCCAGCCGAATCGAATCAGGGACACGAAATACCATTTGATGAATCATCATGCAACGTATGTGTTCTTTCTTTCACATCTGACGCTCCTGCGTGATGCCGATATACCCATCGATGCCCCCGGGGAGTTGTGCGACCCCGAAAGCCGCCCCGAAAACTGCATGGTGGCGGGCGTCCACTCACATTGCTGCTTCATATCCCAAGATTGTCTCACGCCTTGCAGCTTTTGGTCCGAACCTGGCCTGGCCTGGTTGCCCACAACATCGGGTCACTGTTGCGGCCCGGGATGCGTAAGCGGAAAACAGACAAGTCAAACGAAACGCAGAGTTCCTTTCCTCGGGCTTGTCTGGGACTCTAAGTAACCGCCATCAAGGCGGCGAACAAACAGAAGAACGCTTGGTACCGGGACCGACTGTTGTGATGGCCTCCCGACCCCTCGCACTCAGACTGTTTTGGGGCTTCATCTCATGTCTTTCCCTCTTTAGCCCAAAGTGTCCGAAACCAGAAACCGCCCTCTTGGTATAAAGATCTCTTGCTGGTACGTGATGGGTGGAAGGGGCTCCTTTGACCCCCCCGAGCGGCGGAAAATCCAACAGTTCTTCGCAACGGTTCACCGAAAAGGCTAGAACCACGGTTCATCCCCGAACGACAGCACCGTGCTCTCGAGGTTAATCGCGACATCCTAGCGCAGGCTTTCCCTACCTTATCTAAAGGTTGGATTGACCGTTGAGGTTTCGGAAATCTTGGAAGCTCTTGTGGCTCGTTTCCTTCTCTCTCTCCTCTTCTCCCTCCTCTTCCTTCGTTACACCATCGATTGCACGAGGTTGTGATACGCCGGTACAAGTGTATGTCTCAGAGGTGAGCGGCAATAAATGTCATCCACTTTTAGTTCACAGTCTGACAGCCGACTTCCAGGAACCCATAGTTGCAGCCTCACAACTGTTGACTCCCGGCGTACGTCCCGGACAACGATTCCCAAGATGAAGTCAACGCTTTCCAAGAGCGTGCTCTTTTTCCTCTACGGCCTCGCCGTGGCAGCACCTTCCACCTCTGGCCCAGCCAAGAGGCAAGACCAGCAGCAGCCATCGGACCCCAACCCGTCCGACCAGGGTCCCAAGTCGTGCAACACGCCTGACAACAGACAATGCTGGGTCGACGGATTCGACATCAAGACGGCCTATGAGGAGAACATCCCGGAAACCGGTGTGACCAGAGAGGTGGGTTTGCTGCTGTGAGCATGTCTGATCACTGCTGACTTGCGAGATAGTATGACTTGGTGCTTACCGAGCACACGACATTCAAGGCCGGAGATGGCATGGATAAGAACAGCGCCATGCTGATCAACGGTGAGGCGCAGTTTTGAATACTTGATCAACTCTTCGGTGCTAATACAGATCAGGCGGCTTCCCGGGCCCGAATATCAAGGCAAACTGGGGCGACAAGATCAAAGTCAGAGTCGTGAACAATCTCAGAACAAATGGGTAAGAAAATATCGCTCATTGAGAGACTGCCTTCAATTTCCCAACTGAAGCTGACGAATGATGAAGAACGTCCATTCACTGGCACGGCGTGAGAATGCTAAACAACAACATCAATGACGGTGTCAACGGCATCACAGAGTGCCCCATCCCGCCGGGCTCAAGTAAGACGTACGAGTGGCGTGCTGAGCAATACGGCTCATCATGGTAAGCTTATCATCTCCAGCTCCCGACCCAAAGGATGCAATTGACAATCCGCAAGGTACCACTCTCACTTCTCGGACCAGTACGCCAACGGTGTTGTCGGCACCATTCAGATCGATGGTCCGACATCCAAGAACTACGACGAGGATCTAGGCGTCTTTTCCCTCTCTGACTGGTACTACAAGTCGGCCGATGAGATCCGCTCGACCTTCACGGCCCCGGCCGCCGTCCCGGCCAGCGATAATATCCTCTTCAACGGCACCAACGTCAACAAGAACGGGGGCGGGACGCACTCGCGCGTGACTCTCAAGAAAGGCAAGGTGCACAAGATCAGGCTTATCAACATGTCGGTCGACAACACCTTCTCCGTCTCGCTCGTCAACCACAAGATGACGGTGACGGGCACTGATTTCGTGCCCGTCAAGCCGTTCGAGACCGACTCGCTGTACCTCTCGGTCGGCCAGCGCTACGACGTGCTCATCGACGCCAACCAGGATGCCGGCAAGGCTTACTGGTTCAACGTCTCGTTTCCCTCTAACCGTCTCTGCGGCACCTCCAACATGAACAAGCCGGCCGCCATCTTCCAGTACGAGGGGTCGTCGGCCAGCCTCATGCCCAAGGAGGCCGGCAATGCCGTCACGGACGCGCAGTGCCAAGACAAGACGGACTACGAGCCCATCTTCGGCATCGACGTCGACTCGACGGCGTTCTCGAAGACGCAGGACAACTCGCTCGACGTGACGGTCGACACGAGCCGGACGGCAAACCAGCAGCGCGTTTACTGGAAGGTCAACGGCCAGAATATGGACATTGACTGGGACGAGCCGACGCTGTCATACCTGGCCAAGAACAGCACCGACTACCCGAAGCAGTACAACGTCTTTGAGGTGCCCAAAGACAACGATGTAAGCCCCCCCCCCCGTCAGACTGTATGACGGTTCCGTACTGATTGAGTTTGGCAGTGGGCATTCTGGGTCGTCGAGAATCTCTTCCCTGCTCCCGTAAGTATTTTCCCCGAACCCATCTCCCTCGTTCGCTACATGATGATTCTGACCGATACTTCCAGCATCCCATGCATCTCCACGGCCACGACTTTTACGTCCTCGGCCACTCGGAGCCCGCCTCCAGCGGACGTGGCGACGGCGTCCGCTTCAACCCGCAGACCGACACCAGCAAGCTCAACTTCAAGAACCCGACGAGGCGCGACGTCACGACGCTGCCGGGGCGCGGCTGGCTCGTCGTCGCCTTCAAGACGGACAACCCGGGCGCCTGGCTCTTCCACTGCCACATCGCGTGGCATATCAGCCAGGGCCTTAGCGTCCAGTTCCTCGAGCGCGCCAAGGACATCCCCAACACGTTCAAGATCCAGGACATTGACGACATGTGTCAGCAGTGGGACTCGTACTCCAAGAACGCCCTCTTTGAGCAGACCGACTCCGGTCTTTGATGGACTGCGGCCCCGTCGACATGTCACTCGGACATCACATGTATACGCTACACGACGCGTTTTTTATGCTTTGTTTTTGATGTTTTTCTCTGAATTCATCGCGGGAAAAAGGAGGGGGAATGGTGTTGGCGGTTCGGAATCATGGTTCATGACTTGAGAGCGCGATCACCACAGGCATCACATATAGATAGAAAACACAAGGTTGCTGCTAGAATTAATTATACCAGCAACTCCCTCATTTGAATCATGAACTTTCATAACTTCGTCCGTAACTCGCAGTCCCGTGAACTCTAGCGAAGGCTCTATCAACCAAGGAAAAAAAAGAAGAAAAAAAGGAAATCGCACCGCTCTTTTTTCGTAAACTTGGCACCAACGATTGACAGAACAAGAAGCAATCTGCGAGTCCGTCAATGGCACCCCAAAAACACACAGCTTCTTCTTCTTCTTCTTCTTCTTCTTCTTCTTCTTCTTCTTCTTCTTCTTCTTCTTCTTCTTCTTCTTCTTCTTCTTCTTCTTCTTCTTCTTCTTCTTCTTCTTCTCCTCCTCCTCAGTCGCCTGCAACTGAGACACAAAACAAAAATGGATCAGGGACAGACATCCCCTCGGAATCATGGATTCCCCGACTGCTGGCTTCGAACTGCCAGCTGACGGCGCTTCCTATCACCGAGGTGACCTCCCTTGAGGACTAATCCTCCATTCTTGTCGCGGATCTCAAAGTCTTCAGACGTCGTCCAGTCCTGGCGAGAGGTCTTTTCTTTAATGACGTCTCGCCCAACCTGGTTCTGGATATCTCGGCGCCCGTTGAGGAGGTCGTTGCTCAACTTCCCCTATCATACGTGTCAGATAAAGATCAACAGGACTGCAAACTCTGTTCAAGGAACTTACTCCTCGTTCCTTTGCTGGCGCGCCAGCGTACTTGCACACCCAGTCCGCGCGTGTCAAAGAATGGACAATGATCTTGCAGTCCTGGAACAAAGTCAGCCAAGCGTGAACAGGTGAATGAATGGGTGTACAGCTTTCACGTACCAAAACATTTGCGCAGATAGCGTGCCATCTCTCCCCAAAGGTATTAAAATGCTCCCACGTTGCTACCGTCTTTGATCCAGACCATAGCGGCCGCATAGTGAAGCCCTGCTGTGCCTCCGTTGCAGCACGCTGTAGGACTGTGTCAGTAAATGGTTGTATCCAGCCAGGGTTGCGACTTAGGGAACGTACCAGCAACCGCCAACTGAGCAGCTCGATCTCCACGTCCGAGATACAATGGTGGATGACGGCTTCGAGGCGCTCAGCAGGGGTACTCTTCTCATCCATGAGGATCCAGTCCGTCTTGCTAATGCCCTTCGGTCGGGCCGAGTCCTCGGCAGCGTCCTCCTGTTCGCCGTCACCCCTTTTCCGCTTCCTCGACGATGGTGCAGAGACCCCGTTCTGGTCTTGGGCTCGAGACACGCTTTCGAGCTTGGCGCGCCTCTCTTCAGCCTTGCGCAATTCGTAGAAGCTTTTCAAGTCCGTGATGGAGTTGACAAGCTTCCGCACGTATAACCGCTGCTGTTCTGCCGACCTCGGCCAGGAGGGGTCCTGGTGGGGAGCGGCGCCAGCGGCACGCTTGATGTGTCGCTCGTACGCCTCGTCCAGCTCTAGGAAGTGGTCCATGTCGCGGATGACGCCCTTGTACTGCAGCTGCGGGACGGCGGCGAGCTCGGCCTTGAGCAAAGGGTGCTGGTGGTCGGTCACGCCGCCGAGCTGCGACTTTGGCTTCCTCCCCCTGCGAGCAGCCACCGGTGACGCCGCAGGAGAACGCTCTGGCGTGGGGGCTTGTTCCGGCTGCACAACAACCTTCTCGGCTGGCTGAGCATCCTGAGCCTCCGCCGACGACGTATAGGGAGCCCCAGGCCAGCCACAAGACATCGCACGAAGCTGCAGGCCCGCGATGACTTGGTCGGCCTCGGCTGGGTGGTTTGCCGCCATCATGGAGATAAACTCGTGGAACCTCCAAACGAGCCCCATGATCTCGCTGCTGTTTGGTCTGTTATACAACAGCGTGATGTAAAAGTTGATTTCGGGAAACACCCGTGGTTCGGTGTGGTACCGGTACGGTACGACGTCGTCTGCGGATTCTCAAGTCAGCAAGTCGGTCTGTCCTCCAGGAAGAAGAATACAGACGCGTGGTGACTGTTTGTTCATCACCCGACGTCGTCAAGTTGCGGACATACTCAGGAGGACGTCGAACATCCACTTCTTTTCCTCGTATGGTACCGCCGGGTCGTTCAAGAAGTCGACATCGGCACCGAACGAGGGCAGAACCAGCTGCTCGTTGAAGGAGAAGTCGGGTATCGACATGGTGACAAACGACGTGGAAGTGGGATCGTGGATAATGATGGTGATACTGATGACGATAGTGATAGTGATAATGATGAGATAAAGAGAAGGAAGAGTAGGGGATTCGAGGCGAAGATGATGGTGAAGATGGTTCAGTCTTCAAGGTTCGTTCAGCTCCTGCTGAGGAAGGAGATAAATAAGGGTTCTGTAAAGGAGGGAGACAACTTCGGCAACCCCAGGCTGTCTAGGTGAATATAAATTTCTGGAGGCGACTTCACCTTTGTTTACTATCTTAGCGAGAGCGGTTTGGGCGAAGTTCTATAGTCGACTTCACCTTCGTCTAATCTCCTGTTTAGGGCCCCGCGTAGAGAAGCCCCAGGCCGACTTCGTCCTGAGCCGCTGAGATAAAGTCATCGCGGAGGCGAGAAAGACGAGGCGGGCGTCAAATAATTCAACGACGTTGATCCAAGATACCTATCGAAACTCACTTGATGCTAAGGCTAGCTACTGGAACATCGGTTGGAGCAGAGGGCAGCTTCTGTTTTTGAAGAGGGAAGCCGCACAGAACCCAGGCGATCGTTTTGTAGACGATGTCGAAAAGTCCAAAGATCATTGGTGTTGTTTGGGATTGTTCCTTTTTGTTAATGAGCCTCGCACGCTTGGCTGATGCTATATTGCGCTCGGGAGGACCTGTTGAGCGTCCTGGCGACAGTCAAGTTAAGCCAAGGCAAATTCATCGAAGATGAATAGTCAGACCCATTCTCGACGAGATTTCTCTGTTGTGTAATAGCAGTTTTTTTTTGTTGAGGAGGTTTACAATGCCGTAGACTCAAGGTGGCACATGTAAGAGGCCCGGAGAGCGGAAAAAGGGGGGGATTGTTTATTTGCTGAAGGTGGGCAGGTGTTGTAAGAACAGAGTTAACGTGCCGTTTCTTAGATCACAGTTCAGCCGAGACTAAACAAACACATCTCAAAGTCTTTGATCGCAGCATGGGTATTGTACATATATCAATGAAGGGAAGCTGAAACTAGTAACTACCGTAGGACTCTCAGCCTTTACTTCTTGAATAGCCATTGCGCCCTTGTTCCCAAAGCCTACAAGAGCATCGTGTCCGGGAAGTTTCCAAAATTCATGCTGGAGACGAATCCGTTGTTTTCCTGGATAGTGTTAGCCCGTACTCGTCAGACCCGGTTAAGGGTGTCTCTCTCACCATCGATTCCCAGTCCCAGTCCGCCAGCAGGTCGGTTCCGTCGTCAAAGTCCATGTCCAGATCGTGGATGTGCGGCATGTCCATCCCCTCCTCCAGCACGCCGTCCCCGGCCAAGTGTCGCAGCAGGTCGTAGCACTCGGTGACCCGCTCCTGGCACGCCGCCTCGAAGTAGTCCTCAATCTTGTCGTCGATCACGCCGTTCTCCAGGCCGTGGACGTTGGTGATTAGCACGACGCCGAGGGCGTGGCCCTTGACGTTGGTCTCGCCGGACTGGATCCGCCGGCGGGACCAGTCGTGTACCGCATCGAGGACGCCGCGCAGCTGGGCCTCGGATCCGATGACGGACATGGGGGGGCCGTTGTTCGCCTCTTCCTCCTTGAGGTTGATGAGCTCGAGACCTATCGTCATGACACCCTGGAACGGGACGGAGCGGTACGTCCCGGCGCCGTTGATGGTCAGCCGGTAAAAGTCGATCTCGGACGGCGTAGAGGGTTTCATGGGTCCGGTCCCTGCTTTGTCGGGGCACAAAAAGGCAGCTTCGCATAAGCGCAGGGCCGTGTCGACGGTCATCTTCCTGGAGAAGTAGTAGACCGGGTTCCTAAGAGCCAAGGGGATAATCTGCTGGTGGAGGGCAAAGAACAGTCGATACGACATGAACTGGACGTAGCGAAGCTGGAAGGATGTCACGGCTGGGTGGGAGTTGAGCTGCCGCATCATTCTCTGCAGCGAGGTGCTCAGCTCGTTGCTGTGCCGGAGCGTCTCTTCGTAGAGGGTATCCGAACTGAACTCGTTGACACGCTTGGCGATGGCGAGACGTGTCGTGAAAGACGCGAACAAGGCGAGGGGCACCGTCATCTGCGTGTGGACCTTGGGGTCCCTCGGCACGGGGAAGACGGACTCGGCGTCCTCGACCAGCTGCTCGTCGTCCAGGTTCGCGGGCGGCTCGGTGTCGTAGTCGGGGGTCGATATCAACGGCGGGCAGCCCGAGTCGATGCTCGTCTGCAGCACGATCTCGAGGATGGTGGCCCAGAGCCTGCGGCGCATCTCGGCGCGGTGGGGGGACATCTTGACGATGGCTTTGGGGTCGCGGTGCAGGCCCATGTACATGGCGGTCCGGACGAGGGCGCCGGCGCCAATCCACGAGAGGTCGCAGCCGATGTTGGCGGTGTGCCGCAGGAAGTGCATCAGGCAGCGGATCTGCAGACCGTTGACGGTCATCTTGGACTTCTCGCAGGGCGTGATGAGCCAGAACATACCCTCCCAGAACCACCGGATGGCAAGGGTGCGGAGGGTGAAGCGTTCGTCGTACATGGTGGCGCCGATGCCCATGCACAGCTGCAGCTGGATGATGAAGGTGTCTGTCGCCTCGGAGGGGTTCTGCCAGTACCGCTCGTAGTCGGCCCTGAAGGTCGGGATGTGAACAATGCGGTGGACGGACTCGAAGGTGCGGAGGTAGATGTCGACGAGTGCGTCAGCCAGCTCGCGGGATGGCATGTTCTGGCCCGTGGTGATGGACGCGAAGGAGGGGGTGCGGCGGGCCTTGATGACGCGTGCCAGCTTCTTGCACTTCTCGAGGTCGGCATAGAGTTGAGAATTCTTCTGGCCCTCAAACTTCTTCGCGAAGCTGACCAAGCGGTAGAGCTGATGCATGTGTGAGCGGGATGGCGATGTCGAAAAAACGCAAGAAGAAAAGGGGGACGCGTCGTGTCGGACGGCTTTTGTAGTGAGTGAGGATGTTGTTTGTTGGGATATTGAACGTCAAAAGGCAAGAAAGTACAATGTTATGAGGATAAGTAACGATGGAAGTGAACTTGACAGACAGAGG
Source organism: Colletotrichum destructivum (assembly GCF_034447905.1). Classification (NCBI taxonomy): domain Eukaryota; kingdom Fungi; phylum Ascomycota; class Sordariomycetes; order Glomerellales; family Glomerellaceae; genus Colletotrichum; species Colletotrichum destructivum. Next base: position 5,460,093 of record NC_085898.1, on the reverse strand, counting down.
AGAGGCACCTGTGAAATATTAAAGATACTTACAGTGTCGGCGGCATTCATCCAGTGACTCTGGCCAAAGTATCGAGTCTTACTAACACAACCCCGACTGTACTTCAGCCCTTCGCGTGGGACAGAAACGCACTCGGGCGCCGCCACATCACCACCTCCACCTTTGTTTCTCACGGTTAGGTCCGACAGCTGCTGCTCCAGTTGCTTCACCCTTTCCATGAGAGAGTTGACGGTGGACGAAGAGCCGGGGCAACTCCCGGGCGTCGACGCCGTATCCGCACGAACACTGGTCGCAGCAGTAACAGAAGCCCAAGGGCCGTTGACGGGCTGCCACGTCCCAAAGTCCGCCGGGCCCGAGTGCTCGCCGGAACTGGGGGTCGGTACAAACAGGGGGTTCCCCTCGGGGGTCTCGGCCAGCCGTATTCGGGAACGACGATTAGCCTGGGTCCTGGCCACGGACGAAGCCCCCGAGTGCCTTGGCGGCGAGGGCAAGGGCTGGAATGCGGGAAGAATGGGCTCGGGATATCTGAGAGCCAGTGCCATGGAATCAACGGGCACTTCAGCGCCATGCTCCGGACTCTTCCGCGGTGCCGACTTGGTATGTGAGGCGTACGTGCAGAGGGCGTGCTTGGAGCGCACGCAGGTGCTGCAGGGGAGGTTTCTGTCGCATCGGACTTTACGCCGGCGGCACTGCTCGCATGCCAAGGCGGGCCTCCGCCGCTTCTTCTGCGCCGAATGCTGGGGCATATTTCCCGAAATGTCCATATCGGGCAGTTTTGAGGATCTTGACAAAGGGGTTTGCGGATTTGCGAGGGGGACGGTTTGATGGGAAGTCTGTGGTGCGGTGTGGGCAGCTCGGCCTTTTGTTTTGAGCTCGAGTCTCCTCACCCCCCTGTTACTTGGGCCCAGTTTTAGGATTGCTGGTGCCTATTCCTAGACTTGAAGAAAGATGATACCTTGAGATTGGTATGACTAGAGATTAGACTTATCAGATGATCAGATAAAGCTGTGTTGTCGAGGAAGAAGAAGACGGGGAAGCTGACGACGAAAGGGCAGCGGGACGCCGCTTATCCCCGAGATGTCGTCGGCATTTGTGCGTCAAAGGACCGTCTCGCCCGCCATACGCCGAGTAAAGAGACAGCTTGATTGGTCGGCCGTGCCCGGAGAGTGAAAATGCCGAGCTGCGAATGGAAATGCCGACTTACACGAGAAAGACTCAGACCGTTCGCCGAGAGGGGGTGGAGATTATGACGCCCGCGCAGCCCGTAGCATGCGCCTTAAAATGCCTTGTGTTGTAGCGAAAGACCATGTCTGTTATCTGATGGATATGCAGATATTGTGATGCGGAAGCTATCGGACGAGGTTTTGTTGTCCTTTTTTTTTCGATTGCGTTACGTTACCAAGCAACTCGGGCCGGTAGGGTGTCCAGGTCGAGTCCGACTCCCAAGCAACAGGCCAACAGCCCTTCCAATCTTCACTTAAACTGTCAAGACTCGGTCCCAGCCGTGTCGGCTGCTGGCGGCCTCGTTATTTAGGAACTTCTAGCAAAGAATCTGATCGTGCTCAAGTTCATTGAATTAACTTCCTGCGGGCGTCATTGAGGCGACGACGGCGACGGCGTGAAGGGTGATTATGCCATGAGATGGGCCCTGGGACGTTAACAGCGACTCGTTCATCTGTACACGCCAGAGAGGTGGGTGCATCGATGAGAACTCCTCCTTTTGATGGCGAGATGGAAACAGAGTTGGATTGATCCGTCGTGACAGTATGTATCCCCAATGCAAATGCGATAAGTTTAGCCACCACTTTCAGCACCGATTGTTAGTGATTGTACGGTTACTGAGCGCTCGATAACTAGTTTCTTCAATTCATCTAGCAAACTGTTTATCCTATCCTAAAGAGCATGATACTAGACGATGTGCTACGATTGATGTCGGGTTGGCGATTCGCGAGCGGAGTTCGTTACGTCTCTGCATCTTACCCAAGCAAGGTACCTTGGACCTACTGGTGTACTCGGTATCTCCAGGACCAATGCTTCCTTGCCCCATCCAACAACGCTTCCATATCCTCCAGATCCCCCTGCTTCAATCCTACTGAACCAGCGATCAGACCAGCCTTGACACTCTGATATGCCCATGAACGTGCTTGATACTCATAACCTGCACCATTCCATTCGCGTGCAGCAATTGCATATGCCTTGCTAATAAAGGAGTCCAGACCCTCTTGCTTGTATAGACTGACTAGCAACTCGGCCATTGCTGTTGGTTCGGCCGGTGCGATTTGCCTATTTTCCAGAGACTGTTCCAGCAACACAATCTCGTTGATACGATCGTCGGACAAGTCGGCAAACTGGCTAGCCTTGCAATGGCTACAGGCGCATTCGAAGCCAAGGTTCTATTTTGTGTACTGTTGACGCTCTTGGAAGGTTTTTATAGTATCAAAATAGGGCATAGTAATCTCTTCCCCAGGAGCAATGTCGCGGACTGCGTATAACTTGTGTGCCAAGATATCCCAGTTCCATTGAGGCGCCGCGTTCGGGCGACAACTATGGTTTATCTTCTGTCGTTCCGTCAGCTATTAGAGCTACCGTCTAGCTTGTTCTCCTGTGTCAAGAAACTCACAGATATATTCGCATGAACCGCAATCATGCCGGAATCCATCTCGTCATTCAACCCTGGCCAGTTCTTTGTAGGCCCACCGGAGACTCCATATCCATTCGTCCAAATCTTTTCCTTGAGGCTGTCTGTATCTGGGCCTCCGTAGAGCTCGTGAACTGCTTGGCGGGTGATTTCTGGTAGTTTTTCGATAGCTAATGCTTGGAGCGTATCAAGATCCTCTTCAGACATCGTGTTCTCCATCCAATTCGCGTCTAGGAAAAGGATTGGTGACTCTTGAGTGATGAGACTGCCTGCTGGGATGTGGCTGTTTGAGCATATGCCTCGACCTTTGCGACCGCTGGCATTGGTTCTGAACAGTGACACGCGGGCAGAGCTGGTACGGTTTGCCACAGACGCATTGGACTTGAAAATATGCCGGGCACGCTCAGCCGTCGTTATCATGGTTATGCCCTTTCCGTAGTCGAACTGTGGATCTGCAAACACACAGTAATGCTGTTTGCGGCTGTCTGACCAAACACAGGCGGACTGTTGGTCAGCCGACCTGTTGTGCTGCTGCAGAGTGTGAAGATCAAAGCCGAGCTGTCCTCGAGGGTAGCACAGTCCGGTACCATCCTTGCTGGCGACAAGTTTCTGAGCATCTTGCCCACCATTTGGCATGTGCAGAATAGATGGATCGCTACAAAATACTTGTACAGTGTAAATCACCGCGACAAGAACCAGAACATTACCGTAATGCATTCTGGGGATATGTAAAAGTGCTTTCGAGTGTGGTAGGAGATGATCTGGTAATATAAACTGAACCAAGGAAATCCTGTGTCGTTCTGGCCGGCTTGCTCCAGTTTAAGAATCAGCAAAGCAGTGATTTTACTCTCAACTACTTGTATCACAGGAGACTTTCCTTTCCAAAGTCTCTCGTATCTGGATTACTTCGTCCTTACCAAACTCTACTGCGTGACGTTCCTCGCTGAACTTTACTCTCTAAACTTAAGAAACTAAGCTTTACATCGTGCTCGCAAACCTTATGAGCTTGTCGACGAAGCGGCTGCTTATACAGCCTAGCCTTTAAAACTTTGCTCTCTAAAAACAACAAGCCAAGGTTTATAGTGTACTCGCAAACTCTACTAACTGTCAACGAAGCGGCTGCTTCACAGCTTAGCCTTTGAACCGGTCAAGTCCACACCGGGCTGACACGAATATTAGGCCTTTCTAATTCCTCCAATCGGCCCACTCTCATCTCTAGGCGTTTCACAGTTCAACAAGAACAACAACGGTCCCCAGTCATGTACATGAAAGTACAGAGCAGCCGCTGCTTGTGGGCTTCGCTGTGCCCCGTTCCGTTTGCACCGCGCGTCAACTGGCCTCAGGATTCGGCTGGCCAGCGTAACTTTCCAAACCTTGGTTATTGAAATCAATAAAGAGTAAAGCTGTGCTTGGTCAGTTTTATAAATAGCGGGCTTCAACGCCTCTTTTTCACTGACTTTTGACACACAAAATTGCTTTGGTGTTCTTATTTTCTAAGTGCAACTTATCTTCAACAATGCATATTTCCATCTTGTTATTTCTGTTGCCGACGGCTGTTTTCGGGGACAGGGGCTTTCCTGGAAGGGGTGGCACTCATTCACCTCCCCCCCCCACGTCGTAACCCTATAATGGTTGTCGGCGGCGTGAATGGAGGTCCAGGGTTCGGCATACCCATTATGAACCCTCCGCTGCTCATGCTCCCACCACTTAACCAGCCCATCATGGGCATGGGCAGGCCAATGTCACCGCCGGTAATGACACCCCCAATCATGGGGAGACTGGCAAGGCACAAGCGCGACAATGAACCGGAGAAATTTGCGTAAGTATTAGCTCAAGCTATCTTGATCCAGGAGATATACTGACTGAAAATGGGCTAGGGGGATTCAGCGCTCTCGGGTTGCTCAATCTCTTCCACAGAACGAAAGCAAGCACGACACCGAGCAAGAGGATATCAAGTAAGTGTTGGCTTAATCTACCCTGGGGGCGGTATACTGATTGGGGAATGACCCAGGGAATACCAGAACTCTCAGGTGTACGGAGACGTGGAGGACGGGGAAACCGCAGCCTGATGCCACAAAGTAACTAAGAAACGCGTACAGGGTGGCTCCGGGGGGCTTAGCAGTCGTGTATTCTGCACAGAGGAAAAGTTTTGATGGGAGGCCTCAATCTTGTGGACGAAATTGCCATTAACCTTCACAAGAAGTTTGCATTTGCAGACTTGTGACAAATTGCTACAGTCAAAAGCAAATATTTGCATCTTTCCCACTTACCAAGTGCCGGCTAGCTAGTTCAGCCTTTCTGACTGCGGAGGGTGGGGGGTGAAGGCAACAACCTGCGTGGTGAACGACAACCTTGTGCCCCATATGACGTTCTTGAGTTTGCTACCCAACCAGGATGCAGCTACTGAAGAGAGGCGTTGATGATGTGGATTGTGTTGTAGGCGTTTTGGAGAAAAACACAAGGGGGAAAACAAGCCTTCGCACGCCTTGCCACTCTTTCCAGTCCCATCCCCCGAGACGGCTGGACCTTCTCAGCCAAAGAGGAGCAGCAATGACAAACTTCACAAGGAGACGAGAATCTCTCAAGCTTGAGCATCCACTCCTTGGCTTACTCGGCGCCCATGTATCTATCTATCCTCCCGCGTGCAGCGATCCCACCGAGCCAATCGTCTAAGTAACTTTATGTTTTCTAAAGTCAAGCAAGTCGGGTTCTATCTCGCCTGCTCGCGTACATACCGAAAGACGACGTCCCCCATAACATAACCCCCGCGCCCCCGGTCAGACCTTGGACGAGTGGTTCATCCGCCGTTTACAGTTAGCGCGCTAGGCGCACATTCCTCCCGGCGGCTGATTCGTCACGTAGACGCCATCTAAACAAGCACAGACACAAAGCGAAAACGGGACGCTGGGTTGGGGTTCCGCGCAAAGGTAACTGCTCGATTTCTAGGTAAAAAGGGGGAAAAGGAGACCAAATGTACAAGACAGAAACCTCTTCCGCACCCGAGATGCAGCATTAGTCAGGAGATCATTGTACACGGGAAGTAGGTTGTGGTAGGTTCGTCGTCGGGCGCCGAGCAGATGGTGTATGCTGCGGCCCGTCATTCACTGCCCTCCGCTTTTCCTCCCCTTCGCAAACCACAGGTCATATCTTGGGCCTGAACGTTCTAATATCCTACGCCGGATACGCCTTCGAAACTCATCATGACTCCTCCTCCAGCCGCCACGCGGCACGTAGCACGCAGCATGCGTCACGCATCACGCAACGGCAACGACAACAGCAACAGCGACGGCAACTTCACAGCTACAGCCACTCCACCTTACAGAAGGAGCTCGAGGGGGTTCTCGAGGACCTTCTTCAGCTCCTTGAGGAACTCGGCACCAATGGCACCGTCGACGACCTTGTGGTCGAAGCTACCGGTGATGGTGATCTGGTCATCCCATTCGACGCCGGTGGTGCCGTCCTCGGACAGGGCGGGCACGGCCACCTTCTTGGTGGTGCCGATGGCGAGGATGGTGGACTGGGGAGGGTTGATAACTGCGGTGAAGTTGTCGACGGCGTCGTTCATGCCCATGTTGGAGATGGAGATGGAGCCGCCCTGGTACTGCTCGGGCTTCAGCTTGCCGTCGCGGGCGAGCTTGGCGAGCTTCTTGACCTCGGTGGAAATGCCCTCAAGGCCGCGAGCCTCAACGCCCGTGACGATGGGGGTGATGAGGCCGGTGGGGGTGGAGACGGCGACAGAGACGTCGACGGTGTTGTGCTGGCGGATGACATCGCCGCGCCAGCTCGAGTTAGCCTGGGGCACCTTCTTGGAGGCGACGCCGATGGCCTTGATGAGGAAGTCGTTGACGGACAGCTTGTACTTGCCGTCCGAGGAGGCGTTGAGGGCCTGGCGAAGCTTGAGGAGCTTGCTGACCGAGATGCTCGACGAGACGTAGAAGTGGGGGTTGTTCTGGGTGGACTCCTGGAGGCGCGAGGCAATGGTCTTGCGCATGCCGCTGATGGGGATGTCCTCGTAGCTGGCGCCGGAGGCAGCAGCGGCGGGGGCAGGGGAGGAGATGGCCTTCTTGACGTCGTCCTCGGTGATCTTGCCACCCTTGCCGGATCCCTTGATGTCGCGGATGTTGACACCCTTCTCCTTGGCGAGGCGCACGGCACCGAAGGAAGCGTTGGGCTCACGGTCCAGGGCGTTCTCGAGCTTGCCGGCGGGCTTGTTGAAGTCCTCGGAGGAGTTTTCGGGTTCGGGGGTAGGAGCGGCGGCGGGCTTGGACTCCTCCTTGGGCTGCTCCTTGGGAGCGGGCTTGGCGGCCTCCCCACCGGCGTCGGCGGCGGAGAAGCCCTCGAAGGCGCTAACATCGGTGCCCTCCTCGACGAGAACGGCGATGGGCTAAGGGAAAGCAGTTGTCAGTATGAATGCGCGGGCATCAGGGCGTGTAGTTGACATTGGCAGGACAAAGATGCTGAACTGCGATGTCGAAACTAGATGGGAGAAGAGGGAACGGAGGTCAAGGGGCAGGTCGCACATACGTTACCGACGGGGATGTCCTTCTCACCGGACTCCTTAAGCAGCTTGGCGATGACACCCTCCTCCTGGAACTCAAAGTCCATCTGGGCCTTATCGGTCTCAATCTCGACGAGGACATCACCGGGGGCGATGCTGTCACCGGCCTTCTTCTGCCAGGCTCCGATGTTTCCCGCCGTCATGGTGGGCGACAGGGCGGGCATCTTGATGACGGTGTGCGGGGGGTACGAGGCGTAACATCTCAGGATCTGGGAAGAGAGGTTGCTGCGGAGGAGGGCGTTGGGACGGACAGTCCGTCTCAGAACCGTGGAGATCATGGTGAATGGGGAGGAGCTCTCGCGGGCGGCGCGACAGCAGGGAGAGAAGAGATGGATGGAGTGATGGGAGAGGATTGAGAGAGAGAAATTGGCGTTGGCGACTTGGGGGCCGGCGACGGGATGGACTATGGATCAAGACGATAGGACCGTCGACGTCGAACAATTGAAGCCTATAGGCAAATCGAATGACACTGGACTCGAGGACGGAAGGAGAAGAGAGGGGAGGGGGGGAAGAAGGAAGAGAGAAGGGGTGTATCAGAGGCGACGACGACGCGGGATTATTTTTTTGGGACGACGAGGTTTGATGCTCGAGATTGATCCGACGGGAATCTTTCCTTGGGGCTGGAGTTTTTTGCGTTGAGCTCCTTCGCTGGATGGAGCTTGGGGCGCTAATCCCGATTGGGTACTAGCGCGTCCCTACAAAATGCCCTGCGCAGGGAGAGCCGTTAGCCTTTTAGTGCTTTGCAACAGTTGTATGCCGCTGCTCAGTGCTGTGCTGCGCTGTCGTTATCAGCGTTCTAGGCCAACTAACGCCAACTGCCATGTTTCGCCGACAATTGTGGCCGGTGGCCGGTGCGCCAGGTGCTTAACGCCAACAGCCAACGCCCTGCGCCAGCCAACCGGGTTCCGGAATCGCTGGTGGGCGAATAAGACCGAGTGGCCTCAGGAACTTTTCGGACTTGACGGTGGGAATAGAGCGGGAAAACAAGGGACCAGACGGGCGAGGCGCTGAGGGCTTGGCCAATAAGAGCCAGTGCTGTTGAGTGGGAGCGGGTCTCATCTTTTTTTTTTTTTGAGCTGGCGACGGAGTATCCATATGTATACGGAGACAGATATGCGTGTCTCTTTAATTGGCCTTCTGGTTACACACACGTGACGCGAAGCTGAAAAACGCGGCTGCGCTCTGTGCTGTCAGCGCCACATGCTAAAGCGCCACAGCACCACGATATTTACCTCGCCTACCGACCTCATCCTCTTCCCCCTTGGTCTGTGCTGCTGCTGCTGCTCGACTCGATCCCTTCCCCACTACAGCCTCTCTCATCCATCTTGAAATGCTGACATAATAAACAATGGGACAAACTCCCGCCACGTACACCAAATGCTCAGATGCACGCTTGCACCGATTGGCCCCAGTAAGACTCCAGCAGTGCAGCAGCTACATTAACCGACGGGGCCGGACTACGGTGCAGACATCTGGCCTACACAGTGTTCGGACCAGGCTGCCTCCTAAGCTCCCGTCCGCCAAACTGCCCACAGTGTATCTTCCCCAAATTATCCTACACCAAGAAGTTACATACGTATCGACGTGGATCGAGGTCAGGGGTCCCTCCATTCAAAGAAATTTGGACCGTCAGTCCGTCACTGCCATCGCCTCCAGTCTTGGAATTACCTGTGCAGTGTCCAATTCGCGAGGAACCACCCTTCATCTCGAGCACCAGCACTGTCAGAGCTTCCTCTCGTTCCAACTTGGCGACAATAGCAAAAACAACAGCACCAACGAACGGGCTTTGTTTGCTTTCTTACCAAGACGACGCCACGCATACAGCACCTCAGTACCTAATCAGCTGTTGTTGCTGCCATCATCCTATCCCAGGCCATTTCGACAAACTAATACCTGACCCTCCTCCTCCACCCCTTGCCTGCCGTCTCTCTCCACGTCGCCCTGCATATGCGCATGCGCCCCTCGATGTCCGGCTCAGCAGCTCATCTACTCCCACCTGTCTCGACACCTTTGTTGCTACTGCTGGAACTGCTGCTGCAACTCTAATTCCACTTGATCGCCCTCGTCGGCCTCTTGACCGCGACAGCCGTACCTCCAACTCGCGAATGGCACTTGGTCCCTCCACTGCTCCCCCATGAGCTCCCTAAAATTCCTCGTCTCCTCTCTGGAGGCCATTGCGGCTTCTAAAGAGGCCCAGAGGAACAAGCAGCTGACCGAATCTCTCCAAAAGACCCTCACAGCCATCAAGGAAAGCGACCCCGACTTCCCGGACCCCGAAATCGTCTTCGCCCCTCTACAGCTGGCTACGAGGACCGGCAACGTCCAGCTCATCACCGGCGCACTCGACTGCATCGGCAAGCTCATCTCCTACTCCTATTTCTCCTTACCCACCACCGCCGACGCCCAACAGCAAGATGCTCCTGCCGACCGCGCCCCCCTAATCGAGCGCGCCATCGATACCATCTGCGACTGCTTCCAGGGCGAGACCACCGCCGTCGAGGTCCAGCTCCAGATTGTCAAGTCGCTCTTGGCTGCGGTGCTCAACGACAAGATCGTTGTCCACGGCGCCGGCCTGCTCAAAGCCGTCCGCCAAGTCTACAATGTCTTCCTGCTGTCGAGAAACACCGGGAACCAGCAGATGGCCCAGGGAACCCTGACCCAGATGGTCGGCACCGTCTTCGAGCGAGTCAAGACGCGCTTGCACATGAAGGAGGCTCGCGTGAGTCTGGATAAGCTGAAGAGCAGCTCGAGCAACATCACCTTTGACCAGGCCGACTCCGTTAATGGCACCGCCAACGTGGAAGACGGAAAGGAGGCGGAAGAGGACAAAGAAGAAGGAGACAACGGGGAGCCGCCGGCCACCGCCGCCCCCGAGCAACCAGCCGCCGAAAGCGAAGAGAACGAAGAAAATGCCAACGGGAAGTTGACATTGAAGGACCTGGAGCATCGCAAAAGCTTCGACGATTCGCACCTCGGCGACGGGCCCACCATGGTGACCGAGATCAAACCGGGAAGAAAGGCCGCACGATCCGTCTCCGAGCAATCCACCCCCGAATCGTCTCAAGAGGACAGCCCCGAAGCCTTGGACGCTGAGGATGAGGTCTACATCAAGGACGCCTACCTGGTCTTTCGATCCTTTTGCAACCTTTCGACCAAGGTGCTGCCGCCAGACCAGCTTTACGACTTGCGCGGACAGCCCATGCGCTCCAAGCTCATCTCCCTCCACCTTATTCACACCCTCCTCAACAACAACATTGCCGTTTTCACCTCCCCATTGTGTACCATTACGAACTCCAAGAGCAACGAGCCTACGACTTTCCTTCAAGCCATCAAGTTCTATCTGTGTCTTAGTATAACCCGAAACGGAGCCAGCTCCGTCGACCGTGTCTTCAATGTCTGCTGCGAGATCTTCTGGCTGATGCTCAAGTATATGAGAGAGTCGTTCAAGGTTCGTTTCCATAACGCCAATCCCCCTCCCCCCAAACTGGGGCCGGACTAACTTGTGTCACAGCTGGAAATTGCCGTCTTCCTAAACGAGATCTATCTTGCCCTCCTTGCGAGGCGGACCGCCCCCATCTCGCAGAAGGTCTACGTCGTCAACATCCTGAACCGTTTCTGCGCAGATTCCAAGGCGTTGGTAGAGACGTACCTGAACTACGACTGCGAGCGCACCGTGGACAACATCTTTCAGACCATCATTGAGGACTTGTCCAAATTCTCCACCGCCCCCGTTATCGTGACACCGGTGCAAGAACAGCAGTACGAGGAAAAGGGAGCAAGACTCAATTCGGGTGGCGACTGGCAGTTGAGGGCAATATTGCCCCCGCCCCTATCCGTCGCGCACATCACGCCACAGCCCGAGCCCGAGAACGACATCCCCAAGGAGTACGTCATGAAGCGCATTGCTTTGGACGCCCTGGTGGACTCGCTGCGGTCCATGGTTGACTGGTCCGCCGCCGTACGGCAAGACGCAAACGGTGTTAGGCCTGACGTCGACACGAGAAACTCCGAGGACGTCCGGCCATCTATTGATCCAAGCATGAGCGATAACCCATCCCGCTTCGAGACACCAGCACCCTCGACGCCTGTTTTGGAGGACGATCCCGCCTCTTTGGAGAAGGCCAAAGCCAGGAAGACGGCCATGAACAACGCCATCAAGCAATTCAACTTCAAGCCCAAGAGAGGTATCAAGCTATTGCTGCAAGATGGTTTCATCCCCAGTGAGAGCCCGCAAGACATTGCAAAGTTCTTGCTTTCCGAGGAGCGTCTGGACAAGGCGCAGATTGGTGAGTACCTGGGCGAGGGCGACCCCAAGAACATCGAGATCATGCACGCCTTTGTCGACGCCATGGATTTTACCAAAAAGCGGTTCGTCGATGCGCTGCGCACGTTTCTCCAGTCCTTCCGTCTTCCGGGGGAGGCGCAGAAGATCGATCGTTACATGCTGAAGTTTGCCGAGCGCTATGTCATGGGCAACCCCAACGCGTTCGCCAACGCCGATACGGCCTACGTTCTGGCCTACTCAGTCATCATGCTCAACACGGATTTGCACAGTAGCAAGATCGCCAAGCGGATGAGTAAGGAGGAGTTCATCAAGAACAACCGCGGCATCAACGACAACGCCGATTTGCCTGACGAGTACCTGCTGGCCATATACGACGAAATCGCCAGCAACGAGATCGTTCTCAAAAGCGAGCGAGAAGCTGCAGCGGCGGCAGGTGCCGTCCCGCCACCGTCGACCAGCATCGCGGCTGGTTTGGGTCAGGCCTTGTCTAACATGGGTCGTGATCTTCAACGCGAGGCCTACCTCCAGCAATCCGAGGAGATCGCTTTGCGCTCAGAGCAACTCTTCAAGACTCTCTACAAGAACCAGAGGAGAAACGCACAGCGATCCGGCGTCAGGTTCGTCCCCGCCACGTCTTTCCAGCACATCGGCCCCATGTTCGACGTCACATGGATGTCGTACTTCTCCGCCTTGTCTAGTCAGATGCAAAAGACACAGAACCTCGACATCAACAAGTTGTGTCTCGAGGGCATGAAACTGGCAACAAAGATCGCTTGTCTCTTTGATCTATCGACGGCCCGGGAAGCCTTCGTTTCTGCGTTGAAGAATACGACAAATTTGAACAACCCGCAAGAGATGTTGGCGAAGAACGTGGAAGCGCTCAAGGTCATCCTTGAGCTTGGCCAGACAGAGGGCAATGTTCTCAGATCGTCATGGAAGGACGTCCTCATGTGCATCAGCCAGCTCGACCGGCTGCAGCTGATCACGGGCGGCGTGGATGAGAGCGTCGTACCCGACGTGTCGAAAGCGCGCTTCATGCCTCCGCAGCGCGAGAACACAAACGACTCTAAATCATCGACGCAGTCCAAGCGGAGAGGTGGTCGGCCGAGATCCGGGACCGGGCCGCAGGGATTCTCTAACGAGATCGCCTTGGAAAGCCGGTCTGACGAAGTGATCAAGGCTGTGGACAGGATCTTTACCAACACAGGCAACCTTAATGGAGAGGCTATCGTGCACTTCGCCCGGGCTCTGACGGAAGTCAGCTGGGACGAGATCAAGGTATCCGGGTCCAACGACTCGCCACGGACGTACAGTCTGCAGAAGATCGTCGAGATCGCCTACTACAATATGACGCGTGTGCGTTTCGAGTGGAGCAACATCTGGGAGGTTCTCGGAGACCACTTCAACCGGGTGGGTTGCCACAACAACATCACGATCGTCTTCTTCGCCCTGGACTCGCTGCGGCAGTTATCGATGCGGTTCATGGAGTTTGAGGAGCTGGCCGGTTTCAAGTTCCAAAAGGACTTCCTGAAGCCGTTTGAGCACGTGCTTGCAAACTCGCAGAACATCGCGGTCAAAGACATGGTCTTGCGCTGCTTGATCCAAATGATCCAGGCAAGAGGTGACAACATTCGATCAGGTTGGAGAACAATGTTTGGCGTCTTTACGGTTGCCGCTCGTGAGACGAATGAGAGCATTGTCAACCTCGCCTTTGAGAACGTGACCCAGGTTTACAAGACCAAGTTTGGCGTAGTCATCTCCCAGGGCGCATTCACGGATCTCATTGTCTGCCTCACCGAGTTCTCCAAGAACATGAAGTTCCAAAAAAAGAGCCTGCAAGCGCTCGAGAGCCTCAAGTCCATCATCCCGCGCATGCTCAAGACACCGGAATGCCCTCTCTCGCAGAAAGGACAGAAGGCGTCCGGAGAACACGCGGTCTCTGCCGCCGATACTCTGCAAAGATCGCAAAACCGGACATCGGTGGAGGAAGGATACTGGTTCCCGGTCTTGTTTGCGTTCCACGACGTGTTGATGACGGGCGAGGACCTCGAGGTGCGATCCAATGCGCTCGAATACTTCTTCGAGGCCCTCCTGCGGTACGGCGGTGAGTTCCCGCCCGACTTCTGGGATATCCTATGGCGTCAGCAACTGTATCCCATCTTCATGGTTCTGCGATCCAGGCCCGACTTAAACAACGCGCTCAACCACGAGGAGCTGTCTGTTTGGTTGTCCACCACGATGATCCAAGCACTGCGCAACATGATTACCTTGTTCACGCACTACTTTGACTCGCTGGAGTACATGCTGGACCGCTTCCTGGAGCTGTTGGCCCTTTGCATCTGCCAGGAAAACGACACAATTTCCAGAATCGGTAGCAATTGCCTGCAGCAGCTCATCCTCAAAAACGTAACGAAGTTCACGCCGGAGCACTGGTCCAAGGTTGTGGGGGCGTTTTGTGAGCTGTTTGCACGCACGACGGCGCATCAGCTCTTTTCCGCCACGACGATCAACTCGACGGCCTCCATCGACATGCCGCCTAACGGACTGGAGTTCTCGGGTCCTCTCAGTCCCACCGAGACGCCCGCCGAGGAAGAGTCGCTGAAGCTCAACGGATCGGAAAAGAATGGCGAGAACGCGGAGACCAGCTCAACCGACGGGAACGTCGGCGCCTCCAACGAGGACGACCTGAAGACCCCGACAGCACCGGTCCCGCCGCAACCCCATCCGCAGTCCCAGTCCCAAGCGCCCCTGGAGGAGTTCAAGCCAACATCGAACCTGCAGCAGCAGCCTGTCGTCGTCACGGCCGCTCGGCGGCGTTACTTCAACCGCATCATCTCGCGTTGCGTGCTGCAGTTGCTCATGATCGAGACGGTCAACGAGCTGTTCAGCAACGACACGGTGTACAACCAGATTCCGACGACGGAGCTCCTTCGACTGATGGCGCTGCTCAAGAGGTCGTACCTCTTTGCCAGGAAGTTCAACGCGGACAAGGAGCTGCGCATGCGGCTCTGGCGCGAGGGCTTCATGAAACAAGCGCCCAACCTGCTTAAGCAGGAGAGCGGGGCGGCCGCTACGTACGTCGCCATCCTCTTCCGCATGTACGCCGATGACAGCCACGAGCGCACGGCGGCGCGCGACGCCATCGAGCAGGCGCTGGTGCCGCTATGCAAGAGCATTATCAAGGACTTTGTAGCGCTCGAGGAGGACAGCCAGCATCGCAACATTGTCGCGTGGCGGCCCGTAGTGGTGGACGTCCTCGAGGGGTACGCGGCGTTCCCCGTGGAGGCGTTCCGGAAGCACATCAAGGAGTTTTACATCATGTCCGTGGAGCTGCTCGGCAAGGACCTTACGTCGGAGCTCCGGGTGGCGCTCTTGCTGGTCCTCAAGCGTGTCGGCGAGGTCGGGCTCGGCATCGAGGGCATGACGAGAGTGGAGGTGGACCGGAGGGACAGCATTCTCAGCAGCGCGACGGACAACACGGTAGACGGGGGTCACGAGGCTGACGCCTCGAGCAGGATGCGGCGTTGAGACGGACGACCCTACGAAATAAAAGACGTGCGGAAGAGAATAACGCGCCTGGGGACATATGGCGTAACGGGTTAGATTGTAGGGATGGTATCCTTTCTTCTTCCATGTAAAACCCCTTCAGACCGGCTCGGATGGCCGAGGTCTTTTTTTTTGGGCAGTTTCGTGTCCCATTTTGAAAACATCTTATTCATCCATGATTCTTAAGTTCCGAAAAGTGATCGCTCGTTGGGGTACTACTACTGCTGCTGCTGCTAGTAGTATTACTATTATCTAAACATCATAAAACATGCTCGCGAATGAATGCTTTGTTTTCATGTCCGTAAAACGCCGTCCGTGCCTGATAGTATTCCATTTCACATGTGTCATCTGCCATCCATCATCTCATGCCATGACGTCCCTGATAAAAGTCCGCAGGGCGTCCGACTCCTCCGGCACCGTGCGGTCGTGCAAGCTCAAGAGGGCCATCTTCAGCACGTCATCGTTCCTGATCGCCTGCCTCACGACGTCCCTCAAAATCCCCATGGTCCGGTGCGAGTGCTCGGCGACGCGCATGACGCTCATCAGTGTCTCGAAGAAGTCGACGAGGTTGAGGTGCATCAGGGTGTCCGTCTTGTCCACCATGTGCAGCGCGGCGAGCTGTAGCAGGCCCGAGTCGGCGGAGCCGGTGAGATCCGGGAACGGGGAGGCGGCGATCTCGGCAATGTTGAGGGTCGCAAGGCGGGGGATGATGCGGAGGACGCGGCCCTGAGCGAGGGAGAGCTGGCGCGGCGACAGGGCGGCGTCATCGGCGGGGTCGTGGCCGCGGGCGAGGGAGAGGACAAGGGCGAAGAGGTCGCAATCGTGGAAGATGCGGCGCCACACTCGTCCTTGGCCCGGGGCGTGGCGGCGCCTTGTGAGCTCGTGTCCGAGGGTCGACGGGGCAGAAGGGGCGGGGGGCGGCGGGAGCTCACAGTCGACTTCGAGAATGTCGCCGAGGACACGGGTGGCTTTCTCGCCAACCTCAACCTGCGGTGCTGAGAGCCAGCGGCGGATGAGCTCCTCGAGGACGCGGGGCATGAGGGAGAGCAGGGCGGCGTCGGAGGGGGAGGAGGCGGCCTTTGCGAGGATGGCGAGGGCGAGGAGGTTGGCCGAAGGAGCGGGAGAGCGAAGGGCGGCGATAAGGGAGGATTCGTCGGCTAGTTGGAGGGTTTGGGTGAAGGGGACGGGCGAGAGAAGCTTGATTGTGAGAGAAACGATGGGGGAGGGGTCGTGGGGCGTGGTCTTGAGGATCGTCGTGAGATTCGGGAGGAGGGTCGGGAGGAGGGGTGGGATGTTTGTTTCTGGGAAACGATGAGAGTTAGAATGGAGACTAGACAATGTGGGGTTTGTTGTTGAGGAGATGTCAAGGTAGACGGACCGTTCAGCTGAAGCTCTACATCGTCGAGGAGCTTTGGTTCGAGGGGCGTTTCCGGCGCCGAGACGAGGTCGTCGAGGTGCTTTTTGAGCTCGTCGAGCCCGGATACGGGAACGGTGTAGTCGGTGGTGGTCATTTTTGGTACGACGTTGTTTGTCATTGGGGTATCTAGTGTCAGGATGAGATGCGAATGAAGCAGCTCTTGAGGAGTGGCAATCTTCGAGGGTGTCGTGAAGCTGTTGACGATGGATGAGGGGGACTATGGGAAATGGTGGGGGGAAGCTCTCTGTCTAAGGGTCCCAGAACGCTAAGATAAGATAAAGCAGGCACCTGGGAAGATACGCACTGGGGTACGCGGGTTATTTGGGTGCCTTACAGCGTCGGCAGGCAGGTGGGGTGCGTCACTCACCGAGGGACAGCGCTAAAGTACACTGTACCTTGCCTGCGCGCACACACACCACAGGCGCGGAATGACCCCGCCGGGGGAAGTTTAAAAAAAGAAATAAAAATAAAACATAAAGAACTGAGGCTGGCGGCACCGACCGAACCGTTGCACTCGGAGACGAAAGGCTGACGGCAATCCGACTCACACTTACTCTGTACATACAAACGCCTCGAAAGCACAGTTTCTCCTATAAACGACAACAGGTGTGGTCTTACTCACGCCGCTTCCGCTACGCATCAATTGGACAATCGTCCCACACAACTTCGAGGCACACACATATACACGCACACGCACACGCACACACACAACCCAATGTCGCGAGGAGGACGAGGCGGTGGCCGTGGTGGTCGCGGCGGCCGCCAGGGGCCGCAGCTCTCGTGGGACAATGGCGAACACGCCCCCGACACGCGGCCCTCGGAGCTGTTTCCTGTACGCTCCCCCCCCCCCCCATTCGATGTCTCTGCTGCCGCCGCTGAACTAACCTCTCCTCCCCCAGGCCTACGCGATACCGACGGCGAAACCCCTCTCGGACCTCGAGCGCGCAAACGTCAACGCCTTCCTCCTCTTCCGCCGGCAATTCCAGGACGGGCCCCTCTACACCCGCAAGCGCACCTGGGGCATCGACCCGGGCAACACCCGCAAGCTATACGGCCAGGACCAGGTCAACGCGAAGTACGGCGTGCGCACGCGCGGCACCGCCGACCCCTTCACCGCCGTCCCCACCTACTCGCAAAAGTTCGCCCGCCCGGAGCGCGCCCTGCCCGAGTTCGGCGGCCGGCCCTTCTGCAAAGAGTTCTTCCCGCAGGAGCTGCACGAGACCCTCGACGGCGACGACGTGGCGCCCGGCGAGCGGCGGCGCGGCGGCGAGGCCAAGAGGCTGAAGCTGAGCCGCATCACGGCGCTGCCGACGGCCGAGGACGTGTTCCACGTTGGTGGCGCCGGTGAGGACGGGGAAGGGGGCCCCGGCGACGACAAGAAGAAGCTGGAGGCGCTCGAGAGGATGGGCGAGGGCGAGGGCGAGGGCGCCGCCGAGGACGAGTGGGAGGGCGGCGAGGAGGAGGAGCAGGACGTCGAGTACGACGACTCGGACGCCGGCGACTACGACGCCGAGAACTACTTTGACGACGGCGAGTTCGGGGACGATGACGGCGGCGGCGGCGATGACGAACACGGAGGCCGTGAGGGGTCGTACTGAGCATGATCCACGCGAGGCACACGGGGGGAGTATGTGTGTGTGTATAAGGGATGGATGGGACGAAGAAGGGGTGAAGAGTGACATGAAACAAATCGCACAATCACCCGGCGTTGGGCGGACGAGCGGCTTTGCTGAGCGGATTACAGCTCCCAGATACCCCATCGATTACCTCCTTGCGAGGTAGATACAAACAACCAAAACACAAATTTCACTTCAGTCTTGGCACCTGTCTCTCTTGTCCCTATTCTGCTAAGAGGAGAGCGGCTGCGTCGTCATCTCTACATCCGTTGGTCTTCTGGCATTTGGGTATCAACGGCCTCTTGCCACCTCGCTCTAACTACGTACTCGTACTATCGACCAACTATCCATGTTTCACAGCTGGCAGGGTGCCAACGTCCACGACCGCCCTCAACGAGTGTCAGTGAGGTTCGGCGACCTCCACTGTGTGCTTCGGATGCAAAAGCAACAACTCACGCATAACCAACATGTAGGATAGCCCGGTAAACGAGGGCTACTGGGAATGTATGTGAACCCACCTCTTGCCGATGATGGCGCTGATACTATCCCGCTCAAACCTGTAAGTCGTGCGCATCCAGACACCCACCGGCTCTGGGTTCGTGTCCCAAGCCAGAGGCTTGATCCGTTGCTAGGCAGTTCGAGGACAAACGGTTGCGATGCTTCAACTCCCAATTCTTTGCCGGTATATAGCCTTTTGCCTATCCCAAACGCCATTTGCTCCTTGCAGACTCGCGCCCTAGACCGACCAAGTCCGTCTCATCCTTTCGAGAGCCCTATACAATTACTAGGTATTCCCGTCGCGCTTCTTGCCATGCTCATTTGGTCGGATACTGACGCTGGAGCTGGCTGAGCTTCTCGCGCACGTCGACAATGGCGCCCGCCGCCTCGTAAATCTTGTCGCCCATCATCTTGATGGTCTCCAGCAGGTCGAGCACCATGTTGAAGGCCGGTACCTGCGTCTGGTCCCTCAGCGCCCGCACGCGCTCGTAAAGGCCGTGCTCGACGCCCGGCATGTGCTGCTCCATCTCCTTGATCTTCTGCACCTGGAACTGGTGCAGTTCCTTAAGGCGGTCCGCTTCGTTCGAGAAGAGCGTGAGCACATCCTCGACGTTGCGGTCCGGGCTGCCGTTCGTCGTGTTGCCCCCCGAGCCGCCCCTAGTAAGCCACGTCTGGTGGTAGTGCGCCGGCAGCTTGAGCTGATCGGCGCCAGCGAACGCCATCTTGGCAATGTCGGCGTCCGACTTAACCAAGTCCTTGAGGTGCGCCAGCGTAACAATGTCCTCGTCCAGCGTCGTCTTGACGCCCTCATACTTGCGCTGCAGCCAGTTCACGTCCGTCGTGAGCTGGCCGAGGTCGCCGCCGTGGGCTGCCATGAATCCCCGGATCTCTGACGCGTGTGCCATGAACCGCTGGATCATCATGTCGCAGTTCTCCATCTCGGACTGGATAGACTGTTCGAGGTCGTTGAACCGCGTCGTGCCTTTGATGTTGGATATGTCCACCCGCACGCCGGGGACGGTTTGTTGAGTTGTCGATTGGCCCATTGTCAGGCCGGGGGCCGAGCTGTTGGCTGCTTGGGACTGGCCGCTGCGTGGGGGGTTAGCATGATGTTGGGCGACCACGTCCCACAAGATTTACTCACAAGAGACCACCCGGCTTAGCCTGGCTCTGGCCAAAGAGCCCGCCGCCGGTACCCTGGTTCTGCTGGGGCTGTGTGCTTCCGCCGCCAAAAAGTCCTCCAGACGGTTGCTGCTGCTGCTGCTGCTGCTGCTGTTGTTGTTGCGGCTGCGCCGTACTCTGACCAAAGAGACCACCAGTGGCCGGCTTCTGCTGGGATGCGCCAAACAAACCCCCGCTCTGCTGCTGCTGGGGCTGTTGTTGCTGAGGCTGGGCCGAACCAAAGAGTCCTCCACTCTGCTGTTGCTGTTGCTGAGGCTGAGCTGAGCCAAAGAGTCCTCCGCTTTGCTGTTGCTGGGGCTGCTGTTGCTGAGATTGGGCGGAGCCAAAGAGGCCACCGGTCGCTGGTGTTGACGGCTTGTTGCCAAAAAGTCCTCCTCCGCCCGTCTGAGTACCGCCGAAGAGACCGCCGCTCGTAGCGGGCTGCGTCGAGGCCGTCGCATTTCCAAAGAGTCCGCCGCCTGCTGCGGACGTAGAAGCACTGGGAAACAAAGACTCGGTCAGCTATATGACCGTCACAAACAGAACAGAAGAAACGCAAGAGATCCAGAGGGGCGTATGACATACCCAGCATTGGCGGCACCGGTGTTGATGCTCAAACCACCGCCAGTGGCGCTTGCTGAGCGTCCAAACATGCTAAATGCGTGCTCGAGTCCGTCGAGGTCGGTCGGCGGTGGTGGGGTTCTATCGGTCTCGGGCGAAATGGACCTCGAGGGCTGTTTCTTGTATGCAGCACGACTCGGTTGGGAATCGTCGCGATGTGGGTGATTTGCTGATTTTGGTTGCTGCTGCTGCTGCTGCTTCTGCTGTTTCTGCTGTTGGCTACACGGTCAACGCGAAAGAATTGGGCGGCAGCCACTGCACATCGATGCACGGGCCACTACTTACAGCTTGTAGAGCTTCTTCTCCCGATATGCCTGCCTGCGCCTGCGCCTGCGTTTGCGTCTGCGTCTGCGCCTGCCGCTGCGACTGCCCCAGTAAAAAAGATTGCGACTGTTGATGATTGGTCGGTCGGGAATCTGTTTCACCGCTTGCCGAGACCCGCTTCGAAGCTGGCTCACGTTGCTGGTGATTGGTCAATGCTCCTGCTTGCTGCCAGCCCCGCCGACCGTTCCTGACGCCTGGGCGCGACTGTGAACTGGAACCGCGGACAGAGCTTCGAGCTGCTGCACCTGTATTCGTACCAGGACCCGCACTCTTGAAAGCGAACCAACTCGCAAAAGTTGCATCACCATCACCATCACCACCACCACCACCACCTCCTCCTCCCCTAGACGACATTGCCACACACACGTAGCCCACAATGGATATCGACGAAGACGATGACTTTTACGGCAACGAGGACCCCGCTGTCGAGACCTCAGCGACGGATCCCGTAACCGAAGCTGCAGCGCCTGAAACCAAATCCTCGCCCAAAGTAGAGTCCAAGACGGAAGAGCTGGAGGAGGGCGAGGAGGAGGACGAGGGCGGCGCCATGGACGAAGACGAGGACGACTCAGTACGATTCTTCCCAACTCCCGCCATCATCCTTTTGTAGCCTTTGTCCAGTTGCGCACAACAAGTGACTGACAGTTCTGGCGCGTTCTAGGATATCGAAATCGTCACTGAGCGTAAGGACGGCACAAAGGCGGCACCGCCCACGTACGTTGCAGCTTCCTTCTACTTCAACAAGTCTTTAAACCTCCCAGTTTCACCTTCTGACTTGCCCATACAACAGACAATCACGCTACAGCGACATCAGAAACATCCCACAAAGGTCGGCTTCCAACGACATGACGGTCAAAGCCGCCCCTCTGAAGAAAGAGGAGGGCTCCGTGGGAGCCTCGCCCTCCGACCTTCCTCTGGGTGTCCCCAGTGCCGACAAGGCTGCCGCTGCAGCTTCCAAGTCGACCATCGACGTCAACGCGAACCCCGACTACCCCCCCGTCGGCAAGCCCATAACCGCCGTCAACATCGACGAGGGTACGAGACGCCGTCCCCCCACCCCCTGTTTTGCGTGTGTCGCGTTGCATCGCTAACCCTTGACCAGATCTGACCGAGAACGACAAGCCGTGGCGCAAACCCGGTACTGACATCAGCGACTACTTCAACTACGGCTTCGACGAGTTCACTTGGGCTCTCTATGCCGCCAAGCAGGAGGCCGTGCGCGGAGAGTTCAGCGGCGACGCCATCGCCGCAGGTCAGAAGAAGATGATGGAGGACTTTGGCATGATGATGATGGGCGGCATGAACCCCGCTGCCGCTGGCGCCCAGGGCGGAGGCATGCCCGGAATGGCGGGTGGTGGCATGGACGGCATGCCCCCTGAGATGCAGGCCATGATGCAGCAGATGATGGGTCAGGGTATGGACCCCAGCCAGATGGACCCCTCCGCCATGTCGGCCATGTTCAGCGGCATGCAAGGCCAGGCAGGCAACGCGGGCGGACAGGGCGGCCAGGGCCAGAACTTCAACCAGGGCTTCGGCGGAAACCAGGGCCAGTACGGCGGCTACGACCAGCAAGGCATGGGCGGCGGCGGCGGCAACCGCGGCGGATTCGGCGGTAGGGGCCGTGGCGGACGCCGTCAGTGGTGAGGCCACGACGGACTCTGCCCTCATGTGTCTTATCAATGATGCGCTGGTTATGATCCCAGCCCGGCCCGGCGTTTGGAGGATTTCGGTGGTCAGGTCACAACGTGGTTTGCTTTTGTGGGTTTCCGGATTTGGGCCATAAAACTGGCACCAGCAGGCATAGAGATACCCTCACAGTTACTCTGGCGTTCGTTTCTCTCCGAGGACCGTGACCGTGTCTTGTCATGGCCACAAAGAATCATGACCAATCCGTGATTGCATAGTGGTATCCGGGCACTGTTGCCCGACTGGTCATTACACTGATCGGCTCTACCGTGGACGAAGTCCTAAGCCTCCCATCGTCATGAGACAACCCCTCAAGTCTCTCGTCCCAGTAATCTCTGATGGTAGTGGCAGCTCACTGTTGTTCGGATGCAAGTGTCCCGCTGGTGGATAGAGTTTAGTCTCAGTATTCTCATTTAGGGTCAGCTTGTGTCATGATGAGCCTGGAGCTTGCCTGAATGCCATCTGCTTACAAGTTTAACTGTTTGTATAAAGATTGGAGTAATTAGAAACCAGGTTATATCACTACTGTACATTCATCTTATCCCCTTAGCTGCTAACGACTGCTACTAACTGGAGCCATTCTACCGACGGCTGAAAAAGTTGCACCACCGTCCTTCTCCCACAACCGTTTCCATCTTACACGCAGGTCAAGGACCGTCCATCTCCAACCATGACGGGTTCAGTAGAGATGGAAGACTCCCTTCGTCCAACTGATGACACATTCATGGCTTTTTACGAGCGCGGGTACCGTGTTTGGTACACGCTATGGAAAGGAGCAGCAGCGGCCGATTGCTCCCTCTCACCGATGTGTCTGCGCATGGATCGGCCCCTGTTTCTCCAGCGCCCCGTTTTCCCTGTCGGCGTAGACGCGGACGAACTCGGCATCGTGACGGCAAAGTCCAGTTGGATCTCCGCCGGGGATTGTGACCTGGCGCCATTCGAGCAGACGTTCCAGGTCTCAGCAGCCGTCAGTAGACCGACGCCGACAGTCATCTCAGATGACCCAGAGTTGGCGTTGGCATGATTCGGCGAAGACGATGGACACACCGTCGTCTTGTTCCTTGCTTGGGCGTATGCATTATCCGCCCGATGGACAGATATGATTGGAAGGGCCTCGCCGATGGAATACACCACCAGCCAGGCGCCGTGGGCTGCAGCCAACCCAGAAACGCACGGCGAAACGACCGATGATCCCAAACCACATATGACGGTTGAGCTGGGGAGCAGCCTGACTAGCGATGCGGCTCGGTGATGGGCGGCCGTCCTTGCGCCGGGGACTGGTTGTAGAGCGGCCATACCACACGAGAGGTGGCAGCGTCTTTCGCCTTGGAGCGTTACGCGAGAATCCAACAACAATACGACCATCATCCTGACTGGAACTCAACCTCTTGAGGCGACTCACTTGTCTCCGCCGCCAGCGACGTTCGAAGCGGCGCTGCAGTACATCGACGATTACTCCATACTTCACAGGGCCGACATACAGAGCCACGCCGCCCTTGCTGCCGCCCTACACCTCCCCCTTGCCAACTTCGAGCGTAGAACGGTTCTGCTCCACGTACCTCGAAGAGCCTGCGTTCGTCGCCGGGCAGGCAAGGCAGCACCGGAAGGCTCCGGCGACTCCAACGACCCCCTCGCCGACGACTCGACAAGCCCATCAGCCGTCCGCTTGAACCCATGTCGAGAGAGCGACTCCCACGACCCCTCCCGCCTCCGGCGCCGGCTGGACAGACTCTTGACCTTGAGCGCCAACGCTACAGGCATGAAGGCCATGCTGGGGAGCGTTTTTCACGAGCCCGGCATACCAGCCAACGCCTGCGGGGCATGGCTACAGGGCACCATGGCCGTCTTGAGATCGAAAGACGCGGCGGACAACCTGACTATCCTGGGTCGCATGCTCTTTGACCGCAGCCCCCACATCTCATATCTCTGGCTGGGAGGCATCATTACGGGAGCTCACAAGGCTTTCCTTCGAAACACCCACGGCCTCCTCGGCCTGAACAGAATCGACCTTCACGAGGCGGCATGGACCGGCACTCTCCACTCCTTTTTCCAAGAGCCGACGGTCCCTCTCAAACCCGACTCGAGCTCCATCACGCAAGCCGACGAGTGCCGGCTGATGCTCCTGGCCCAAGAACCGCCTAGAGAAAATCCGCCCATGTATCCCTACCCGCCCCTAGGGGATACGGCTATCCAGGATACCGACCTGAGCGTCCAGCTTCATGCAAACTGTCCAGGCCAGCACCGCCTTCAGTTCTCATCAATCACATGGAACTGCATTGACGGCAAGAAACAAGTACAAACCGCTGGTCATTCACCTCTCGCACCCAGGGGCCTCGCATTCGATGACGGGCGGGTTGCAGAAGACGTTCCTGTCAAGATCGACCTGTTTGGACCGAGAAGCGGACCTGTCCGAGGGCGTTACAAGGAGCCTTTTCACGTGGATGCGATATATGGATGGATTCTCTGTTGCGGAGCTAGACATTTTGCGGCACGAATGGATCGATGCGTTCGATTCGTCTGATGACGACGAAGCCGTCTGTCCCGAGGGTGATGGGTTCTCTCTGGATGGTCTCGGTAATGGTAGTTGGAGTCAAGTGGGATGTTGGCTGGCACGTGTGATGACCACGAGACGGCGTGACTCGGTCTAGCCGTTGGTAGAGCATTGATTGGGCATTGTCGGCAAGGTATGATGGACGTGATGCAAGTGCCTCAAGAATTGCGTGTCGGAGGCTTTCTAGCTGATGGAGCAGTCTCTCCCTGGTCGATAACCTTACTCGAGACAGCCGTTGGCTTGAGTTTGTGATCTCTCAGGATGGCATATCTGAACGAATGGCAACTCTTAACACAAATATATTATCTGAAGAGGAGCGAAGTAGAAGGATCGGCTTCCGCTGAAGCACTCTCTGATACACTATCGCCGAATGCACGACTTTGCCGAATTGTGTCAAGCTTTGTGGCACTCAACGGTGACGGTGAACGCGTCAGTCCTAACAATCTTCCCCTCGGCGTCATGCTGCTCCAAGATGCTTTCCTGGCTTGATCTGCCAATGACGGTTGTCTTAGCCACGCTGTTGAAACTATCCGTCTCATACCCTTCCTTCTGGTACTTCTTGGCATGGGGTCGTATGCCCGCCCTCGCCCTGTCACTCAGACCGGACCGAGAGTTGTGGTAGGTATACCTGCGGCTGCCGGAAGAGAAGATGCGTTTGCCAAAGACGAGCTCGGCGAGGGGCTGGAGGATGGGGACGCAAGACGCAACGATGATGATGCTGCCTTCGACGCTGGTTTGGGTAGTAATGTCAGCCGACTGTTTACTTCCGAGACACGGAGGAGAGGACTTGGAGGTCTTACATAGTCCAAATTACTAGTTCAACTGCTTCATCTGAACGGGGTGTGTTAGTCTGCGAACATCCCCTCTCAAATAGAGATAGATCTCTTACATGTAGAGTCAGGGCTAGCCATCTTGTACAGTCTAGTGCATTTATAGATGACAATTATTGACGAGCTGTTAGAGTGTTAGAAAGAACACCACAACGACACAAATGAGCGGATGTCTCTTACATGGATCCAAAACCAAGGGCAATGCTCAACGCCACCTTCTTCCTGATGTCCATCTGTAGTTTCGAAAGGACTACGGCGGGATAGATCGAGAGATAGACATCGGCAAACACGCAAAAAGCTAGGTTAATCAGTTAGACGGCAGTCTTTGTCGACAGCCAAGGTCCAAACTTACCCCCAGAATACGTGGCATAAGACACAAGGACCCATTTGCTCCAACATGTCCCCGTCACCGACGAGTCCCACTGCGAGCGTGCGGGTTGGCACTGGCTGAAGATGATGGCCATGAATCCAAACAAGTTGGCCACGCACAAGGTCGCCACGGTCCACAGAAACCTCTTGTGCCACTTGCTGGGGTTGAGGATTCGCGTGAGCAGGACGACAACGGCGGGCTTCGGCAGGCCGAACGACAGGAGGCCCGGGGGGTAGCCGGCGAGACTCCAGAGGATGGCTTTGGACTTCTGCTCGGGGGAAAGCGTGTCGACGTGACGTCCGTATCCGTGCGATACTGCGACGGCGAGAGTTGCTACGTTCATCCAACCGCAGACCTGGGATGTGTCAGTAGACTTGTACAACGCTCATCCACTCGGTACCATCAAATGTCATCGGCCTCGATGCCTTGGTTTTCTTGGTATCCTTGGTATCGTCCCTAGACCAGGGAATAGGCAACAAAACGGGGTTCCTCCTTTGCAGCATATTCTGTGTAGGATTGATGCAGGACTTACCACGGATGCGACAATCAAGTAGTCATCCAAACGGATTTTCCCCATAATCCTCCCTCTGGTGTAAAGACGTGCCGCCGTGAACAGCGTGCTCACGACAGACACGCATATGACGACTGTCAGGGCCTGCGGCCCTCTGTTCTCGGCGTCCCGAGCCGACGAAGACATCGTCAACTACTAGGTTCGAAGATGGGCGCGCACTGACGACAAGAGGAGCAACCCACAACCGATAGAGAGAAGACAAAAAGACTGAAGAGAGAAAGAAGGGACGAACTGGTCCGAGCAAAGCGAATAGAGTTGATCAAAGATGCCAATTTAGGATACTTTAGGGACGGTCCGCCAGCCCCAGGGGGTAACCTGTCATGTGTCATGCTTGGGCGGACATCAGCAAGTCAGACCAAAGAGAAGCTGAGGAAAGTCAAATAGATTGATCCGCGACGAATCCGTGCATAGAGGAGTCGCACGAAAGCAGAGAGATGACTCGAGATGCGTCCAAGTTTAGGGTCGCATCTGGTGCGGTTCCTGCGTTGCTGATCCCCGCTGACGATGTCCTGATTTGGCGTCGACGCAGGGATCGTCTACCACGTTTATGATTCAAGCATCGCGCTTTGTTCGCTGTCCCCGGGGGGAGGGGGGCCCTCATGAACGACTGTTGATAGATAATGAACCGTCGATACTCAATGCCATGCGCCGGAGTTAAGCCACAATATGTTTTCTATTGCCCTCGCTTCCGTAACGGATCCCGAAGACCGTTCGTTCTCCCCACCCCACGTGGCCCAACGCCCAACCTTCCCAAGCCGTGTACCCTGTATTACAGATCCTGATATGGGAACTACCTGTCTGTCACATTTTGCCTCGGCTATACGAGGCGAGTTTGCTAAAGATGAAGCTGACACCAGCGTGAAGACCCCGGCTTCAGCTCCTAGCCAAACCTCACCCCGGAGGACAGCTGAGGATAAGAAGCTTGGAATGTGGACCTTGAGGATGTAACGTTCAGGCACACGCTACAGGCCCCTCACCACCTCCACGGATTCCGTACCGGAGGGAAATGGTCCATGGGCGACAGGCGGATGTAGGTGGCCATTGATAGACCTGGGAGAATCAGTCAAGAATCGTACCGAGAACGAGAGCCTCCGCAGGGAAGTGTCCCTTGTGCCGCCAACCTTATATTGCTCCACTATCTTCAGCAGAAGTAAGTCTCCCGTCACCTGGTTGACGTCAGAATACGCCCCGGTTTTGCTGCCATGCTTATCGACTCGAGTCAGTACGACATGTTTACGGCGCGTAGCGAAGCGCTATTGGCGCCGGCGCCGGTATGGCATATAAGCACCAGCCTTTTCATAACGAACGACCTTCCGGATTTGATCTTCCCCCAGAGTTCCCGTCTACTCATCGTCATCCGGTTTCAAGGGAGCTCCCCCCCTCACATGCAGAGAGAAACCTGCATGGATGTTGTCGCAATAGTGGAACCACAATCGCAGTGCACCTGGTATATCCTATGACAAATGTCGAGTCGGAAGTATTTTGCAGAGACCTGTTGCTCCGCACCAGACCGTTGATATCCACGGAGCCCTCCCCCCCCCCCCCCCCCCTCAGGTCGACTCCCATATGTCAACCATACGGAGATCCTCGAGAGACACCCGCTCACAACAGGCGGGTTTACTGTTCATCCTTCAATTTGCAGAGGGCGGACTTCTCTGATCCGCCATCAATCTTGGCGGCGCTGCTTTCCGAAGACGCCGCCACTTCTATGAGGGGTTCGGATGCGAGAGCCATTCACAGTTTATCTCTTCTTAGCATGCTAGAACGTCCCAGAGGCAGGTTTGGAGAGTGGATTTTGAATGCCTATCTAAGATTGAGAGCGACAGGACGGTCTTAGACGGCGAACTGGAGAGCCACGAGGCACGAGGTAGTTTTCATGGAACTACAAGCCCCCCCAGATATTGGATTTTGTGGGCAATCAGTAATTTAATCCATCCTTATGCCGGTAACTCCGCAAGTTGGGTACACACAGAGCCCTCCACCTCCTGCCTGGTGCTCTGGGGTGTGCGTCCGAAACGGGTATTGCCCGAGGAGAAGAACCCACCTTCATACTCCATAGCACTATATCAAGTCATGGTACAGAGTACAGTGTAACATACTTGCTTAATAATTCTGTGCTGCTACTTGGCTTGAATGGTAAAGTGGTGAAGCCACCATCCAGCCCGTACCCCTCCCTTCCTCAAAGGAGCCAGCGATCAAAGTCGAACTGGGACTCGGCCCGGCCAGCAGCAAGACCCGCGGCCTTGAGGGCCTGCCAGTTGACGTCGTTAATCCCGACCTCGTAGTCCCACTCGTGGTGCGGGTTCGGGTTCGGCAGGATCTGCCAGTAGAACCACGGGATGCCGGCGGCGTCGATGCTGGCGGCCCAGTTGCGGATGTTGGCGTCCCTCGTCCCGGCGCCGAGCGGGCTGCCGCCCCTGCAGTCGTGGTTCGGCGCGTTGGTGTAGCAGGCGCCCCACTCCTGCATGATGAGCTTCTTGCCGGCGTTCCGGGCCCGGGTAACGTACGGCAGGAGCCTCGACGTGGCGAAGTCGTTGACGCCGTACGCGTGGATCGCGAGGACGTCGAGGGCGCTGCAGCTGAAGTAGGGGTCTAGGAGGGAGTTATCGAGATAGGCGCCGCCCCCGGTCGTGACCAGGATGCCCGTGTTCCCCTTGAGGTTGTCCTTGATGGACTGGGCCATGGTGCATTGCCACGAGGCCAAGGCCGCTGGGTTTCCCTGGGGTTTGGTTGTGAGTGAGTTTTGCCCAGCCCGTACCATCGCGCGCAAGGGGGGGGGGGAGGTGCACGTTAACGAGAATATCGCTCGTACCTGGGGATGCATGGCCTCGTTCTGGGCCTCGAACGCAAAGATGTACTCTGAGCTCTGCGCCCAGGTCTTGCCGTTGTTGGGGTTGACGTGCGCGAGGACATGGGCGATGCGGGTCTTGAAGTACCGGATGGCGTCGTTGTTGGTGTAGAAATCGCCAGTGCCGTACCACTTGCCGTAAAAGTCGCGCTTCAGGTCGAGCGCGTTGTAGCTGTGGATCGAGATCAGGAGCTTGATCCCGTAACCGTGGGCTCTGGCCATGAAGTTGTCAAGCTTGTTCAGCACGGTGTCGTCCCAGGCGTCGGGCCCATCGCCTTGGAGGCCGTTGAAAGCTTCGAATGCGGTGCCCTTTTCGTTGCCAGACTGGCCTGTATTGCAAAACAACTGTTAGCCTCGGCTCGGAGACGCTTGCGGCGAACGGGTAGGGGAAAGGGCGCTGAGAAGTAGTTGTTACCATCAAGCCAAACACGCAAGACCTTGACGCCAGCACTTTGGAGACCCTCCAAGAGAAAGGTTTGCTGTTGGTTGTTCAACCCAGCAGCATAATACAGGTTTGACGCTGAAAATGACTTGGCAGCGAGGCAAGTCACGGACAGCGCCAGTTGGAGTAAGACTGGAAGGGCGCCTAAGAGCTTCATGGTGGGCGCAGGGGGGGATTCGTTCAAGATGATCGGAAGTGTCTTTCACATAGAACAATAGAAACAGGATGTAGGAGACCAAGAATCAAAAGGCCTGGAAGAAATCGGGTTCCCTTTTATGTTTCACCGGCTTCCGTTATGTCGACAGGTCGTCGCTCACTGCAAGGGATGTATCTAAGAAGGCAGGTCACACCGAGATGATCTGCGTGTTTCAATCAAACTCTGGGCCAGCCCATTTGCGCTGTATCGAGGGGTTTGGAAGTATACATGTCGAAGAAAACACTGTATAGCCTGCGGCGGCGGAAGTTGCAGAGCCCGCGTGCGGTTACAGCATGTACTCCGCCACGAAGAAGAAGCGAGAGCTAGATTTACCAAGCCGCTTGGCCCGAAGTCAGCCGTGAACATTCTAAAGAACCGGGAAACCAAGTCGGCAATGTATAGTTCCGTGGGGCCCAAGACAGCGATGAAATGGAAGAATGGACTCGGACTTGGGGCTGATTTGGGGTTAGTAAGGGAGTCTGGGACGAGCATCGCTTTAGATTGAAAGCATACCGACCTCCTATAATTTCTGTCATGTTGTTATGCTTCTGCCACCTTCCCCTATTAGACTGGCTTGTCTGTCGATAACTAGGATGTCGGATGGTTCGGGATTTATGTGTTGCCGTTGTCACTTATTGCCTGTCGCGGGAGAATGACCAATGATTGTCGTCAAGGAGAAACAGCACGGGGTTTCGAGCGAAAGCCACGTAATATTGGGAAACTCGCTCCGCGACAATTCATTCTATAGTGCGTCTCAGGTAGTCTTTCGCCTTGGAGTAAAAGCAACTCGCATCGACAAGTTATCGTCAACCTCGGGGTCTCTTCTCTTCTCTCGGGCAACTTCCGCCTTCACGCGGTGCCCCCAAGTGAATGGGGATGCTCTTGGCAATTGTAAAAAGCCCTGGTGAGTCTAGACTACGACAGCTAAGAGCTAATTGGTTGAGTTTATAAACCACCGACTTGGCTACTCAACCCCCTTTGCGGGATCCACACGACCATGAAGAGATAGGGTCACACTGACACTTCTCGTTGCCTAATCTTGATGTTCTAGCCGCAAGGGAGGGGGATGAAACTGAGGATTGACTTCCAAGTCCAGCACCATTCTTTTGAGACCTTACTACTCCTTGGGCAAATGTTTTTGTGTCGCAAAACTCGCGCGTGAGGCCACGACTTAGTAAGACAGAGAAATGGGCGACTTCAAGGCAACCCCAACATACAATGATTTCATCAAAGATTGGATAGAGATCGTAGCCAAATTAGCTAACCTTGTAAATTAAATCGAAATTGACATGTTAGCCCTTTTGAGCAACAAGTAATCGGCAATCATCCCACTCCATCCTCCTCACGGCATCTCCGCCCGCTCGTTGATGGCTGGCATCTCGTGTATGACCCTCGATTCGTCATGTAACTCGGCATGTGTCGCGTAGGGCGTCGGTGCGCAGTATGGAGAGGCTGGTGTTCTCGGAGTGCTCATAGGACTAGGAGAAACGGCACTAAAGGTCAATTCCGAGGCTGGCCGCTTGAGGCCACCATCTGTAAGTGTTGATGGCGACATCGGATGCATGAGATTGTGCTTCTCATCTGGTAGTTCCGCGGGGCCAGTTTCCTTCTGATCATGGGAATCAGCAATCGGAGAAGAGTCTCCGTGTTGACGAGCGCGACGACGTCGGAGCAGGATCAGTACGGCAAAGACAACGGACAGAACGACAGCGGTTGAAGAGATGGCGATACCGGTGATGGCACCTTTGCTTAGGGAGGAAGAGGTCGCCCCCGGGGCAATGGTGGCGGTGGAGGTAAAAGAAGATGCAGGGGTGGCGGTGCTGCTCACGATTTCCGAGGCAGACATGGTGAAGGAAAAGGAGGTGGTGATGGCGTCGCTGCTGCGTACGGGTGGTCTCGTCGGACTTGGTTTGTCTCGGGGTGTCTTGTAAGTCGAGGGAACTCTGCCAGTCGAACCCAGGCTGGTGGGGGCATACATGGCGAGAACTCTTTTGCCCAGGTCGTTGCAATCGTTTAGGGGGGGCAGGGGTTGTATCTCCCAGGGCCAGACGGATTGGGTCACTTGAGGCCGGTCAGGCTCAGTCGGGCAGTTATCGCCACAGGTGTCGGGATGGTTGCAGGCCCAGTACTTGAGCTGGCCTTCGTTTGCGTTTGAACATTGGACAAGACCAATCCATGGGGACTTGGCTGTCAAGACGTGTTAGTGACAGGACCACGGCTTGACAGCATGGGTTGGTCGTTACCTCTATCAAGGCCACCTTTAATGGGACAGTTCTTGTCCTTGTACGTGGGGTCGTTGCAGCCATACTGGTACGTCATGCCGCTCTTTGCATCGTAACAGGCCTGGTTGACGCAGTTCTGACCGGCCATGCAACACCAGCTATAGCCGTTCTCGGTGTCGTTGGCAGGCAGACAGGGAAGCAGGGACTGGGGGCCGACATAGCCGGCATCGAAGTAGCATTGATCGAAATTGTCGGCGGCGGCCGTGAGATTGAGCAGAGAGGCTAGTATGGCTGTAAGAAGAGAGTAGAAGAAGAGCATGGTGAAGACTGGAGAAGGTCGTCTGGTTTGATTGTGGCGAATGACTGATGAGGTGAGGTCGACTTTAACGTGTGATTGAATGAATTCATACGCTGATGCCGGGCGATAGATTAAGACAAGGGCCCAACACCCACAGCCCGTTGTTGGTCGTCGACTAGAATGCAATGGGATGGTGACGACTCTGACTGCTTGAGTTTGGAGAGACCGAGAAACTAGAGGAAGAAGAAGAGAAGGACAGGGTAAATTGTTGGCTGGTGTGGTGGAAGGAAAGAAAGTCAGTGACGATGAAAAGGGGGAGGGGAGGGAAGAGGCCAGCCAGAAGGAAAAGGAAAGATGCAGGATGCAGGTGGAAGGAAGCAACAGCAACAGCAGCAGTAATAGCAACGGAAACGGCAACAGCAACTGCAGCGGAAGCAAATGGCAAAAAGGGCAAGACCGCGAGGGGGAGGGACGAACCTCGACTTGCGACTTCCTTTCTTTCCCTTTCCCTTTCCCTTTTCCCCCTTCCGCAACCAACCAACAGCTGATATGCATCCCATCCCCCCTTTCATCTCGTTTCCCTCTCGGCATCTTCCTCTCCTTCCAACTTGCTGTTTCTCATTCTCAATCTCATTCTATTCCATCTCCCTCGCATCATATCCGTCAGCCTCCTTTTCCTCCTACTTTCAACAAATGTTCCACGACAGCAAGGGGACCGTATGGCAGCCTGGCCGAGACCAGAATGTTTGCTTCCCACAGCCCTGCTTGCAAAGTCACACACCCAACGCGAACCAACGCAAACAAAGCCACAGCCGAGGATCCAGTCATTCCACCCCATTGGGATAGGACGATATCCCGGTTAATGCTGCCATCCTAGTCACAGCACGTCTTCGCCCCTCGGGTGCATCCATGGACAGAAGCAGAGAGACGCAGACGCAGATGCAGATGCTGATGCAGATGCAGTCGCCGCCACTGTGGCCCTCAAGACCCGGCTTGGCTACTTTAAAAATACGCCGAGCTGAGCCTTGCTCCTTTTCGTGGCATCATATGGGTCGGTACATACAGACAGATTCAAGCTGACATGATTTCTCAAAGCAAAAATCAGCCATGGAGAGCGGAACGGTGTGAAAAAGGCGATCTAAACTAGAAAAAGAAGCCTGCAGGTCGACCGTCGGATGCGGCCTGCATCTGCGTCTGCGTCTGCGCTGCGTCCCTGGACAAAGAGCTGTATGCGAAACATGTCGTTGCTGTGCCGTCCGCTGGCTTGCTTCCAATTCCCTGCCTTTTCTTGGCCCAATTTTCCATCCTGGCATTTGCTTTCTACAAATGTTCGACGTAAACACCGACCCCAATATCCGCCACTACCATCTGTGAAGGCTCGACCAGCTCCCATTCGGCCTGATTGAAGGTGCTCGGCTCACTGGCCACCACCACATGCTCTCCATGGCCCGACTTCTCCAGCCGTCCGTCATCATCAGAATCGCCGTCCCCTCCATCCTCGCCGTCGTCTATGTCGCTCGGAAACCCCTTGTACTTGCGGTTGAGCGTTGCCCCGGCCGTGGTCGAGTAGTACAGGCTCGGCGGCTCGAGACCCTTCGGACTGCCGTATCGCACCGCCACCAACGTGCTGCCAGACATGGCTACGAGATTCAATGTGTTGAATTCCCGCTCCACCGGCCCAAACTCGGTCTGCATCTTTTCCAGCATGACGATCGTCTCCCTCATCGCTGCCGCCATCTCTCCGGCGTCATACATGGTCTCCCAGTTCCCGTCTTTGCCGCACAGGATAAAAAAGTACACGGCCGCAATGTGCTCAGCATCGGTTGTTCCCACAATGGCCTGCTGGTACCTCAGCGGTAGATACTGCAAGATGGCTGTCCGAATCCGTGGAAACGATCCAAGGATGCCGTTGTGCGCGAACAGGTGGCGGCCAAAGACAAACGGATGGCAGTTGGTCTCGACTACGGGAGTCAACCCCGGGGCCGCGCGAATGTGCGCGAGGACAGCATTGCTACTAGTTCCCCGGACGATGCTCTTGAGCACCAAGTCGTTCAGCGGCGGCCGGATGTTCTTGTAAGTGACTGGCCGAAGTGACTCGGGCCACTTGAAATCCGTGTATGGGTTGAAATCGCACTCGGACGACGTGAACCACCCGACTCCGAACCCGTCCATGTTTGTCAACGGATTCGGTGAGCCGGCATCGTTGGCCGACAATGGAGCGACTTGAAGCTCGCCCAGAAACGGTCGCGCTTTTGCATGTCCGGCCGGGAGGAAATGCTCATCGACTATCGTCTTCAGCATCATCCTTCAACACATTGTCCGGGGTGGCGTTACGCTCACCTTGCTTCACTATGGCGTGGCGCGGTCGGATGATCAGATCTTCGAGAAGCTGGGGCTCGTCGCCCAGATACGCAAACCAACGACACATTGCCTGTGTTCACTTTGACGGCGGATGATGAAGAGTAATGGAAGAAGAAGAAGCTTCAAACCAGGATCCGGTTCACGAATCAACTAATTGAGATAGCAGCGAATGGATGGATGATCCTGCTGGCAGAAGTCCTGGGTAAGTGACTAATAGTCGCGCTCGGTTGTACGTGCTCGTGTCGAGGCTGTAGTCCGAAGCACATGCCGCCACGACGTTGAGCACTGGAGCTGACGTCACGACCGTTAGAGGTTAGAGTTCCAATGGCTCTCTCCAAGAATACGCCGCCTCTGTTTCGGCTTGTGGCGCTTCTGATGCCGCCTGGTCCGTGGTACAATTGGACCACGCATGTCGAGATGACAGCAACGTCGAAGAAAGTGAGGCCATGGCCACATGACTGGAGGTTCGTAGGCATTGGCGGAAACATCCCAAGTAGCACCATGGCATGATATAGGGGTAAATGCTAATCATCATCATTCTCTTGTGGGGGATTAAATGTTGTTGTCCGAATACGGCTTCGCGTGCTTTATCTCCAGCAAGTAGTTCCAACGCCCACCCCATCCGTTCCAGCATCTCACTCAAGCCATCACCCAAACTACCAAGGCACGATAAGCGTCACCCCCACCAGCGCCGCCAACGCCCACGCGGTGGCCAGAACGCCCACGCCACCGCCGGAAGTCGTCATTCTCCACCCTTGAGCCGCGCTCGGCGCCGTCTCAGTCGGACCCGCGGCACCGCTACCGTCGCCAGTAGCTGCGTCGGCCGGCCTATTAACCATAGTAACCTCGTCTCCCACCACCCAAGCCACGGTCCTAGCGTTTGTCCCCATATCCTCGAGCGTCGACGTAGTGTACGTTTGTTTTGGGACGCTTGTGGCGGTGTAAGAGATGACCTCCCCCGTATGGATGGTGTTGTTGTATGAGAAGGTCGCATTCACCCAGGTGAAGGCTTCACGGCCCCTCCCCCCACCCTCACATACCGTCAGTTCTCCGTACGAGCTGAGCGGCACTTCGGAATAGCATCCGCCGCTACCGGGCGACGACTCGTAACCCCTAGAGCACGCATCTCTACGTAAGCGGGCAACTCACTCGAGACAAAATTGGGGTTCGGGAAACTCACTCAGGACAACATAGAACCGCCGTCTCGCCGTTGTCGAGCGCCTCCATGAAGACGTTGAGATGAGGGTTGACAGGGAGAAATGATCCGGGCCAATCCGTGACGGGCGGGACAAAGACGCCGGAGGAGCTGATCTGGCCAGCGTCGTTCTTGGCGGCCACGCCTACCGTGACATGACCCTCGGGACATTGGCTGGCCGGGGAAAAGTACGCCATTTTGCCGGCGTCGGTGAAGCCGTTCTCGCTCTCTAGGGTCGCCCAGGCGTCATCCAAGGCTTTGCCAGAGGGGTAGCACTCGCCGAGAGAGCCGGGGCTGCAGCTCTGCGCCCACCTAGGCTCGGGGTGCGGGTCGCTATCGGGATATTTGATGCCCAGAAGGAAGTCCTTGCTCTTAGTGGCGCACGCAGGTGGTGCCGTGAACACGGTCGTCAGCGGGCCGATGTTGGAGATGGCATATTGCGACAAGGTCGTGACGCTAGGCATGACGGACAGCCGGACGGATGAATGGACTTTGAATTTGATGGGGTTATACCTGCAAGAGAGATAGAGAGAGAGATAGAGAGGGTGGCTGTGAGGAAAGATCACAGCGAGAAGCCAAAGAGATATGATGTCCCTTTAAGCTACAGCATTAAGCATGAAGCTCTCTCTCCTCTCTTCTCATGGGGTCCATCGGCCTCGGCGCGCTGCGTGGACAACGGTGGCGGAGCCGGCTAGAACTGGAGAGCTTCCCCCAATTTCAGTCAAGCATCTACTTGGCGTAGCGGCACGTAGGCACAAGCCGGGCAAAGGGGCCATGTCATATGGGTATTGGGAGCTGTATCTTGTTAGGCCGCCAACCGCTGTGCCGCACACAAGCAGGGGGGTGCTATTGATTTTAACTTGGCGTCTTGGGGGGAAAATCCCTTACTTTGCTTTTCCTTCCCACATTTCCTGCACGCCGCGGAAACGGGCGGCTGTCACCCAGAGTAGAGTTGTCCAGGTCGCCCAGCTGACGAGGGACACCGCCTGTTGCAAGGCTTCGCGTCGCGCTGATGCACCCGCTCGCGATGAGTTTGAGCACGTGGGCTGTGCAAGTATGTGGACAAAGACACGTCAGTCAGTCGACGGGCTCACGTTGTTGAGAGAGGGGGCGCCTCTATGGGCGGATTAAATATCGGTTGAGGCTTGGAGGCTTGGAAGACTCCACGGTTGTGCCGGCACAGATGGTTCTTGGTTTCCGCGGTGAGTCGGATCATGTTTGTGTTTCGATGATTCCGTGCTCGTACGATGCAGTAGGTAAACGGTCCCCCCGATACCGCGCCTATGCTTTCGAGACCCAGCACGTTTTGCGATGCAGCTCATTAATGGATAGCCTTGGAGGCAACGCAGCCGAGGTCGATCGAGGTCGATCATAAGCAGTTCCTCGGCCTATCACATCGCCTTCATCATCCATCCATCTCTTTCTCCTGGGCAAGCTTTTCCTGGGCAAGCTAGCCAGCCATCCGGGATACGGGCTAAAAACAGGTGAAGGCCGTTCATAATTTGAAGTTGCCTGCCTGAAGACGAGCCGTCCGAGTACCAACTCTCACGTCACTAATACCGACACAAGACTGTGTTCGAGTGATTACGTGCGTATATGCACATGTACCTGCGTCCCTCAGGCCTAGCTGGGCCGGGGTTGACCCAAACCACGCGTGGCCAAAACAACAGCGTTCGATCCCTTTACTTATGTTAACATCTCCAACTTACGTACTCAAACCTGCCGTCGCCAAACTCGCGCGACAGCGACTGCGGCCTGCAGCCTGCGGCAGACTCATGACCTTCTGGGAAGGAAAGAGATGTGTCTTGGTGATAGAGTTCTCGTCGGGCCCGCATACGACCTCAAATCGGTGCACCACCTTCAAACAGAAGGCCTTCTGGCTATAACGAGGCAGGGAGTCTCGCGGCGGCGGGCGGCGCCCATCACCTCCCAAGTTTGAGCGCGACGGTGATACGGTGGCAGCTGCCCCGGTCCCATTCCAGGCCTCCCCCCTTGGCGAATATGAGGGGCCACTTGAGGTCGGGCGCGAGTGTGTGTGTATTGCGTGTGACATGTGGATGTTTGCTGACTTTGAAGATGTTGATGACTCTGCTGGTCTGCTGCTCAACAATGAGATACATGTGTCCAAGGGAGGGGGGGTAATCTGGAATGCCAAGGATGATGAGTTGAGTTCATATTTATCCTGACGTCCCTACAAATGTCCTTGATCAGATTGGAACAGATGAGCATCTCAGAGCCATCCGATACGCGGTTGTTTGAAAGACCTGCTACACAACAATCAGTCCAGAATAAATCTGCCTCAAAGCCTCAACGAGTACTTGGTCTATAACTGAATCTAGAGCGTGATCGCCACGATCTGAATGGGTCTCCGCAGGGGTTTTTTGTTTGGTGGGGGGATCACATCATCAAGCGGCCAGACAGACGTATGACTTTCCAGGACCAAACCAATCTAGATAGAACCGTCTTCCGAAATGGTGCAAGGGTCCTAGGATATGAAGAAAAGAAGGAGAAGCAATCTCGTTCGGTCACGTGGGTTACTCTATCGGATTGTCTTCTTGGAAGAGGTTCAGCGTGACAATCTCCGTCCTTGTCTGGGACATCTCGGGTGAAGTACGCGCTGGTTTCGTGTTCGTTCCCAGAACTGGGTCCCAGAAAACAGCGCTGGTGCGAATCAACGAGCCTAGGACTGAGAAAGGCCAGAAGACTGTTGGAAAGCCCATACGCGACTAGGAAAGATTAGCCAGACGAGTCCTCGTGGCGTTCTTGCATGGTCCTGTGGTCGCAGCGCGGCAGCGCCTTAGGGCCCGCCATTTAGGGTCTGAGCCGACGGGTCGGCGGGAGCGATGGACAGCTCGTCAGCGGGCTGAGATGGTTTCTGATGATCTATTGCAAGTTAACACCTTGGACAAAATATCTGGCAGCAAGATAAAAGTTTGTGCAACTGTGTTTTCCACATTCATGAAAGGATTGAATGCTCAGCGCACGCACAAGTGAAAGGCTCTTGCGACGACTTGCATGGAAACAGCGAATCGTACAGAAGTCTAACTTTAAAAGATGGGAGAAGAGAGAAAAGAAGGAAACAATTATTTCGACTTATCATTAAGAGGACCCGACTGTAGAGTAGGTCCGTGTTGTTGGATGCAGATAATTAAAACATCTGACAGGAAGGAATCAATTTACCTTTATTTGGTGAGCTTAAACAACTACGCGGGCAGACAGGGGGGAAGACACAGGTAACTGGGTACCTGGGTACCTGGGTAACTAGGGGATCCATACCTGTTACAGCTTTCCCAACTCTTACACATCCGATTCTGCTTAGGTAATACATCCATGCCAAACGTCTATTTGCACCGCACGCTTGACTCTCAGCGAAAGCTACAGAGCTAAACATACAACCGACAGCTCGCGGAGCCAGCAAGAAACATCAACGGTCTCACAACGCACTGACCAAAGACCCAAGCTGCTCTTTAATATGGCATGTTCGACGGAATGAAGGCAATCGCAGGTTGGAATAGTGCCACGGCAGCCTGCGGCCGCTGGGAAATTGAGAGACGTTGGATGGCGTCGTTTAGGCTGACTCCCGGATCCTTCTGTGCCAAAAACGGTCGCATCCATCATCTTTTGGGGGCGTTTTAACCTTGGCGCAGGCGGTACTTTTGGTTGGCAAAGGGCAAAAGGACTCAAATTACCCAACAGTGCATCTGGCCCCGGCCGGGGCCAGCATCCTTCGCGTCGCAAAGATCCAAATC
This sequence comes from Colletotrichum destructivum, assembly GCF_034447905.1. Taxonomy (NCBI): domain Eukaryota; kingdom Fungi; phylum Ascomycota; class Sordariomycetes; order Glomerellales; family Glomerellaceae; genus Colletotrichum; species Colletotrichum destructivum. The sequence continues at coordinate 5,420,110 of NC_085898.1, read as the reverse complement.
TAGAGCCTCGACACCGCCGATCGCGTCCCGCGCAGGCCCTCCCCATTGGACGACTATCGCGACCGGCCTTCAAGCTCGGCGGCTGAGCGGCTGGAATCCCTCCAAGAGCTGATGGAGCATCCAAGTCTATCACCACCAACCCGGACCCAGGGGTGGTAAGCAATGGCTCCCGTCCGTCCCCCTCCCCTGCGACGACTCCATGTTCGCCAGCAGGCTACCGCTTAAACGACTGTTTGATCGTGTCACTAACCCCCCTCTCACTTCACTTGCCAGCCCTACGCCGGCCGGCGGCGGCTATGGGACGGATGGCGTCCATGGTTTTGTTTTGGATCGTCGAGCCCATCGAATACAAGTGCTGACAATGCCCCCCTCCGTCTCCGGCCCCTGATGCGTGTGCTGCAGCCTGCCACACCTCCTCTGTTCATTGTGCATATACACCACGTCGGCTGCGCTGCCAAGACATTTTCCTCATTTCCTGGTTTCTTGACCAGTCTCCCACATCCTCGCAAGGATTCTGGGTGTCGGGCATTCTCAATTTAAAGCCTCTTCCTCCCCTCCCCCTTCCTGCGTGCGCCCCCCGCGTGAGCTTGGCTTTGGCTTTTCACTCGCGCCGCGATGGCTTCCCTGCATCCTCACGACCACTTCTACTCCAACGGCAACAGCGGTTACAGCAGTCACTCCACATCACCCGAGGCCGAGAAGATGCTCAAGGACCCGAACGGCGGGCCTGGCCCCGAGTCCCACGCCATCCCCGACGGCTTGGAGGTGAACACGGGCGCTGCCTACAGCACGGCGCCGCAGTCGTACCAGCCCGCCGCCCCGGCGCCTCAGCCGTACTACGATCAGCATCAACATCCGGATCAGCATCACCACGCCCATGCGGCCCCCCAGACGAATTACACCGAAACCGCTTACGACAACAGTGTCACGCATCACCACCCGTCGACGCCAAAAAAGATGCACCCGGACGACGGCACGATATGTGGTCTGCGTAAAACAACGTTTTGGCTTCTCGTCCTATCCAGTTTGCTGTTCTGCGCTCTCATTGGGGTCGCGGGAGGACTGGGCGCAATGCTCGCAAGCAAAAATAGCGAGATCGCAAGGTAGGCAGACTTTCCCTCCCCCGCCGCGGGTGCCATGTGCCACGCACCCGGCGACAAATAGACAGAGTGACTGGTAGGTTGACGTTCTCTCAGTCTTCAGTCGCCCGCCGCCGCCTCGACGAGCACGTCCGCATCCCCGACGGCCACGGCGTCCGCCGCCTTTGACCTCAGCCAGCCCGCCGAGACGGGCACGCCTATCGCGCTCAACAAGTGCCCCGGCAGCGGTTCGGAGCTGACGTACGAGGTGCCCGGCACAAACCTCACCTTCAGCAAGGACTGCGGCACCGACTACCTGTTCAACGACATTGCGCAGGTGCCGGCGCGCAACTTCGAGGAGTGCGTGCGGTACTGCGCCGCCTTCAACTTGCAGCAACAGTCGCGCAAGGGGCCCTGCAAGGGCGTCGTCTACATCTTCAAGGGCGAGCAGGGCGAGGACGGCAACTGGTGCTGGATGAAGTACAACAAGAACACCGCCCAGTCGGGCGCCAAGGACTACACCGAGTCGGCCTGGGTCTTGTGAACGGACTCAAGGCGTGGCGGTCTATGGGAGGTGGGAAGGAGAGGAAAAATTTCGAGGGCTTGTGTGCATGGATGCATTGGAATGGAAAGCGAATACCCCTTTGATCTAATCGATGTAGAGAGAGAAATGTCTCGTGCCTGGAGGAATCAAACGATGGTAATGATAATAACCGTGATGATCCCAGCCCTGAGGAGCTTGGGACGATTACTAACCCGCAAAATTGTTGCCAAGGTCACCAACCACAATTGGCCTCAGCTGCCTTGCTAGCTCAATCGGTAGAGCGTGAGACTCTTAATCTCAAGGTTGCGGGTTCGACCCCCGCGTGAGGCTCAAATCCTCGCAGCGATTGGAAGCAATTCTTTTTGCTTGTTTTCTTCATTTGCTCTCTTCTCATAGCATTTCTTTTTTCAAGCCGAGATCAATTCTCTCTCTTCTTCGGCGTCTGTAGGGAGTTTATCTGCCCCTTTCGAAGTGCAGCAATTTTTTTATTTTTTTTTTTAAATTTCTTTTTTACCACACTCTGGCTGGCCTCCATCCCCAACTCTTCTTTTCCCCCAAAATGCCCCGCGCTGGCCCCGGGGAATGTGACCTCCCTCCGGCCGGATCCGGCATGCCAAGGCTTCTTTTTCGGGGTTGTCCCGGGAGTCTGATTGAACAAACAAACAAGGCTTCGTTGACTTAAAGTCTGGAAATGCAAAGTCTGGAAATCAGCGATACCGAATTGAAGGCTACCTTTACCAACAGGTCCCTATGCATGCAGAATCCTAGGAGACGCCCAGTGTCGCCTACATTAGAAGCTGAGAGCATATCGTGATTCACCTCACGTTTATCCCCCGGTGAGAGAGTCCCTCTGTTTCTACGCATTCTGCTGCCAATCTGGTCGCTGCAGCGGCCTGCCCTTTGTAAAGACTCATCGGATGACACATTCCATGGGCAATTACAGATAAGCTATTCCCTAAATGGCACCTCGCCATCGGGGGCGGGCTCAAGTCGTATTAGTCACACCCCTGGCGGACGAGATAAAACATCGACAAACGCAAATCTTCACAACACACCGCGACGTCTTCACGAGTCATCCAGACAATCGATAAACCCTCTCTCAGCTACGGCTTTCTTACAAACAAAGAACCCGAAAGCCGCGCACTCAACCATGGCCTCCACACAAAACCTACCCGTCCCCATCCTCGCTCTCCAAAAGAGCATCGTAAGGCCCTACCACCCCGCCGACGCCCCGTCCATCTCCAAGGCCGCCAACTCCAAAGCCGTGTCCGCCTTCCTGCGCGACTCGTTCCCGCGCCCCTACACCCTCGCCGACGCCGAGTCCTGGATCTCGCTGAACCAGACCCCGCCGATCCGCAACTGGGCCATCGCGTGCCCGGCCACCGGCGCCGTCATGGGCAGCATCGGCCTCGTCCCCGGCAGGGACGTCTACTCGAGGGGCTACGAGCTGGGGTACTGGCTCGGGGAGGAGTTTTGGGGCCGGGGCGTCATGGCGGAGCTGGTGCCGGCGTTCGCGAGGTGGGTCTTGGACGGCATGGGCGGCGCGGGGGAGAACGGGGAGGAGGAGAAGGAGGAGGTCGAGAGGCTCTGGGCCGGCGTGTTTTCGGAGAACGCTGCGAGCCGGAGGCTGTTGGAGAAGAGCGGGTTCGTGTTCGAGGGCCGGCTGAGGAGGGCGGTCGTCAGGGACGGCGTGGTCATGGACGAGCTGGTCTACTCGCTCATCAGGGCCGATCTGTCGACGTGATCGATGCGCTTGTGCTTCGATTTTGGGGCGAAAGTTTGGAAGCCATACCTGAAACCAATACCGATAAGGGCTGTAGCATTAGTTGTTCATTTTCGCAACCACCGGCTACACACATCACGTTGAGTAACGAGGTTCGACTCAGGGCTGTTTTTGTTCTTATCCGACTTTTACCCCCACCATTGTCGATGTAAGACTACCAGCATGATTTGTCAACACGCTCTGAAAGCATTTTGACGGAGGACCCGGCCAAAAATCTCCAAAGACTTTCGCTTCTCATCAACTGGAAACACGCGATGGCAGTAGCAGTAGACTGGGCCGTGGAACATGCCATCCCCTTGTTTTTAGAAGGTGCCGTTCGTCAGTTGATGCTGCCTGAATACTGCCTCTGCTGACTCTTCATTTTAGATCTAGAATCGCATGCGTTATCAAGCGAGCGGTATATTATCATGGGCAACACGCATTGGGCTACAAATGAGGTTGTCACACAGAGCGCCAATGACTATTACTACACCATGAATGCTACCTTAGAGGACATTGTGGAAGCCAAAGGAAGCATTAGAACGGAAAGCCCGGCTGTCTCTTCGATCGGTATACCTCCGATGCCATTCAATCCCCAGGGTGGTGGCAAGGAATAGAACGAACGAGCCCCAGGGACAGCTGTGTCTGATCAGGCAACCTTCTTACGCAGTATTAAGAAGCTCTCACCCGAGGCTACCGAAAGTTTTTGGTCTAATACTACCTCGTCGCCTCCAAGGTCCAAACCATTTCGATCATTTGACTCTGTCATCCCTGGCTCTGGAGGCGGGGAACGACAATATCAAAGTCTGGCCAAGTCATTCAATCACCGATAATTGTCCCGCGTACGACTCTATTGCCGAAAAGTAAGGGCGGGCCGGCCACTACTTCCAGCATCTAGTTTTCGTCTGCCCCTGTCTGACATACCGAGACGCTGTCCAATCAGCCGGGATCGTTCCGGGGCTAGTCGTTGGTTTTGTTGAATGTATGGTTTTCTTACACATCAATTGCCCAACGGAAGACTGTCTTTCTGCGATAAACACCTGTTATATCTTTAGTCCTCTGATACTAGCGGATGTTCACAGCTTTACAGTAAGCTATTGCCGCTTTCAGCCCATTATTGACGTGCTTCTGGTTCATGCGGGACATTCCACATCTGAGCCAGGCGCCCAACATCAGCAATTTGTTAAAGTTTACGCCACCGAGACTGTTGACTGGGAGGAACCGGCCGCCAAGTCGGACTGCGGATGCTTGAGACACAGGTGCAAAACTTGGACACACCACAGAAAGGCCAACCAGGCCTGAGCCTTACCCAGCACATGCCGTGCTTCCACTGTAAGTTCCCACTGACCTTGGCCACCACCACTTGTCAACCAGCGGTTCTCGCTGGATGCATCATACATGGAATGCCGTGGTGTCCAGCCGAGAATGACTGTGACTACTTCGGACATCATCCAACGTGGGCGCTGCCGGTGTCAATCACTATTTGCGCAGAGGAACGATACGATTGGTGAGGCAAGACGCCGGTCTCACAACTGTTAATGTCCAAATGGAAGAAAATAAGAGATGGATATGGAATTGCGGGGTAAAGAACTCACCGTCTTTAGCGGGCCGATGTATGCTAAGTGTATGCTAAGTGCTCGTTACCCAAACCTCTCGTTCGGAGTCGGCGAGGGCGGTGGTGGGTGGTGTCAAAGTTGTCAACCCCTGTTCTCCGCGCCACACCGGCCAAAATCCAAGAATAGATCATGCGACTCGCTATCTCCGGCCAGCGTTATGCGTCCGGTTGCAGCGAAGTTTCCAGATCTAGCAATGTGACTCTTCCATCCGCAACTACACATCCTCACATGTGCCGTCTGAGTCCCAGTCCCAAAACTCACGATCTTGTTACACCACTGACCACGTAATCTCAAGATGGGCTTAAAGTCTTGAAACGGAAAGAACACTTATGTAACAAAGATATGAGTCTTGAAAGGTTCGTCACTGGGCCATGGTAACGAGCCATAGAGCAAGCTTTCTGATCAACGAACCATCCCCTAGCCTCTCTTGAACATAACGAAAATCCTGAATGGGCCTGCAGAAAACGGTACGTGGCGGACTTCTCAGAAGGGAAATTGATGGTCAACAGGTGCCGGAGAAGCTTCTGCTATCGGAGGAAGCCACAAGATCAGGCAGCGTTGTTCGATGCAGCTCGAAACTCTGCTGGACTGAAGGCAGGTCGACGCAGGACAGGGACCCCCGGTCAATCGGTGGACACGACTTGACAGCTTCGAGGAGCCAGTCGCATTGCCAAAGTGACACAACCAGAGCAAACAATGTCTGTCCATGTTAGTCAATGGGGAAATTGTCAACGGCAGAGAATGATTACAGCAGCAATCTATCGTCGTGAATGGTCCAAGAGACATGCTCCGTCATTGGCTTAACAACTGATGTCATCCTGCACGTTATTCAAAGCTGTTATCTGTAAATCATGCTTTGCTCCAGCTGCGAATTCTTCGCGTTTTGCAAGACAGCCAAAGCTAACAGTGATAGATTTGGTTTATGAAATGATTGACAAGAATTGTAGGATAGAATCTTAACCCACGTGTGAGCTAACAAGTTGATGGACTGACGTTGGATGCAAAATTTAATCCTGTTGCTTATGTGAGAGACGGGCTAGGATTGACTTTGTTTTAGCAGGCAACGTATCTCATATCATCCATAACCTCATCAGGGGCGAATGCAACAGTTGTCACCAGCATGCCGAAGCGGCCGAGTCGCGAGAACTTGGTTCAAACCACTGTAGATTGTTCCCTGGCATTGCTAGCATAGAAAGAATGCTGCATCAGCTCTTGACTCTCACAGCGATTACCTGCGTTCAACTACACGGCACCGCCGCCACTGCCGCCTTCGTACTTTGATGCGGCTAACATATTGAAATCAAGGGAGATCGTCATGAGTCAAGATGCACATACTATGGACCCCCCTGACAATACCAGCGATGTCGACCTGAGCTCCGCGTAAAACCCATGATATTCTGAAACTGAAGCCTGGTGTTATGATGAGGGAGTTCTGGGGCGAGCTCGGAGAAGCCGTGAAAGAGAATTTGTCGCCAAGTACATGACAAGAGAGTTCGAAGCAAATGTCGATGCACTTGTACCATGGCAAGTTGTCGACAGGCTTCTAGGTCTTATTAAAGCCGGAATAGTAGTGCAGGATTGAAGGGGTGCCGAGTTGTGCGAGGAGGGTAGCATTGGTGCGTACTGGTGAAACAAGCTCAACTCAACTGCTATACCGGTGCCTTGATATCGACATGGGCTTCTGAATAGAGTTTAAAGCCTACAGATATATATCACGTCTGTTCATTATGTCGTTTCGTCCGGATAAAGCCTTTTTCTCTTCTTCAAATTTGGAACTTGACCCCTCTTTTCGACATTCGTCAGCCCACGTTGATGTCTACACAGTTTTTTCACTCGTACACCGCCATTGCATATACGAGCTTTTCTCGCCGGATGAAGAGTCCGTAAATAACAGAGACAATCCTTTGGAAAAAGTTCTATTGACGTTATGGATGAACAGAGTTTCCAGTACCACAGTCACTCAGCTCACAAGATAAAAGCATACGCAGGGGTCGAGCAGCAGCGGCCCGTAGGAAGTGACTTTGATCTCGTTCTTAATCCTCTTTACCTTGAATGGTTTCATCCCACATTGTATTCAGATTCCCTAGCCTCCAATTATCAGGCTTTGTTCTATCCGGCCACGTCTTCCGGCCCCATGTCACACTATAGACCCGACCACCTGGTTGATGCCAACAGATCGCAAATGTTCACACCATCCCCAGCAGAGAACATGATGGCACCAACGGTGCAGACGACGCCCAGTTGGGAGATTTGGAACACCAGCGAAGCAGAGTCGTCGAGCCCGGCTGACGAGAAGTGCGAAGAGGACGAGGTCTGGGAGCCTAAGGACCTGCGGCGGATGGGGTACCTCGACGCAGGCGGCAACTGGCGCTGTCGGTTCGAGGGCTGCCGCTCGCCGCGGGTCTTCGTGCGCGCTTGCGACCTGAGAAAGCACTTCCGCGGCCACGAAAAGTACTTCTTCTGCGCCGAGACGCCGTGCGCGGGCGCCGGTGTGGGCTTCGCGACCCGCAAGGACTACGAGCGTCACATGGGCTCCCACCGGCCGACCATTGAGTGCCCTCATCCGGACTGCGGGCGGATCTTCAGTCGGAAAGACAACATGGTGCGTTATTGTCCTTTGGGATTCGATTCGATTTGTAGATGCCAGAGTTGGCTTACACGGCAGACAGAGAGATCATTTCAAAAAGATTCACCTGCGGCTCAGTAACAACTTGTTTCCCAAGCCGTGCCGTAGGCCACGCCGTGGTCAGGCCGCTAAAGTCGCCGATTCCAAAGGTTGAGTGTTTGTGCGTGTTGGTGTGAGTTGATAAGAGGACAATACCAGACTGGAGGAAATCGACAGGAGACGGCGGAACAGTCTGATAGTCGAATAGAGCCTCGAGAGATGACGTGATGAATGCAAGATGTGACTTTTATTTCAGGAACAAAGCCGCAAGTCCTTCGGATGTCAAGGAACAGTCTAACAGTGTTACTTTTTTCACGCTATACTTTCAATTCTAGGCCAATGTGACGTTCTCTTTTTTAGCATCCTACTAACTAAAGGCGTTGTGTTTCCGTTTTCATATGGCTCCCTCTCTGACAATAAAGCAGTCTGATGCTTGCACTTTACTTTGACATCAGCGTAAGCAGAACGAACCCAAAACTCTTGATATATCTAATCCAATCTATTATCAAGCCTTTAAAATCGTACAGACTTTTCTAACACTCAACAGCAGAGTCTCCAGATGGCAGTGCAACGACGTACTCCAAGCCAAGCTTCACAGCCTTGCCCGCGTTGAGCGTCACTTGCCAGTCGACCTGGCCCCCCTTTCTCAACAAAGCCGTCGCCTTGCCCCAGTCGGCGTCGTCCTTGTTCTCGCGAGCCGGCCGTCCGGTGGCCACGCTGGCGCCGTTGACCACGAGCCCCTTGGGCGCCAGCACGTCGACCTTGAGCCGCTCGTCCTCGGATACCGGCACCTGGTCGAGGACGAACAGAGACACGGGCTTGCCGGCCGCCGCGCGGGTGTTGGCGACGGTGATGCTGCGCGTGTACACGGAGCTGTTCTCCTTGGAGAAGAGCCCCGTCGTGGTCCGCCGCACGTCGACCTTGGGATAGTTGACCTTGATCGCCGGGTCGACGCCGAGGCCGAGGGAGAACATGTCGCCGTCGCTACAGAGGGGCAGCCGGGCGCGGCCCAAGAAGGTGCCGTCGAGGGTGAGGCCCGTCTCGCCCCGGAGGAGCGTGAGACGGCTGTTGTTGCGGATCTTGGCCTTGAGATAGGCGACGGGCTTGTACTTGGCGACTACCGTGTGGCTGAAGACAATATTGGAGAAGCCGACGCGCGCGACGCGCTGCTTGGACGGGGTCGGGCGAGGAGGGAGCGTTTTGGTGCCGGGGAGGTCGTAGGTCGTGGTGAAGCCCGTCTCCTCCACGGTCGACTCCTGGAAGTCGACGTTCTCGTCCACGCTTGGCATGACCGGCCACTCCATGTGGTTCTGTTCTTCCTGCCTTCTGTAGTCTTCATTGTCGCTTTCCTGCTTCGCCGTAAAGGCGGACATCTTGCGTGATGCCTTCGGCGCAGCCTGGGACATGGAGGCGCCGAACGCAAAGGAGCTGCGTCCGCCCGGCGCCGACTCCTTTAGCATTTGTGGCGGCATCGGTTGCTGTTGCTGCTGCTGTTGTTGTTGTTGCTGCTGCTGTTGATGATGTATTTGTCGTTGCTGTTCCAGCTGTTGCATGACCAATCTGCCCTTGTTCTGCTGCTCGAGCAGCATCAAGCCGCTCTGGTACGAGCTGAGAGCCTCAGATGAAGTGGCAAGGACGGAATTGTCGACACCGAACAGCTGTGAACGAGGCTTTGAGGTGTGGGCGACCCGCTGCTGGGCGTGCCACCAGTCTCTTCGTTGCAGCCGCTCCTCGGCGCTGTCGAGGATGTCGCTCCCGTGGCCGTTCTTCGGGGCCAGCTTGATGTTCCAGGGCTTCAGGATGGGGATGCTGTTCTCGAGCCCGGAGAACAGGGCTTGGGAGGTCGAGAGAATGACCTTACAGTTGCTCCAGGTCTCAGAGGTTTCGTTGGTGATGCGGGCGTCGTAGCAGAGCGTGCCGCTGTTGTTCGTCGTGAAGAGCTGAAGATCATAGCTCGGGGCCCAGGAGGCGGCCGAGGTGACGTACGAGAGGGAGAGGTCGCACAGAAGCTCCGATCCTTCACTTGACTTGCTTGTCGTCGCGGCAAAGGCTTGGACTGTGTCACTCGAGACTGAAGTCCGGCGGGAAGACATGGGCGTCAGGGTGGTCGCTTCAAGGGTGACTCGAACGGAGTAGCACACCTTTGGCCAGAAGCTCTCGCGTTCTTTTCGAATGCGTTCCTTTTCCCTCCGGCGCTCCTCTCTCCTCTTCGCGTCTTTCTGCTTCTCTTTGGCCCTCTCCTTACGGGCCCTTTCTCTCTCGCGAGCAGCCTCGACCGCCTCCCTCTCCTGTTTCTTCATGAGGCGGCTTTCTTCCTTGAGAGCAGCGCTCAAGAGCTTCGCGTTCGCCTGGCCCTGGGCCAGTCCCGCCGCGTGATCTTGAAAGATTCGCTCCCGCTCTGTCCGGTAGGTTTCGATGCTCTCGACGATGTCGATGCTCTTCTTGCGGTCGAGCGACTTGCCATATGCATCGAGGATCTTGAGGCGGCTGGCGGCGCTTTCGACGAATTCCTTGGACCGGCGCTCCTCGTCTCGAAGCTGCCGCAGCCGAGAACGCAGGTTGACGAGCTCCGGCAACTCTGGCGGCTCGTCGACATTCTCGTCGTGATCAGACTCGGCATCCGACGCGTCATCGCTCGAGTCCGGGTATATGTCTTCGAAGATGTCGCGGTTGGGCAGCAGTTCCACCGCAATGTCGGTGATGACGGCAGAGCCAGTGCCGTCGACCTTGATTGTAGACTCGTCGACCGTCGGAGTCAGGCCTGTGATGGTGATCTCATTGGTTCCAGGCTAATGGCCATATCAGTCACTGATTTCTGGTTCAAGGGCACTAGCAGTTAATACTCACACTCAGAGGGAGGCTTTTGAGCTCTCGAACGATCTGAGCCCTGCTGGGAAAGAGTGTAACGGATCTGGTGGACAGGTTGCGGACATGGTACTCTTTATGGTGAATGACATCCATTGTGGTTTGCCGGAGTATATGCTGAGAATGACAGTTGTTTTATGACAAGAGGGTTTTTATGGACAGTCACAATAGTGAGAGTATCGATAGATCGAGCAAGTGGGTGAGAAAAAGAAGAAGCTGGACGATGGTATGAAGAAACAGGATAGGAGGGAGATCGAACTCGTATTTATATCTTTGTCACACGCAGCAGTGGACCAATCCTGCTGGTCCAGGCAGCGCGGTTCGCCGTATTCTGTTGCCTGATGGATGGATGTTGCGCAAGCCACGCGGAGTTCCATCTACTCTCCGCGGGCCTTTGACCATGACGAAGGGCCAGACGTGCCGTGTTTGACGTGCAACTGATGAGTGTTGAAAAAGGGCAAAACGCTATTTCAGAGCCAACCGTTCTCTCCCTTGATTGAATCCCAAAGCGCTGTTAGTATGTGGGCGAAGCTGTAATTGCCAGACGCCACCCACCACCCCCGTCTCTCCCCAACTCATAGGAGAAACGCGCTGTGGCGCTCTCTGCGCCTGGAAGTGGCAGCATTTAGTGACTTATGGCGCTCCAACCCAGGCTTTCAAGCTGTTTGCCCTGTGACAGAATCCTTGCATGCTTCTATGCGAGTCATGGACATAACCCATCCAGAATGGTCTGACTGTACTTAAACAGGCCAGCCTGTCATTTCCACCTGGCCCTAGCTCTAGAACAGTTATTAGGATAGCATTAGGCCTACAAGCCTGTAGTAATCCTATCTACTCTTTAGTACAAATAAACACTCTTTTCTGCTTACTTATATATGCATATTCTGCTAGCTACCCTAACAAACTATTAGTTATAAGCTTAGTTAACTCTAGCAACTGTTGTCTTAATTAATTCCTTTAGCTAAGAGGTAAGGACCTATTAGTTAGATAGTATTAATTAATTAAGTGCGTTGCAACTCTTAGGACTATTTAGTCTCCTATAGCTAGCGCTAATCCTGCAGCTACAAAGGCTAGGATCTTTAGCTTTAATAGAAGCAACAACTCTACCTCTCTATAGGTAATTAATTAATCCTAATAATATTAATACAATTCTACTAGGCTATAATTACCTCCTCCTTAACTATAGAGTTATCTAAGGTTACTTAGAAGCTTACTTCTAATGCTAACTAAACTAAATAGTATAAAAACCTTAAGCTAGTAACTATAATCTATAAGGTCTAGAACTATATAGATCTAGACTAATAATTAGTAAATAATAAGCCCTATCTTACTAAACTAAGCCCTAAAGCTAAAAACTTTACTAACAAACTTACTTTAGCTAAGGCTAGGCATGCTAATTAAATAGAAGATTATAAAAGGGCTAATAAAGGCATTATTGCTATCCTCTCCTAGGTTACTTTTATAGTTAAGGCCTAGTATATTAACTACATTAGTAGTAAAAAGAGTCTTAAAGAAATAATTATTGCTCTTAGAGATAAGCTTACTCTAGATAACTACGTAAGGTAACAACTTATCCTTTGTAGCTACTAAGCTTATATAGGCTTAACTAAAACAGCATAAAGAAATCTCTTAAGACAGAAGAGAAATGTGCTAGAATTTAACAAGCTAACTTCTTCTGTTAATAGGTTAGGTCCTTTTATTCTAACTAGCTCTTTAGAGATGCTAAAGCATCTAGCTTTACTACTTAGCAAGGAGAAGATAAGAAGGGCAATCTAATAGAGTTATAAGGGAAAGGAAACAAGATAATAGTTCCTAAGTGTCCTACCTACCTTAGTCCTATAAAACACTAGGTTATTAATTGCCTTTACTTTAACTTAAGGAAGAGGAAGCCTAATTACAACCTAAACTATCCTTAGAATAAGAAGGCTATTAAATAAGGTTAGGCCTAGCTTAAAAAGAACTTAAGGGCATAGGAGCAACTTAATAACGCTAAAATCTCCTTATTAGCCTTATTAGATAAGCTAGCTACTTAATCTTCTTTTCTACTATATAAGGAGAACTTAGGTTAAAGTTCTTCCTACTTTAACTAAAAGCAGTTAGACTCTAATAGGGATACTAAACATAGCTCTAATTCCTTATCCTTTTATGCTACCCTAAACAGCGCTCTAGTAATAAGTCTATATACTAGTTTTCTACTCTAAAACAGTATTATTATTAACTTTAGAACTAGATTCTACATTTGCAATAATTACTCTAGAATAAAGGATTTAGACTTTAGCTAGTTAATAGAGTTTACTACTAGAGGAGGAAGAATAATAGCTATTGCTTGTAGGACTATAAAGATCTACCCTAACTAAAGTAGTCTTAGGAAGAAAGGGTTTATTATACAGGATGCCTAGTATTACCTAGACTACCCTATAACCTTTATTAGAGCTAAGCCCCTAAAGGAGAAAGGCTTAATCTTTATAGTTTGCTATTTAGGACTTAAGACTAGAACAGGAGAGATCCTATACTACACACCTTAGAAACATAGTTAATATCTCCTAAAGTACTACAATTATAACTTAACTATTGCTTAAGCTTTATCCTTTAATAATAATAACACCTTAACGTTAATCCTAATAAATCTAACCCCTAATAAACATATTAGCTTTGTTCTTTTAGATGCTTAGCCTGCTATAAAGTAAGGTTAGCTTAATTCTAAAGATCCTCTTACAGCCTCTAAAGCAGAAGCTGTAATCTAGCATAAACAGCTTAGCTATCTAAGCGCTAACGCCCTTAAGCATCTCCTAAAGACTAGCTAAGGAATTAAGATTTAGGGGGTAACAACTATTAAATGCAAGGCTTGCAGCATAAGTAAGGTAATTTATAAAATCTTAAGAAGGAAGCCTAACTACAACCTAACTGCCTGTTACAGTCGGCTTTCTGTGGTAGTGTCTATTAGCAGAAGCTGAGGCAACAAAGCTAGGGAACAGTGCTGTAAGTCGTGCTAAAAGGATTAGGTCTTTAGAGGATACAGTAATCAGTTGTATACTCAACAAAGGGCTTATAATATTAGTTACTAGTAAAGGGTGCTAAGAGTATCTAAGGGGATAATTATAAAGTTGATTGCTAAAGAGCTATAGAAGGTAGTCTATCTATGTAGAATAAATGTCCTTATATCCTATTCTTCTTGTTAGTGTCCCTAAGGTCTTATTAGTATCTTGGTAGAGTAATTAAGTGTAGTAGGTCTAAGGTAAGCTGCTTACTTAGTAATTACCTTAAGTAATTACCTTATCTCTTAATCACTTTCTTATTATTATATAACCTTCTATTATTCTTCTGTTCTAATCTGTAAGCGCTGTTAGCATGCATATAAAGCATACTATCCCCTGTTTTCTTGCAAGGGGTTGTTTTAGGTAGTTATATGTAACGGTCCAAGGCGTGTGTATTTGCAACAGGCTATGGCGACTACTACGAGTATCCTCAGATGAGGATTAGAAGGGAAGAACAACAAATCTCCGCCTCGCAGCGGCCTGATCAGGGCCATGCGGCCCATGCCGCACTGGCCATCGGATTGTCGGCATCGTGGATTCCGTGGTGGGCCTGACCCGGGGTCGCCCGTGGCCGCGATATCCAGCAAGGCCTCATACGGGCCCAGCCCGTTACAATACCCCCCTCCTCCCCTTCCGAAGGGGGCCGTGTTTCTCTTCGTACTCAGCTAGTGCTATTGTGTCCTGAAACTGGCTGAGTGGTTCCCACGTCGGCTTCGCCCAACCCGTCCATTTCACGAGGACCTTCCAACCCCTACCGTGCTTCTTCTTATCCAGTATCTCCTGGACCTCGTACTCCTGATCAGGTCCAGACACAAGGGCGGCGGGTTGTATATCGTCCTGTTCCTGCGATGGAAAAGGGTCGTTTCCGGCATGCCGCAGGAGGGACACGTGGAAGACGTTATGTATCCCAGGCGGCGTGTCTAACCTGCACGCGTGTGTTCCGACTGTCTCCTGAACCGTATACTTGGCGTTCACCCAGTCCAGTTTCTTTGAGGGCCTGTCTGATTTCACATTCGTTAACCTGAGCCAGACTTTGTCGCCCGGTTTGAACTGATCGGACGGCTGTCGCCTCGCGTTGGCGTACAGTTCTTGTCGCTCTTGAGCCGTGGCCATGGCGGCTTGGGCCCATTCCGTAGCGTCCTTCAATCTCTGCACAAATCCTTCAGCTTTCGCGATAGGGGTGCTGTCGTCCGTTCTCAATGGCTCGTCCACCCTGATCAGGTCGATGTCGTATCCGTGGGTGGCAAAGAACGGACTCATCCCTGTAGATGTCGCCGGTCGGTTGTTAATAGCCATCATTGCCACTAGGGACAATTCGTCCCAATCATCCTGAGCATACGAGCAGAAGGCCCGCAAGTAGGTCTCTACTACTTGGTTAGCTCTCTCCGTGGCTCCGTCAGTCTCCGGATGGTAGGCTGTAGAGAGTCTCTGTTTGATTCTGAGGAGCTGACACAGGCGCCTCCACGTCTGACTGACAAATTGTGTCCCTCGATCAGTCACTATTGCTCTGGGGGTTCCGTGGTGTCTGATCAAGGCAGTAGCAAGAGTGTTCGCTGTTGCTTCGGACGAAATTTCCCACATAGGCTCCAGTATAACGTTCTTAGACAGCCTGTCCGTAATAACCAAGAGGTTCTTGTTCTTCTTCCTCGTTGTAGGTAAGTCGGTAATAAAGTCGAGCGATATCTCTGCCCAAAATCGCTCGGGTATCGGTAACGGTTTAAGAAGCCCTCTGCGCTTCTCTCTCCAGACGTTGCCTCGTCCACAAACGTCGCAGTTGCGGGTGAATTGCCGGACGTCCTGAGACAGCCCTGGCCAGTGGAACGTCCGACTGATCAGGGACTTAAGCACATCTCTGCCCGGGTGCCCTGATAACACGGAGTCGTGAATGCTCTGAATCAGCCGCGTTCGCAAAGGCTCGTAATGCGGGACCCATATCCTGTCCCTCCAGCAAAGCCGGCGTTTTCCGTCGACTGTGCACTCCGACAGCATGATAGGGATTCCCCACGTAGAGGGCAGCTGTTTGGCTCCTTGCTGTACAGCGTCCCTGATCAAGTAGTACCGGTTGTTGTTCTCTAACCCAACGTCCCACAGGCTCTTCAAAGGGTCGTCTTCGAAGGGGTTCACTGGTGGCTCAGTCCATTTAGGAGACTCGTCGCTTCCTCCATCAGCGTCCCCGCTTGATACAAAACCGGCCCTGATGGTCGTCTTGGTCTGATCAGGGCACCTCGGCCCCAGGCTCAGTACTGCGGCGCGGTTTACGCGAAGGCTCTTCCGTCCTTCTTTCAACAGCTGTAACTCTCGTCCTTTCAACCTGTCGTCCTCTTCCCCTAGGGGCATATCCTGCTCCCTTCTCGACAGTGCGTCAGGGGTAACGGCTAGCTTCCCGGGCCTATACCGGATAGTGAAGTTGTACTTAGACAGTGTCTCTGCCCATCTAACTTGACGTTCGGTCAGTTGTCGCTTTGTAGTAAAGTACTTAAGGTTGAGGTGGTCTGTGACGATGGTGAATTCTCGGACGCTTCTGAGCTCTGCGTCCCAGTGCTCTAAGCACCGTATTATGGCAAGCAACTCCTTGTCGTGAATAGGGTAGTTGCATTCCGCGGGGAGATTCTTCTTCGAGAAGAACGCTACTGGACGTAGTAGACCCTCTTCATCGTACTGAGAGAGTGTACCTCCGATCACATATCCGGAGGAATCCGTCTCTAGTACGGTTTTTCGTTCTGGATCCCAGTGCGCTAGTACCGGCGCACTGATCAGACGGGCCTTTAGGTCCTCAAAGGCGTCCTGGCACTCTTCAGACCATACGAACGGGGTGTCCTTCTTCGTCAGGGCAGTGAGGGGTCGGGCGACGGCTGAGAATTGGGGTATGAACTGTCGGTAATAGTTGGCAAACCCCACAAAGGATCGGACTCCCCTTACTGATCGGGGCGTTTCCCATAGCTGTATAGCCTTGACTTTCTCAGGGTCGACTCTTAGACCCCTTCCTACCTCGACAATGAATCCGAGGTATTTCACGCTTTTTGCCTCGAAGTCGCATTTGTCGATATCGATCTGTAACCCTGCCTCCTGCAATCTGATCAGGACCTTCTTAACCTTGCTTCGGTGATCTGCGAGCGATCCGCTCGAGTAGATCAGAATGTCGTCGATATAGGCAGAACAGAACTCATCAAGGTAGTCCCTCAACGTGTGATTGATGTATCGCTGAAAGGTCGCCGGGGCCCCAGTTAACCCGAAGGGTGTGACCATCCATTCGTACAGGCCGTACCGGGTGCGGAATGCAGTCTTCCATTCCTCCCCTGCCTTTATCCTGATCTTATGGAAGGCTGCAATAACGTCTAGCTTTGTTAACCACTTGGCTTGTGATACCGCCCTCAGCGTCTCGCTGATCAGGGGGAGAGGGTATCGATCCTTCTTCGTGATTGCGTTCAGACCTCGGTAGTCAACACAGAATCTCAGGCCTCCGCCAGGCTTCTTCACGAAAAGTACGGGGGCGGAGGCCGAGGAGCTGCTAGCTCTAATGAACCCTTTGTCCAGCAGGTCGGTAAGGGTCTTCCGCAGCACTATCAGTTCCTCCCTGGACATACCGTATAGTGGTCCCCAGGGGGCTTGATGCTCTCGGCCGTTGTTGTCTTTTTCCAGGGGGATCTCGTGGTCTATCCCCTTCCTGTGCGGCGGAAGCTTCTCGGCCTGATTACGGTCAAAGACCGGAAGGAACTGGTGATAGTGTTTAGGGAGCTTGTCTCTTGGGTCCGTCTTCTTCTTAGGGGCCAAGGCTTTCTCGATATCCGCGATACTTGCGGCAAAAATTCTCATACCGGTACCTTCCGCCGGGTTTTCCCGTCTCTCGCGCCTGATCAGGGCCATGAACACTGATGCCGCCTGCTTCTGTAGAGGAAACCGGTGATCCTCCTGCCCGGGTTTCCTTCCTTGTACCGTGTGGTTTGCTACTCCAATATGCAGGGAGTTGGTTGCTGGGCGGACGACCACATCATCGTCTTTCATCCAGGATTGTCCAAGGATCACGTCGTCCTCCTGATCAGGGATGACGTAAAAGAACAATCGTCGTCTCTTGTACCCGTCGATGTCGATGCTGGCGTACGTGACGGTGTCTATAGCCCCAGGCACTGTGACGTTGACCTGTTCGAGGGCTCTCGGTGGTATGCTGATACGCGGCAAGCGGAGTTTCGTAGCGTAGGTGTCGCTGATTGTGGCGTAAGTGAGGCACCCGTTATCCACCAAGGCGTAGGTGTAATGGGTGTTATTGATTCCGATGTTAACATAAAAGGGCTCACTATCCATGTTCTTCCTAACACTCCGCCACTCCTTTCTTGCTTCTACCTCCTGGCGGCGCTTTTCGCCAGGAGTTACTCTTTTCCCGAGTCTTCTGAGGTCTGGTCAGACTCCGTCTCGCTCGATTCCTCCGAGCTACTCTCGGCAACAAGCTTAGTCTTGGACTTCTTGACTTTCGACTTCTTAGTCTTTGCCTTCGGAGGTTTCTCTTCTACGTCCTCACAGTGCCGAGCGAGGTGCCCTGGCCTCCTGCACCTATAGCACAGGAAGTCTTTGGTCCTTACGTCCCTCTTCTTCCCTCCCTGGTCAGGGGCCTTGGTCTTACTGACCTTGGTAGGCTCCCAGTCCATCTTGTCGTGAGGTGGTCTTGTAGGGGACTTAGGCTTTGCCTGACCAGGGGTAGACAGCCTTCGTCGCTGCCTCTCTTGGCGTTCCTGAGAGGACTGGTTGTCTAGGCGAGATCCGATCTTCATTAAGAGCCTGGTGTACTCGGGGTAAGATTCCGGGATATCAGCCACGCTGATCAGGTGGCTGCGTAGGGTCGCATTCAAGGCTCCTTCAAGGTAGTTGATTCTTACAACGTCAACCCATTCGCCTCCTCCGCTCTCGGCCAGTTCCTTCTCGAACTTAGGGAGGAAAACAGCAAAGCTCTCGTACTCTTTCTGGCGGAGCGTTCGTAGTCGGCTGAGTGCCCTGGCCTTGGCGTTTGGGTCTCCATAGCAACTTTCCAGGTAGCTCATGAACTGGTCGGGCGACTCTTCTCCGTTTGCTCCACCCTGAGCGTAGTACGCTGACGCCATTGCTTGAGCTGTACCATCCAGCCTGGCGTATATATATCCAAATATATCAGCGTCACAGTCAAAGGCTCTCCTATCTAGGCGGATCTTTCCTTTCATCTCCAAGAACCAACGTCGGAAGTTTTTACGGGTACCATCGAACTTCGGAGGGTCGGGTATCTGGTGTTTTCTTCGGAGCGCGGTTATCGGTTGAGCCTGATCAGGGGGGGTGGAGGTTGCAGTCGTTGTAGGGGTCTCGTTTGGGGTCGTTGTCGGGTGCCTAGGTGCGGCTAGGGCTTGCTGCAGCAGTCGAATCTGCTCTCCGTGGGCCTCTCGTTCGGCCGCTTGGGTGGTTCGCATCTCCTGTAGCTGGGCAGCCAGCTGACTGATCAGCTGCACCAGCTGCTGTGGATTCTCAGATGGTTCGGCATTCATATTGCCCTCCATGTCGATAGCTCCCGCAACACACTGTGTTCTCTGGGGCTCTTCCGGTCTATCCTTTGTCCCGCAACCACAACGTGGTTCTGTTGAGACTGGACGGGGTACTCCTGATCAGTCCTACTCTGATCGGGTCCACGGGTTCTGTAGCTATTTTGGTTGACGGTCCCTTTTTCAACTAAGCTACGAGGCTCTGTCCTCCAGCCTCCGCCAGACCGCTACTTCTAGAGAAAGGCTCCGACGTCCTTAATCGCGCAGACTCTGGCCGTCCTCACTAGACGAACCGACCGTCTAGTATAGAGGATCCTGGTGTTTGGGATCTGAGGATAATGTAACGGTCCAAGGCGTGTGTATTTGCAACAGGCTATGGCGACTACTACGAGTATCCTCAGATGAGGATTAGAAGGGAAGAACAACAAATCTCCGCCTCGCAGCGGCCTGATCAGGGCCATGCGGCCCATGCCGCACTGGCCATCGGATTGTCGGCATCGTGGATTCCGTGGTGGGCCTGACCCGGGGTCGCCCGTGGCCGCGATATCCAGCAAGGCCTCATACGGGCCCAGCCCGTTACAATACCCCCCTCCTCCCCTTCCGAAGGGGGCCGTGTTTCTCTTCGTACTCAGCTAGTGCTATTGTGTCCTGAAACTGGCTGAGTGGTTCCCACGTCGGCTTCGCCCAACCCGTCCATTTCACGAGGACCTTCCAACCCCTACCGTGCTTCTTCTTATCCAGTATCTCCTGGACCTCGTACTCCTGATCAGGTCCAGACACAAGGGCGGCGGGTTGTATATCGTCCTGTTCCTGCGATGGAAAAGGGTCGTTTCCGGCATGCCGCAGGAGGGACACGTGGAAGACGTTATGTATCCCAGGCGGCGTGTCTAACCTGCACGCGTGTGTTCCGACTGTCTCCTGAACCGTATACTTGGCGTTCACCCAGTCCAGTTTCTTTGAGGGCCTGTCTGATTTCACATTCGTTAACCTGAGCCAGACTTTGTCGCCCGGTTTGAACTGATCGGACGGCTGTCGCCTCGCGTTGGCGTACAGTTCTTGTCGCTCTTGAGCCGTGGCCATGGCGGCTTGGGCCCATTCCGTAGCGTCCTTCAATCTCTGCACAAATCCTTCAGCTTTCGCGATAGGGGTGCTGTCGTCCGTTCTCAATGGCTCGTCCACCCTGATCAGGTCGATGTCGTATCCGTGGGTGGCAAAGAACGGACTCATCCCTGTAGATGTCGCCGGTCGGTTGTTAATAGCCATCATTGCCACTAGGGACAATTCGTCCCAATCATCCTGAGCATACGAGCAGAAGGCCCGCAAGTAGGTCTCTACTACTTGGTTAGCTCTCTCCGTGGCTCCGTCAGTCTCCGGATGGTAGGCTGTAGAGAGTCTCTGTTTGATTCTGAGGAGCTGACACAGGCGCCTCCACGTCTGACTGACAAATTGTGTCCCTCGATCAGTCACTATTGCTCTGGGGGTTCCGTGGTGTCTGATCAAGGCAGTAGCAAGAGTGTTCGCTGTTGCTTCGGACGAAATTTCCCACATAGGCTCCAGTATAACGTTCTTAGACAGCCTGTCCGTAATAACCAAGAGGTTCTTGTTCTTCTTCCTCGTTGTAGGTAAGTCGGTAATAAAGTCGAGCGATATCTCTGCCCAAAATCGCTCGGGTATCGGTAACGGTTTAAGAAGCCCTCTGCGCTTCTCTCTCCAGACGTTGCCTCGTCCACAAACGTCGCAGTTGCGGGTGAATTGCCGGACGTCCTGAGACAGCCCTGGCCAGTGGAACGTCCGACTGATCAGGGACTTAAGCACATCTCTGCCCGGGTGCCCTGATAACACGGAGTCGTGAATGCTCTGAATCAGCCGCGTTCGCAAAGGCTCGTAATGCGGGACCCATATCCTGTCCCTCCAGCAAAGCCGGCGTTTTCCGTCGACTGTGCACTCCGACAGCATGATAGGGATTCCCCACGTAGAGGGCAGCTGTTTGGCTCCTTGCTGTACAGCGTCCCTGATCAAGTAGTACCGGTTGTTGTTCTCTAACCCAACGTCCCACAGGCTCTTCAAAGGGTCGTCTTCGAAGGGGTTCACTGGTGGCTCAGTCCATTTAGGAGACTCGTCGCTTCCTCCATCAGCGTCCCCGCTTGATACAAAACCGGCCCTGATGGTCGTCTTGGTCTGATCAGGGCACCTCGGCCCCAGGCTCAGTACTGCGGCGCGGTTTACGCGAAGGCTCTTCCGTCCTTCTTTCAACAGCTGTAACTCTCGTCCTTTCAACCTGTCGTCCTCTTCCCCTAGGGGCATATCCTGCTCCCTTCTCGACAGTGCGTCAGGGGTAACGGCTAGCTTCCCGGGCCTATACTGGATAGTGAAGTTGTACTTAGACAGTGTCTCTGCCCATCTAACTTGACGTTCGGTCAGTTGTCGCTTTGTAGTAAAGTACTTAAGGTTGAGGTGGTCTGTGACGATGGTGAATTCTCGGACGCTTCTGAGCTCTGCGTCCCAGTGCTCTAAGCACCGTATTATGGCAAGCAACTCCTTGTCGTGAATAGGGTAGTTGCATTCCGCGGGGAGATTCTTCTTCGAGAAGAACGCTACTGGACGTAGTAGACCCTCTTCATCGTACTGAGAGAGTGTACCTCCGATCACATATCCGGAGGAATCCGTCTCTAGTACGGTTTTTCGTTCTGGATCCCAGTGCGCTAGTACCGGCGCACTGATCAGACGGGCCTTTAGGTCCTCAAAGGCGTCCTGGCACTCTTCAGACCATACGAACGGGGTGTCCTTCTTCGTCAGGGCAGTGAGGGGTCGGGCGACGGCTGAGAATTGGGGTATGAACTGTCGGTAATAGTTGGCAAACCCCACAAAGGATCGGACTCCCCTTACTGATCGGGGCGTTTCCCATAGCTGTATAGCCTTGACTTTCTCAGGGTCGACTCTTAGACCCCTTCCTACCTCGACAATGAATCCGAGGTATTTCACGCTTTTTGCCTCGAAGTCGCATTTGTCGATATCGATCTGTAACCCTGCCTCCTGCAATCTGATCAGGACCTTCTTAACCTTGCTTCGGTGATCTGCGAGCGATCCGCTCGAGTAGATCAGAATGTCGTCGATATAGGCAGAACAGAACTCATCAAGGTAGTCCCTCAACGTGTGATTGATGTATCGCTGAAAGGTCGCCGGGGCCCCAGTTAACCCGAAGGGTGTGACCATCCATTCGTACAGGCCGTACCGGGTGCGGAATGCAGTCTTCCATTCCTCCCCTGCCTTTATCCTGATCTTATGGAAGGCTGCAATAACGTCTAGCTTTGTTAACCACTTGGCTTGTGATACCGCCCTCAGCGTCTCGCTGATCAGGGGGAGAGGGTATCGATCCTTCTTCGTGATTGCGTTCAGACCTCGGTAGTCAACACAGAATCTCAGGCCTCCGCCAGGCTTCTTCACGAAAAGTACGGGGGCGGAGGCCGAGGAGCTGCTAGCTCTAATGAACCCTTTGTCCAGCAGGTCGGTAAGGGTCTTCCGCAGCACTATCAGTTCCTCCCTGGACATACCGTATAGTGGTCCCCAGGGGGCTTGATGCTCTCGGCCGTTGTTGTCTTTTTCCAGGGGGATCTCGTGGTCTATCCCCTTCCTGTGCGGCGGAAGCTTCTCGGCCTGATTACGGTCAAAGACCGGAAGGAACTGGTGATAGTGTTTAGGGAGCTTGTCTCTTGGGTCCGTCTTCTTCTTAGGGGCCAAGGCTTTCTCGATATCCGCGATACTTGCGGCAAAAATTCTCATACCGGTACCTTCCGCCGGGTTTTCCCGTCTCTCGCGCCTGATCAGGGCCATGAACACTGATGCCGCCTGCTTCTGTAGAGGAAACCGGTGATCCTCCTGCCCGGGTTTCCTTCCTTGTACCGTGTGGTTTGCTACTCCAATATGCAGGGAGTTGGTTGCTGGGCGGACGACCACATCATCGTCTTTCATCCAGGATTGTCCAAGGATCACGTCGTCCTCCTGATCAGGGATGACGTAAAAGAACAATCGTCGTCTCTTGTACCCGTCGATGTCGATGCTGGCGTACGTGACGGTGTCTATAGCCCCAGGCACTGTGACGTTGACCTGTTCGAGGGCTCTCGGTGGTATGCTGATACGCGGCAAGCGGAGTTTCGTAGCGTAGGTGTCGCTGATTGTGGCGTAAGTGAGGCACCCGTTATCCACCAAGGCGTAGGTGTAATGGGTGTTATTGATTCCGATGTTAACATAAAAGGGCTCACTATCCATGTTCTTCCTAACACTCCGCCACTCCTTTCTTGCTTCTACCTCCTGGCGGCGCTTTTCGCCAGGAGTTACTCTTTTCCCGAGTCTTCTGAGGTCTGGTCAGACTCCGTCTCGCTCGATTCCTCCGAGCTACTCTCGGCAACAAGCTTAGTCTTGGACTTCTTGACTTTCGACTTCTTAGTCTTTGCCTTCGGAGGTTTCTCTTCTACGTCCTCACAGTGCCGAGCGAGGTGCCCTGGCCTCCTGCACCTATAGCACAGGAAGTCTTTGGTCCTTACGTCCCTCTTCTTCCCTCCCTGGTCAGGGGCCTTGGTCTTACTGACCTTGGTAGGCTCCCAGTCCATCTTGTCGTGAGGTGGTCTTGTAGGGGACTTAGGCTTTGCCTGACCAGGGGTAGACAGCCTTCGTCGCTGCCTCTCTTGGCGTTCCTGAGAGGACTGGTTGTCTAGGCGAGATCCGATCTTCATTAAGAGCCTGGTGTACTCGGGGTAAGATTCCGGGATATCAGCCACGCTGATCAGGTGGCTGCGTAGGGTCGCATTCAAGGCTCCTTCAAGGTAGTTGATTCTTACAACGTCAACCCATTCGCCTCCTCCGCTCTCGGCCAGTTCCTTCTCGAACTTAGGGAGGAAAACAGCAAAGCTCTCGTACTCTTTCTGGCGGAGCGTTCGTAGTCGGCTGAGTGCCCTGGCCTTGGCGTTTGGGTCTCCATAGCAACTTTCCAGGTAGCTCATGAACTGGTCGGGCGACTCTTCTCCGTTTGCTCCACCCTGAGCGTAGTACGCTGACGCCATTGCTTGAGCTGTACCATCCAGCCTGGCGTATATATATCCAAATATATCAGCGTCACAGTCAAAGGCTCTCCTATCTAGGCGGATCTTTCCTTTCATCTCCAAGAACCAACGTCGGAAGTTTTTACGGGTACCATCGAACTTCGGAGGGTCGGGTATCTGGTGTTTTCTTCGGAGCGCGGTTATCGGTTGAGCCTGATCAGGGGGGGTGGAGGTTGCAGTCGTTGTAGGGGTCTCGTTTGGGGTCGTTGTCGGGTGCCTAGGTGCGGCTAGGGCTTGCTGCAGCAGTCGAATCTGCTCTCCGTGGGCCTCTCGTTCGGCCGCTTGGGTGGTTCGCATCTCCTGTAGCTGGGCAGCCAGCTGACTGATCAGCTGCACCAGCTGCTGTGGATTCTCAGATGGTTCGGCATTCATATTGCCCTCCATGTCGATAGCTCCCGCAACACACTGTGTTCTCTGGGGCTCTTCCGGTCTATCCTTTGTCCCGCAACCACAACGTGGTTCTGTTGAGACTGGACGGGGTACTCCTGATCAGTCCTACTCTGATCGGGTCCACGGGTTCTGTAGCTATTTTGGTTGACGGTCCCTTTTTCAACTAAGCTACGAGGCTCTGTCCTCCAGCCTCCGCCAGACCGCTACTTCTAGAGAAAGGCTCCGACGTCCTTAATCGCGCAGACTCTGGCCGTCCTCACTAGACGAACCGACCGTCTAGTATAGAGGATCCTGGTGTTTGGGATCTGAGGATAATGTAACGGTCCAAGGCGTGTGTATTTGCAACAGGCTATGGCGACTACTACGAGTATCCTCAGATGAGGATTAGAAGGGAAGAACAACAAATCTCCGCCTCGCAGCGGCCTGATCAGGGCCATGCGGCCCATGCCGCACTGGCCATCGGATTGTCGGCATCGTGGATTCCGTGGTGGGCCTGACCCGGGGTCGCCCGTGGCCGCGATATCCAGCAAGGCCTCATACGGGCCCAGCCCGTTACACTAACGCTTTTTAGGTTGTAACATTAGGTCCCTCCTTTAAAGGTCTAGTCCTTTAGACCTATATAGGTAAGTAGGTTCCTGTTGTAGGGTGTGTTTAGTTGTTCTTTCTTTCTTTATCCTTTTTCTCTATTATGTTAGCGTTTAATGTAGTAAGCCTAGAAAGTCTTCCTAAGAAGGCAAAGTCAATAAAGCGTTATCTTGCTAATTCTCTGAAGATTTGTAGTTAAGGTATTAAAATTAATATGCTATGCAGTAATTATTATTTTAAGGGGATTTATTACAAAATGCTTATAGGTTACTTAAAATGTTATAAGTATACTTATTAAAGTTGTTCTTATAATAGAGATAATAATGCAATTTGCAAATATAAGTTTTTATTAATATTTTTCTAATTGTATTATTTTCTAATAGTAGTAGTAGATTATCTGTTAAATAAAGCAGATTATTTAGACAAGGCTAAGGAGCAAGAGGAAGCGTTGCTTTATTAAAAAGCTAAAATATTGCAAAAACAAGCAGAGGTTTTTTATTAGGCTTAGGCTAAGATAGATAAGTCTTTAGTGCAGTTAGATTGTCTGCATAAGGAGAAGCATATAGTGTTTAAGAAGGGGCATAAGGCAGCAAAAGAATGGCCTGCAGACCCTATTATAGATCCTGTTGTTAAGGCTACTTATGTAGTTTAATTAAATAGTAGTTAGGGTGCTGTAGACTTGTTGTTTCTTCCTCCTAGGGATGCTAGTGATTTGTCCTAGATGTCTAGGGGTGTTAGCAACCTGTTTTCTAACTTCCTTGAACTAGTCCCTGCTGCGCCTAAGCGTTGTAGAAGTCCTAGAGCAGCTGCTAGGAGTGCTAGAGGTTCTTAACTAGTTCCTATAAGTTGTCTTTATGCCTATAGTTTTTCTATTTAATAAGATACTTATTATAACTATCTTTATTCTTATAGTTAATAATTTATTTAACTTTATACTCTAGTTTATTAGGTTCTATAATAATGCAGTCTTTAGTGTGTAATCTGCGTAGTGCTAGTTTAAGTAGTGCAATATAAAAGACTAAGTGGATTTTTATTATATTAGGTAGTTTTAGTTTGTAGTTAACTAGTAAGACCTTTTTAAGGATTTTAAAAGGTCTAAGTTTTTTGTAGTTTAACTTATTGCTTAGTTGCTTAGTCTTAATGTTTTGCTGTATAAGATAGGCGCTATCTCCCTCTTCTAAGGATAGTCCTCTAATCCTTAAAGTGTTAGCATATTTCCTTATTCTGTTCTTAATAAATTCTAAATCTTTAGAAACGTTATCTTAGATTTTATGCATTTTGTTAATATCTGCTACAGCTTTTAGGGCCTGTAGTCCTTTGCGTAGTTCTCTGTATGCTGTAGGTTTAAATCTGTAGTTTAGGTAGAATAGGGAGTAGAGAGTGCTTTCTCTAACTGCACTATTGTAGGCAAACTAGGCTATAAGTAACAGTAGTACCTAGTTGTCTTAGTTGTAGTTAATATAGCATTATAGATACTATTCTAGTATTTAGTTAATTTGTTTAGTCTAACTATTAGTCTGTAGGTAGAAAGAGGTTAATAGTTTGTAGTCTGCACTAAGTTACAAAATTAGTAATTTCTAAAACTTTAAAGTAAACAGCTTATCTCTATCTAACATAATTTTGTTAGGTAGTCTATAGTTACTAATAATATATTTTAAAAATGTATATATAAGGTCTTCTGCTGTACTTACTTCTAGGTATAGGATAAAGTAGGTATATTTAGTAAGTTAGTTAACTATAACTAATATACTGTTGTAATAGACCTTTATAAGTAGTTCTCTTAACTTAGGTAGTTTAATAATAAAGTCTAAAGAGATTAAGTGCTATGCTGCTAGTAGTACTAGTAGTAGCTAAATAAGTCTGTAGGGCTTGTGTAGACTGTTCTTACTTTTCTTGTAGAGTTTGCAATCCTAGATTGCATCTACTACATCTTATCTTATTACTTGCTAGTTGTAGTATTATTAAATTTATTTCTAGGTCTTAGTAACTCCTTAGTAACCATATGCTTAAGCACTATAAATCTCTTTAATTATCTTATGCGTCATTTTGTTGGTTGTGCTAATTATAACTTATCTAGCAATTATAAGGAGTTTCTATGCAGGAATAAGGTCTCTATTCTTATCTGTCTTAAGGATGACTTGTGTTTCCTCTAGGATAGGAACTTTATAATCTATCCTTCTGCTAAAAGCGTTAGCTCTGCTGTTATTAGTTCCTTTCCTATAGATAATCTAGAAGTTGTATTCTAAGAGGAATTCTAACTATCTGACTTATTGTTTGTTTAGGTTCTTAGAGGTTGTAAAATATGCAAGATTCTTATAATCTATGTAGACTGTAACTTTGTGTTTTATACTAGATAGTTGTAGTCTTTATTTATAGAATGCTGCAATAATTGCTATAAGTTCTTTATTGTAGATCTAGTAGTTTAGTTCTAGTCTATAGAATGCTTTAGAGAAGAAGGTATAGGGGTGTAGTCTTCCTTCTTTGTTGCGTTATCCTAGTTGTCTGCCTATAGCAAAGTCTAAGGCATTAGTCTTAACTTCAAAAGGTTTATCTAGGTCTAGGATTTAAGTAATAGGTTCTAAGGATACCTATTGTTTAACTTTCTTAAATACGTTGTTATGTTCTTTAGTCTATTTAAATAGTATGTCTTTTTGTGTAAGGTCTTAGATGCATTTAACATTTCCTATGTAACCTTTAAGGAATTGTTAGTAGAAATTAATAAATCCTAGGAACAACTAGACGTCCTTAACGTTCTAGGGTATAGGCTAGTCCCTAACTACCTATACTTTCTTTGCTTCTATCTTAATTTATCCTAGTGTAATAGTATATCTTAGAAAATTAACTTTCTTGCTATAGAATTTGCATTTCTCTGCTTCTACTAGTAGCTTAGCGTTTTAAAGCTTCTAAAGGACTTTATATACATGTTCCTTATGTAGCTTAAGGGTAGGTAAGAAGATAAGGATGTTGTTAAGGTAGATAATAACAAATATGTTAATAAATTTGCTAAGAATGTAGTTAATTATTGTCTAGAAGGTAGTAGGTGCATTAGTAAGTCTAAAAGGCATAATAAGGTACTTAAAGAGTCCTTTGCGTATTTAGAATGCTGTTTTCTATTCTTTGCCTGCCTTTATTCTAATTAAGTTGTAGGCTCCTTTAAGGTCTAGGGCTGTAAACTATATTGCTTTATGTAGCAAATCTTAGAGTTTTAAGATAAGTAGTAGTAGGTAGCAATTCTTCTTTATAATGCTGTTAAGCTATTAGTAGTTAATATATAGTTGTAGCTTGCTATTCTTTTTTAGCACAAACAGGATTAGATATCCTGCTAATAATTTAGAAGGTCTAATGTATCCTTTCTTAAGGTTCTTATTAAAGTACTTATTAAGTGCCTTACGTTCTATTTTATTTAGTCTATATATTAGATAGAACTTTAGGTAGGATCCTTTAATAAGAGGAATCTTGTAATTATAAGGTCTATGTTTTAGTAAGCCTGTTTCTAACTTTAGGGTAAATAGCTTTTTGTACTTCTAGTACTCCTCTAGAATAGCTAGAAGTAGATCTAATCCCTAATCTAATGCTGCTAGGGCTACTATCTTAAGAGGCTGTATCTCCCTAAGATAGGTAATGTATTGCATGTTCTTTGTGTTTCTTATGTTGTTAAGAGGTGCTCTAAAAGATTTGTTTAAGGCCTAACTCTTGCAGCGCTGCTTAGTAACTAAATCTAACTATTAGAGTTAGCTAGTTCTCTAATCTATTTGTAGGTTGTGCTTCTGTAACTATATAATTCCTAGGATAACGTTAATATCTCCTATTTCTATAATGTTAAATTGGAGTTCCTCTTTCTAGTTATAAACTTGCAAAAGGAGGTATACTATCTCTAAAACAATAAGTCTGCTACTATACTTAACTTATTCTCCTTTAACTATTTGTAATGCATATAGGCGTTCTTTCTTTTACTATAGTATTTTTTGTTTATTTACTAGTTTAAGTAATATAAAGTTTCTTTAGGTGCTGCTGTTAATAATTGCATGCATCTATTATCCTTAGATCTTAATGTCTAGGTTAAAATGTGCTACATTATAGGTTGCATATAGGGTTTTGTAGTTTGTTGCTGTATGTTGCCCTTTTGTTGTAGGCGTCTTTAGTTTTTTGACTGTTAAGTCCCTTTCTTTTATGCCTTTTGCTAGGCCTGCGCCTTAGCTTTAGAGTAAATAAGGCATTTGTTGTATTTGCATTCTTACTATCCCTTGTTATTATTGTAGTATAATATAGGGTATTTAGGGTCTAAGGTAAAGGTTGTAATGTTTCCTTCCTTATAGTATTGCATTATCTAGAATAGGAGTTATCTGCATAAGTAGACATCCTAAATAGATTCTTCTGTATATTATTAAGGGTAGAAGTAGAACTTCTTCTTACCCTTTCTATATATCTTGCAGTTGTTATCTAGATATTTTGCCTAAAAGAGGTCTGCATAGTCCTTATAGTTAGGGTTTAGTAGGGGGTAGTCTTTAGGTATAAGTAGTGTAGGTAGATAGTTCTTCTTATATGCTGTCCTATAAAACTAGACTAACTAGTTGTTATCCTTAAGGTAGATAATCTAGTATTCTTATTGTTTTAGGGGTTCTAGGTTTTCTTCTTTAGAGCTAGATGCAATATAGGTCTTATAGCATTAACTAAGTGTAATCCTGTAGTTAGGTGTATCTTCTAAATTATAGTCTAAGCTGTTTAGCCCTTATAGGTAGTTGCTTGCAGTGCGTTTGTATGCTTTTCTCTATTAGGGGGTCTATGTTTGTAGGTCTTAAGGGTTGTCTGCTGCAACTTAGTTAAGTGTAGTAATCTTAATCCCTCCTTCTAGTATTACTAGTCCTTAGAGTGCAGGTCTCTTGACTTCTTTAAGTTGTCCTATCTAGAGTATTTTGTTAAGTTGCTTGTTAATTATGCATGTAAGCTTCTAACTAGGGCCCCTGTGCATTATTGTAAGGGTCTTTAGTTGTTCTTAGGTTTTCTTTTTCTTAGGGGTGTTGTTATTCTTAAGTCTTTTCCTTGCGTTAGGGATCTTTTAGTAAATAGCAATCCTATAGGCTTATTATAGAATATTAACATATTATTATTAGTGTTCCTTAGGGGTTTTGTATATCCCTATCTTCTTATAGCCTAACTAGGTTATAGCTAGAGTCTAGGGGGTCTTAGGGTACTATCCTAATTGTTTTTTGCTATCTTAGTAAGTAAGGCAGTTGTTATTGTAGTATGCAGTCTATAAGAGTAAGGCGTAGGGGATGTCTTTATTAGCAATATTAATTTATTAGCCTTTCTTAAGTACTAGTTAGAACTGCTGTTTCTTAGGTTGTTAGCATTCTCTAGCTATATATCCTAGCCTATTACAATTATAGCATTTAAAGTCTTATGCCTTGTTGTCTTTCTAGGCTATGCTAAGGTCTATAGGCCTGCTGTAGTGTCTATAGGCAGTGCTATTACAATTCTAGTTGTTCTGCTAGTAGTTTCCTCTAGGGCGCTTAGCTTGTCTATTGCGCTAAGAGTAGTTCTACTAAAATTGTTGTTAGGGTTGCTATTAGTACTTTTTAGCTAAGTTAGCTAGTGCTTACCTCTTACCTCTTTCTTTACGTTATTTATAGAGGCAGTTATTAATCTTAATAGCAAGTTTAGCATACTAAAAGAAGTCTTTTAAGTAATTAAGCTTAATAATCTTATTCTTAACTTTATCCTTTAAGTTGCTGTAAAATATAAAGATCTTAGTGTCTTTAGTAAGCTTAAGCTAAGCGCAGAGTCTTCTAAATTCTACAGCATAGGTAGTAGCAGACTTAGTCTAGCGTAGGTAAGCTAAGTCTCTTTCTGCTTATTGTAATTTATTAGGATCCTAGAATAGGGATTTTAAGGTGTCTTTAAATCCTTAGAAACTAGCAAATATATCCCTAACTTTGCTAGAACAATAGTCAAGGGTCTTACTATTAAGGTATTCTTTTAGGAAAAGTTTAAACTATTAAAGGGCTTATCCTTGCAAGAAAGTTGCAGCATAAATAACTCTCTTAGTTCTACTGCAAAAGTTTCCCTAATAGAAATTCTAATAGTTCTTAACTTAGATAAAGAATCCCTTAAGTATTCCTAAGGTTCTATTATAGGTAATAGGGGAGTTAAGCTTAAGTTTCTTATGTCTATCTACAGAGGTTTAGATAATATTAGCTATAGCTTGTAGGGTCTAAACCTCCTACTAAAGGGATATAGCCTAGTCTGCTTTGTTTTTTAGAATCTTAGTTTGTTCTATAAGTTTGTTAATAAGCTTTTAAGTAGTAGCTAGGTTGTTATTATTTTGTCCTAGCTTAGCGCAAATCTAGTTGTAGACTTTACTAGTAAGAGAGACTTCTCTATTAGTGTTTAGTTAGAGTTTAGGCAGATAGAAGTCCTCTATAGTCTGGTTCTTAGCTAATTCCTAGGTGAGGTTTCTAGCCTGTTGCTAGCCTTAGGAGCTAGAGCTAGAAGTAGGAGTGTAATAAGTAGCTATTTTGTTAATACTGTTTGTTAGCTTTATAGGGTTAACTTACTGAATAGGAGCAATTAAAGTGTTATAGTTAGCTTTCTGTAGTAGTGTCTATTAGCAGAAGCTAAGGCAATAAAGCTAGGGAATAGTGCTATAAGTTGTGCTAAAAGGATTAGGTCTTTAGAGGATATAGTGATTAGTTGTATACTTAACAAAGGGCTTATAATATTAGTTACTAGTAAAGGGTGCTAAGAGTATCTAAGGGGATAATTATAAAGTTGATTGCTAAAGAGCTATAGAAGGTAGTCTATCTATGTAGAATAAATGTCCTTATATCCTATTCTTCTTGTTAGTGTCCCTAAGGTCCTATTAGTATCTTGGTGGAGTAATTAAGTGTAGTAGGTCTAAGGTGAGCTGCTTACTTAGTGATTACCTTAAGTGATTACCTTATCTCTTAATCACTTTCTTATCATTACGTGACCTTCTATTGTTCTTTTGTTCTGATCCGTAAGCGCCGTCAGCATGCATATGAAGCGTGCTGTCCCCTGTTTTCTTGCAAGGGGTCGTTCCAGGTGGTTATGTTAACCAACGCTTTTCGGGTCGTAACACTGCCTTAGGAGATTACATCTCTATAGACTTCTTTACACTAAGAAGGACATACAACAGGGAGAAGATTATCCTGCTTATATGTAACAAATAGAGTAGATTTACGTAGGTTTAATTCCTTAAGTCTTATAAGAAGGGGCTTTAGGCAATTGTTTAGATAGCTACATTTCTTAAGCAATAATACTACTTTAAACTCTTAATCTTTTGCCTTAATTAGGAAACAGCTCTTTAAAATGCCTTTAATATGTAGGCAGCAGATAATAGCAAGCTTATTAAGAGGTCTGCAGCCTATACTAGGGCTTAAAATCTAGCAGAGAAGGCTAGTAAGATCCTTTTTAAGATTACTAAGGCCCTACAATATTAATTACAATTCCTAGAGGAATTAGCCCTTAAACTTATAAGAGCTGCAAATTACCTTAGCAATAGAATGCCCTACAAGAGGCACGCTGTAACGGTCCAAGGCGTGTGTATTTGCAACAGGCTATGGCGACTACTACGAGTATCCTCAGATGAGGATTAGAAGGGAAGAACAACAAATCTCCGCCTCGCAGCGGCCTGATCAGGGCCATGCGGCCCATGCCGCACTGGCCATCGGATTGTCGGCATCGTGGATTCCGTGGTGGGCCTGACCCGGGGTCGCCCGTGGCCGCGATATCCAGCAAGGCCTCATACGGGCCCAGCCCGTTACAATACCCCCCTCCTCCCCTTCCGAAGGGGGCCGTGTTTCTCTTCGTACTCAGCTAGTGCTATTGTGTCCTGAAACTGGCTGAGTGGTTCCCACGTCGGCTTCGCCCAACCCGTCCATTTCACGAGGACCTTCCAACCCCTACCGTGCTTCTTCTTATCCAGTATCTCCTGGACCTCGTACTCCTGATCAGGTCCAGACACAAGGGCGGCGGGTTGTATATCGTCCTGTTCCTGCGATGGAAAAGGGTCGTTTCCGGCATGCCGCAGGAGGGACACGTGGAAGACGTTATGTATCCCAGGCGGCGTGTCTAACCTGCACGCGTGTGTTCCGACTGTCTCCTGAACCGTATACTTGGCGTTCACCCAGTCCAGTTTCTTTGAGGGCCTGTCTGATTTCACATTCGTTAACCTGAGCCAGACTTTGTCGCCCGGTTTGAACTGATCGGACGGCTGTCGCCTCGCGTTGGCGTACAGTTCTTGTCGCTCTTGAGCCGTGGCCATGGCGGCTTGGGCCCATTCCGTAGCGTCCTTCAATCTCTGCACAAATCCTTCAGCTTTCGCGATAGGGGTGCTGTCGTCCGTTCTCAATGGCTCGTCCACCCTGATCAGGTCGATGTCGTATCCGTGGGTGGCAAAGAACGGACTCATCCCTGTAGATGTCGCCGGTCGGTTGTTAATAGCCATCATTGCCACTAGGGACAATTCGTCCCAATCATCCTGAGCATACGAGCAGAAGGCCCGCAAGTAGGTCTCTACTACTTGGTTAGCTCTCTCCGTGGCTCCGTCAGTCTCCGGATGGTAGGCTGTAGAGAGTCTCTGTTTGATTCTGAGGAGCTGACACAGGCGCCTCCACGTCTGACTGACAAATTGTGTCCCTCGATCAGTCACTATTGCTCTGGGGGTTCCGTGGTGTCTGATCAAGGCAGTAGCAAGAGTGTTCGCTGTTGCTTCGGACGAAATTTCCCACATAGGCTCCAGTATAACGTTCTTAGACAGCCTGTCCGTAATAACCAAGAGGTTCTTGTTCTTCTTCCTCGTTGTAGGTAAGTCGGTAATAAAGTCGAGCGATATCTCTGCCCAAAATCGCTCGGGTATCGGTAACGGTTTAAGAAGCCCTCTGCGCTTCTCTCTCCAGACGTTGCCTCGTCCACAAACGTCGCAGTTGCGGGTGAATTGCCGGACGTCCTGAGACAGCCCTGGCCAGTGGAACGTCCGACTGATCAGGGACTTAAGCACATCTCTGCCCGGGTGCCCTGATAACACGGAGTCGTGAATGCTCTGAATCAGCCGCGTTCGCAAAGGCTCGTAATGCGGGACCCATATCCTGTCCCTCCAGCAAAGCCGGCGTTTTCCGTCGACTGTGCACTCCGACAGCATGATAGGGATTCCCCACGTAGAGGGCAGCTGTTTGGCTCCTTGCTGTACAGCGTCCCTGATCAAGTAGTACCGGTTGTTGTTCTCTAACCCAACGTCCCACAGGCTCTTCAAAGGGTCGTCTTCGAAGGGGTTCACTGGTGGCTCAGTCCATTTAGGAGACTCGTCGCTTCCTCCATCAGCGTCCCCGCTTGATACAAAACCGGCCCTGATGGTCGTCTTGGTCTGATCAGGGCACCTCGGCCCCAGGCTCAGTACTGCGGCGCGGTTTACGCGAAGGCTCTTCCGTCCTTCTTTCAACAGCTGTAACTCTCGTCCTTTCAACCTGTCGTCCTCTTCCCCTAGGGGCATATCCTGCTCCCTTCTCGACAGTGCGTCAGGGGTAACGGCTAGCTTCCCGGGCCTATACCGGATAGTGAAGTTGTACTTAGACAGTGTCTCTGCCCATCTAACTTGACGTTCGGTCAGTTGTCGCTTTGTAGTAAAGTACTTAAGGTTGAGGTGGTCTGTGACGATGGTGAATTCTCGGACGCTTCTGAGCTCTGCGTCCCAGTGCTCTAAGCACCGTATTATGGCAAGCAACTCCTTGTCGTGAATAGGGTAGTTGCATTCCGCGGGGAGATTCTTCTTCGAGAAGAACGCTACTGGACGTAGTAGACCCTCTTCATCGTACTGAGAGAGTGTACCTCCGATCACATATCCGGAGGAATCCGTCTCTAGTACGGTTTTTCGTTCTGGATCCCAGTGCGCTAGTACCGGCGCACTGATCAGACGGGCCTTTAGGTCCTCAAAGGCGTCCTGGCACTCTTCAGACCATACGAACGGGGTGTCCTTCTTCGTCAGGGCAGTGAGGGGTCGGGCGACGGCTGAGAATTGGGGTATGAACTGTCGGTAATAGTTGGCAAACCCCACAAAGGATCGGACTCCCCTTACTGATCGGGGCGTTTCCCATAGCTGTATAGCCTTGACTTTCTCAGGGTCGACTCTTAGACCCCTTCCTACCTCGACAATGAATCCGAGGTATTTCACGCTTTTTGCCTCGAAGTCGCATTTGTCGATATCGATCTGTAACCCTGCCTCCTGCAATCTGATCAGGACCTTCTTAACCTTGCTTCGGTGATCTGCGAGCGATCCGCTCGAGTAGATCAGAATGTCGTCGATATAGGCAGAACAGAACTCATCAAGGTAGTCCCTCAACGTGTGATTGATGTATCGCTGAAAGGTCGCCGGGGCCCCAGTTAACCCGAAGGGTGTGACCATCCATTCGTACAGGCCGTACCGGGTGCGGAATGCAGTCTTCCATTCCTCCCCTGCCTTT
Source organism: Colletotrichum destructivum (assembly GCF_034447905.1). Classification (NCBI taxonomy): domain Eukaryota; kingdom Fungi; phylum Ascomycota; class Sordariomycetes; order Glomerellales; family Glomerellaceae; genus Colletotrichum; species Colletotrichum destructivum. Next base: position 5,384,503 of record NC_085898.1, on the reverse strand, counting down.
ATCCTGATCTTATGGAAGGCTGCAATAACGTCTAGCTTTGTTAACCACTTGGCTTGTGATACCGCCCTCAGCGTCTCGCTGATCAGGGGGAGAGGGTATCGATCCTTCTTCGTGATTGCGTTCAGACCTCGGTAGTCAACACAGAATCTCAGGCCTCCGCCAGGCTTCTTCACGAAAAGTACGGGGGCGGAGGCCGAGGAGCTGCTAGCTCTAATGAACCCTTTGTCCAGCAGGTCGGTAAGGGTCTTCCGCAGCACTATCAGTTCCTCCCTGGACATACCGTATAGTGGTCCCCAGGGGGCTTGATGCTCTCGGCCGTTGTTGTCTTTTTCCAGGGGGATCTCGTGGTCTATCCCCTTCCTGTGCGGCGGAAGCTTCTCGGCCTGATTACGGTCAAAGACCGGAAGGAACTGGTGATAGTGTTTAGGGAGCTTGTCTCTTGGGTCCGTCTTCTTCTTAGGGGCCAAGGCTTTCTCGATATCCGCGATACTTGCGGCAAAAATTCTCATACCGGTACCTTCCGCCGGGTTTTCCCGTCTCTCGCGCCTGATCAGGGCCATGAACACTGATGCCGCCTGCTTCTGTAGAGGAAACCGGTGATCCTCCTGCCCGGGTTTCCTTCCTTGTACCGTGTGGTTTGCTACTCCAATATGCAGGGAGTTGGTTGCTGGGCGGACGACCACATCATCGTCTTTCATCCAGGATTGTCCAAGGATCACGTCGTCCTCCTGATCAGGGATGACGTAAAAGAACAATCGTCGTCTCTTGTACCCGTCGATGTCGATGCTGGCGTACGTGACGGTGTCTATAGCCCCAGGCACTGTGACGTTGACCTGTTCGAGGGCTCTCGGTGGTATGCTGATACGCGGCAAGCGGAGTTTCGTAGCGTAGGTGTCGCTGATTGTGGCGTAAGTGAGGCACCCGTTATCCACCAAGGCGTAGGTGTAATGGGTGTTATTGATTCCGATGTTAACATAAAAGGGCTCACTATCCATGTTCTTCCTAACACTCCGCCACTCCTTTCTTGCTTCTACCTCCTGGCGGCGCTTTTCGCCAGGAGTTACTCTTTTCCCGAGTCTTCTGAGGTCTGGTCAGACTCCGTCTCGCTCGATTCCTCCGAGCTACTCTCGGCAACAAGCTTAGTCTTGGACTTCTTGACTTTCGACTTCTTAGTCTTTGCCTTCGGAGGTTTCTCTTCTACGTCCTCACAGTGCCGAGCGAGGTGCCCTGGCCTCCTGCACCTATAGCACAGGAAGTCTTTGGTCCTTACGTCCCTCTTCTTCCCTCCCTGGTCAGGGGCCTTGGTCTTACTGACCTTGGTAGGCTCCCAGTCCATCTTGTCGTGAGGTGGTCTTGTAGGGGACTTAGGCTTTGCCTGACCAGGGGTAGACAGCCTTCGTCGCTGCCTCTCTTGGCGTTCCTGAGAGGACTGGTTGTCTAGGCGAGATCCGATCTTCATTAAGAGCCTGGTGTACTCGGGGTAAGATTCCGGGATATCAGCCACGCTGATCAGGTGGCTGCGTAGGGTCGCATTCAAGGCTCCTTCAAGGTAGTTGATTCTTACAACGTCAACCCATTCGCCTCCTCCGCTCTCGGCCAGTTCCTTCTCGAACTTAGGGAGGAAAACAGCAAAGCTCTCGTACTCTTTCTGGCGGAGCGTTCGTAGTCGGCTGAGTGCCCTGGCCTTGGCGTTTGGGTCTCCATAGCAACTTTCCAGGTAGCTCATGAACTGGTCGGGCGACTCTTCTCCGTTTGCTCCACCCTGAGCGTAGTACGCTGACGCCATTGCTTGAGCTGTACCATCCAGCCTGGCGTATATATATCCAAATATATCAGCGTCACAGTCAAAGGCTCTCCTATCTAGGCGGATCTTTCCTTTCATCTCCAAGAACCAACGTCGGAAGTTTTTACGGGTACCATCGAACTTCGGAGGGTCGGGTATCTGGTGTTTTCTTCGGAGCGCGGTTATCGGTTGAGCCTGATCAGGGGGGGTGGAGGTTGCAGTCGTTGTAGGGGTCTCGTTTGGGGTCGTTGTCGGGTGCCTAGGTGCGGCTAGGGCTTGCTGCAGCAGTCGAATCTGCTCTCCGTGGGCCTCTCGTTCGGCCGCTTGGGTGGTTCGCATCTCCTGTAGCTGGGCAGCCAGCTGACTGATCAGCTGCACCAGCTGCTGTGGATTCTCAGATGGTTCGGCATTCATATTGCCCTCCATGTCGATAGCTCCCGCAACACACTGTGTTCTCTGGGGCTCTTCCGGTCTATCCTTTGTCCCGCAACCACAACGTGGTTCTGTTGAGACTAGACGGGGTACTCCTGATCAGTCCTACTCTGATCGGGTCCACGGGTTCTGTAGCTATTTTGGTTGACGGTCCCTTTTTCAACTAAGCTACGAGGCTCTGTCCTCCAGCCTCCGCCAGACCGCTACTTCTAGAGAAAGGCTCCGACGTCCTTAATCGCGCAGACTCTGGCCGTCCTCACTAGACGAACCGACCGTCTAGTATAGAGGATCCTGGTGTTTGGGATCTGAGGATAATGTAACGGTCCAAGGCGTGTGTATTTGCAACAGGCTATGGCGACTACTACGAGTATCCTCAGATGAGGATTAGAAGGGAAGAACAACAAATCTCCGCCTCGCAGCGGCCTGATCAGGGCCATGCGGCCCATGCCGCACTGGCCATCGGATTGTCGGCATCGTGGATTCCGTGGTGGGCCTGACCCGGGGTCGCCCGTGGCCGCGATATCCAGCAAGGCCTCATACGGGCCCAGCCCGTTACACACGCTTAGCAAACCCTAGAAGGATTAATTAATGCTTAGCTTAACTTTAGGCCCTAGACTACTTATTAGAGAGCTAAGCTCCCTTAACTTACCTATTTATAATAATACAGCTGTAAAGCCTACTGTTACGGTCAGCTTTCTGTGGTAGTGTCTATTAGCAGAAGCTGAGGCAATAAAGCTAGGGAACAGTGCTGTAAGTTGTGCTGAAAGGATCAGGTCTTTAGAGGATACAGTAATTAGTTGTATATTTAACAAGGGGTTGTAACATTAGTTACTAGTAAAGGGTGCTAAGAGTATCTAAGGGGATAATTACAAAGTTGATTGCTAAAGAGCTATAGAAGGTAGTCTATCTATGTAGAATAAATATCCTTATATCCTTAAGTGTTATTACTAGATTACTTTTTGCTGTTAGTAATCCTTAGTGTTAGGTTAGTTTAGTAGCTTACTAATCCTTAGTGCAGGATTACATTAGATCACTAGTAATCTAAACTAATCTATTATATAACCTTCCCTAGTTCTTTTGTTCTATTGTTTAGCCTGCGCTGTGCGCCTGCATACATAAGTGTCCTTCTACCCTGCTGTTTGCGCTAGGGGTTGTTCCAGGCTGCATTAGTTACCAACTAAATTCAGGTTGTAACATTAGGTCTCCTCTCTAAAGGTCTAAGTCCTGCAGACTGCTATAAGTAGGTTGTCTCTCTTAGGTTAGGGAGGCATTAATTATGCTTTCTTAATAATGCTAATACTATGTTTAGTTGCATAGCTAAACAAAAGGCAGATTCTAAAATCTCTTAGAAAACACGCAAGCGTTGTTCTCTTGCTAAAGCAGTTAAGCGCTATAGAGTTAACGTTATACCTTAGACTTATTGTTTTAAGTCTAATAAGGTCTATAAAATAGCTAAAGAGTTGTTATAATGCAGTAAGTGCATTTATACTAGTTGCAGCTAGTGCAATAGGAATAATATTGCAAACGCCTATAAGTTTTTCTTTCCTAATTTTGTTGTCTTTAGCTAACTTCTGTAGTAAGTTGTTATATGTTAGAGCAGCATAAGATTAAGAAAAAGGAACATAAAGTAGAGGAGGAAATAGAGGTTCTTTAGGTGCAGTTATCTACTGCCTTAGGTTGTTTATCTTGCTTGCAGAAGCAGAAGCAATTTCTAAAGGATTGTAGGTCTAAGTTGATTTATTAGGGTCTTTAATCCTTAGACAAGCTGGAGGCTTAGGATTAGGAGGTAGCAGAGGCTGAGGCTAGGGTTAAGCAGGATCTTATCTCCTAGGGTGCTAGCAAGGTGTTTAACTAGAGTTCTCTAGGCGTAGGGTTGGATTTTGCAGAGCTAGGTCCCTTAAGTCCTTCTTGTAGTACTGCTAAAGGGCCTGCTAGGAATATTGGAGGTTTTTAACTAGTTCTTATAAGTTGTCTTTATGTCTATAGTCTTTCTATTTAATAAGGTATTGTTTTTGTCTATCCTTTGTATAGTAATTAATGATTTTTTAACTTTATATTCTAGTTTGTTAGGTTTAATAATAATGCAGTCTTTAGTGTATAATCTATGTAGTGCTAGTTTAAGAAGCGCAATATAAAAGACTAGGTAGACTCTTATTGTATTAGGTAGTTTAAGCTTGTAGTTAACTGCTAAAACTTTCTAAACAATTTTAAAAGGTTTAAGTTTTTTGTAGTCTAACTTGTTGCTTAGTTGCTTAGTCTTAATGTTTTACTGTATAAGATAGGTGCTATCTCCCTCTTCTAAGGATAGTCCTCTAATCCTTAAAGTGTTAGCATATTTCTTTATTCTATTTCTAATAAATTTTAAATCTTTAGAAACGTTATCTTAGATTTTATGCATTTTATTAATATCTACTACAGCTTTTAGGGCCTATAGTCCTTTGCGTAGTTTTCTGTGTGCTATAGGCTTAAATCTGTAGTTTAGGTAGAATAGGGAGTAGAGAGTGCTTTCTCTAACTGCGCTATTGTAGGCAAACTAGGCTGTAGGTAATAGTAGTACTTAGTTATCTTAGTTATAGTTAATATAGCATTGTAGATACTATTTAAGTATCTAGTTAATTCTTTTAGTCTAACTATTAGTCTGTAGGTAGAAAGAGGTTAATAGTTTGTAGTCTGCACTAAGTTGCAAAATTAGTAATTTCTAAAACTTTAAAGTAAATAGCTTATCTCTATCTAATATAATTTTGTTAGGTAGTCTGTAGTTGCTAATAATGTATTTTAAAAATGTATATGTAAGGTCTTCTGCTGTGCTTGCTTTTAGGTATAGGATAAAGTAAGCGTATTTAGTAAGTTAGTTAACTATAGCTAATACACTGTTGTAATAGACCTTTGTAAGTGGTTCTCTTGACTTTAGTAGTTTGATAATAAAGTCTAAAGAGATTAAGTACTATGCTGCTAGAGGTGCTAGCAGTAGTTGAATTAGTCTGTAGGGCTTGTGTAGGCTGTTCTTACTTTTCTTGTAGAGGTTGCAATCCTAGATTGCATCTACTACATCTTGTTGCATTACTTGCTGGTTGTAGTATTGTTAAATTTGTTTTTAGGTCTTAGTAACTCCTTAGTAACTATATGCTTAAGCACTGTAAATCTCTCTAATTATCTTATGTGTTATTTTGTTAGTTGTGCTAACTATAACTTATCTAGCGATTATAAGTAGTTTTTATGCTAGAATAAGGTCTTTATTCTTATCTGTTTTAAGGATAACTTATGTTTCCTCTAGGATAGGAACTTTATAATCTATCCTTCTGCTAAAAGCGTTAGCTCTGCTGTTATTAGTTCCTTTCCTATAGATAATCTAGAAGTTGTATTCTAAGAGGAATTCTAACTATCTGACTTATTGTTTGTTTAGGTTCTTAGAGGTTGTAAAATATGCAAGATTCTTATAATCTATGTAGACTGTAACTTTGTGTTTTATACTAGATAGTTGTAGTCTTTATTTATAGAATGCTGCAATAATTGCTATAAGTTCTTTATTGTAGATCTAGTAGTTTAGTTCTAGTCTATAGAATGCTTTAGAGAAGAAGGTATAGGGGTGTAGTCTTCCTTCTTTGTTGCGTTATCCTAGTTGTCTGCCTATAGCAAAGTCTAAGGCATTAGTCTTAACTTCAAAAGGTTTATCTAGGTCTAGGATTTAAGTAATAGGTTCTAAGGATACCTATTGTTTAACTTTCTTAAATACGTTGTTATGTTCTTTAGTCTATTTAAATAGTATGTCTTTTTGTGTAAGGTCTTAGATGCATTTAACATTTCCTATGTAACCTTTAAGGAATTGTTAGTAGAAATTAATAAATCCTAGGAACAACTAGACGTCCTTAACGTTCTAGGGTATAGGCTAGTCCCTAACTACCTATACTTTCTTTGCTTCTATCTTAATTTATCCTAGTGTAATAGTATATCTTAGAAAATTAACTTTCTTGCTATAGAATTTGCATTTCTCTGCTTCTACTAGTAGCTTAGCGTTTTAAAGCTTCTAAAGGACTTTATATACATGTTCCTTATGTAGCTTAAGGGTAGGTAAGAAGATAAGGATGTTGTTAAGGTAGATAATAACAAATATGTTAATAAATTTGCTAAGAATGTAGTTAATTATTGTCTAGAAGGTAGTAGGTGCATTAGTAAGTCTAAAAGGCATAATAAGGTACTTAAAGAGTCCTTTGCGTATTTAGAATGCTGTTTTCTATTCTTTGCCTGCCTTTATTCTAATTAAGTTGTAGGCTCCTTTAAGGTCTAGGGCTGTAAACTATATTGCTTTATGTAGCAAATCTTAGAGTTTTAAGATAAGTAGTAGTAGGTAGCAATTCTTCTTTATAATGCTGTTAAGCTATTAGTAGTTAATATATAGTTGTAGCTTGCTATTCTTTTTTAGCACAAACAGGATTAGATATCCTGCTAATAATTTAGAAGGTCTAATGTATCCTTTCTTAAGGTTCTTATTAAAGTACTTATTAAGTGCCTTACGTTCTATTTTATTTAGTCTATATATTAGATAGAACTTTAGGTAGGATCCTTTAATAAGAGGAATCTTGTAATTATAAGGTCTATGTTTTAGTAAGCCTGTTTCTAACTTTAGGGTAAATAGCTTTTTGTACTTCTAGTACTCCTCTAGAATAGCTAGAAGTAGATCTAATCCCTAATCTAATGCTGCTAGGGCTACTATCTTAAGAGGCTGTATCTCCCTAAGATAGGTAATGTATTGCATGTTCTTTGTGTTTCTTATGTTGTTAAGAGGTGCTCTAAAAGATTTGTTTAAGGCCTAACTCTTGCAGCGCTGCTTAGTAACTAAATCTAACTATTAGAGTTAGCTAGTTCTCTAATCTATTTGTAGGTTGTGCTTCTGTAACTATATAATTCCTAGGATAACGTTAATATCTCCTATTTCTATAATGTTAAATTGGAGTTCCTCTTTCTAGTTATAAACTTGCAAAAGGAGGTATACTATCTCTAAAACAATAAGTCTGCTACTATACTTAACTTATTCTCCTTTAACTATTTGTAATGCATATAGGCGTTCTTTCTTTTACTATAGTATTTTTTGTTTATTTACTAGTTTAAGTAATATAAAGTTTCTTTAGGTGCTGCTGTTAATAATTGCATGCATCTATTATCCTTAGATCTTAATGTCTAGGTTAAAATGTGCTACATTATAGGTTGCATATAGGGTTTTGTAGTTTGTTGCTGTATGTTGCCCTTTTGTTGTAGGCGTCTTTAGTTTTTTGACTGTTAAGTCCCTTTCTTTTATGCCTTTTGCTAGGCCTGCGCCTTAGCTTTAGAGTAAATAAGGCATTTGTTGTATTTACATTCTTACTATCCCTTATTGTTGTTGTAGCATAGCATAGGGTATCTAGGGTCTAAGGTAAAGGTTGTAATGTTTCCTTCCTTATAGTATTACATTATCTAGAATAGGAGTTGTCTGCATAAGTAGACATCCTAAATAGGTTCTTTTGTATATTATTAAGGGTAGAAGTAGAACTTCTTCTTACCCTTTCTATATATCTTGCAGTTATTATCTAGACATTCTGCCTAAAAGAGGTCTATGTAGTCCTTGTAGTTAGGGTTTAGTAGGGGGTAGTCTTTAGGTATAAGTAGTGTAGGTAGATAGTTCTTCTTATATACTGTTTTATAAAACTAGACTAACTAGTTGTTATCCTTAAAGTAGATAATCTAATATTCTTATTGTTTTAGGGGTTTTAGGTTTTCTTCTTTAGAGCTAGATGTAATATAGGTTTTATAGTATTAACTAAGTATAATCCTGTAGTTAGGTGTATCTTCTAAATTATAGTCTAAGCTATCTAGCCCTTGTAGGTAGTTGCTTGTAGTGCGTTTGTATGCTTTTCTCTGTTAGGGGGTCTATGTTTGTAGGTCTTAAGGGTTGTCTGCTGCAACTTAGTTAAGCGTAGTGATCTTAATCCCTCCTCCTAGTATTACTAGTCCTTAGAGTGCAGGTCTCTTAACTTCTTTAAGTTGTCCTGTCTAAAGCATTTTGTTAAGTTGCTTGTTGATTTTGCGTGTAAGCTTCTAACTAAGGCCCCTTTGCATTATTGTAAGGGTCTTTGGTTGTTCTTAGGGTTTTTTTTTCCTTTTAAGGTTATTATCCTTCTTAAGTCCTTTCCTTGCATTAGGGATCTTTTAGTAAATAGCAATCCTGCAGGCTTGTTGTAGAATATTAATACATTATTGTTAGTATTCCTTAGGGGTTTTATATATCCCTGTCTTCTTGTAGCCTAACTAGGTTATAGCTAGAGTCTAGGGGGTCTTAAGGTACTATCCTAATTGTTTTTTGCTATCTTAGTAAGTAAGGCAGTTGTTGTTATAGCATGCAGTCTATAAGAGTAAGGCATAGGGGATATCTTTGTTAGCAATATTGATTTATTAGCCTTTCTTAGGTACTAGTTAGAACTGCTGTTTCTTAGGTTGTTAGCATTCTCTAGCTATATATCCTAGCCTATTGCAATTGTAGCACTTAAAGTCTTGTACCTTATTGTCTTTCTAGGCTACACTAAGGTCTATAGGCCTGCTGTAGTATCTATAGGTAGTGCTATTACAATTCTAGTTGTTCTACTAGTAGTTTCCTCTAGGGCGCTTAGCTTATCTGTTGCACTAAGGGTAGTTCTACTAGAATTGTTGTTAGGGTTGCTATTAGTACTTTTTAGCTAAGTTAGCTAGTGCTTACCTCTTGCCTTTTTCTTTGTGCTATTTGTAGAGATAGTTATTAATCTTAATAGCAAGTTTAGCGTATTAAAGGAAGTCTTTAGGGTAGTTAAGCTTAATAATCTTATCCTTGACTTTATCCTTTAAGTTACTATAGAACATAAAGATCTTAGTGTCTTTAGTAAGCTTAAGCTAGGTGCAGAGTCTTCTAAATTCTGTAGTATAGGTAGTAGCAGACTTAGTCTAGTGTAGGTAAGCTAAGTCTCTTTCTGCTTGTTGTAATTTATTAGGATCCTAGAATAGGGATTTTAAGGCATCTTTAAATCCTTAGAAATTAGCAAATATATCCCTAACTTTGCTAGAACAATAGTTAAGGATTTTATTATTAAGGTATTCTTTAAGGAAGGGTTTAAACCATTAAAAGGCTTATCCTTACAAGAAGGTTGCAGCATAAATGACTTTCTTAGTCCTACTGCAAAAGTTTCTTTAGTAAAAATTCTAATAGTTCTTAACTTAGATAAGGAATCCCTTAAGTGTTCCTAAGGTCCTATTGTAGGTAATAGGTAAGTTAAGCTTAAGTTTCTTACGTCTATCTACAGAAGTCTAAATAATATTAGCTATAGCTTGTAAGGTCTAAACCTCCTACTAAAGGGATGTAGCTTAGTCTGCTTTGTTTTTTAGAATCTTAGTTTGTTCTATAAGTTTGTTAATAAGCTTTTAAGTAGTAGCTAGGTTGTTATTATTTTATTCTAGCTTAGCGCAAATCTGGTTGTAGACTTTGCTAGTAAGAGAGACTTCTCTGTTAGTGTTAGGCTAGAGTTTAGGTAGACAGAAGTCTTCTATAGTCTAGTTCTTAACTAACTCCTAGGTAAGGTTCTAGGCTTGTTGTTAGCCCTGGGAGCTAGAGCTAGAAGTAGGAGTGTAATAAGTAGCTATTTTGTTAATACTGTTTGTTAGCTTTATAGGGTTAACTTACTAAATAGAAGCAATTAAAGTGTTATAGTTAGCTTTCTATAGTAGTATCTATTAGCAGAAGCTAAGGCAATAAAGCTAGGGAACAGTGCTATAAGTTGTACTAAAAGGATTAGGTCTTTAGAGGATATAGTAATTAGTTGTATATTTAATAAGGGGTTATAACATTAGTTACTAGTAAAGGGTGCTAAGAGTATCTAAGGGGATAATTACAAAGTTAATTGCTAAAGAGCTATAGAAGGTAGTCTATCTATGTAGAATAAATATCCTTATATCCTTAAGTGTTATTACTAGATTACTTCTTGCTGTTAGTAATCCTTAGTGTTAGGTTAGTTTAGTGGCTTACTGATCCTTAGTGCAGGATTACATTAGATCACTAGTAATCTAAACTAATCTATTATGTGACCTTCCTTAGTTCTTCTGTTTTGTCGTTTGGCCTGCGCCGTGCGCCTGCATACATGAGTGTCCTTCTGCCCTGCTGTTTGCGCCAGGGGTCGTTCCAGGCTGCATCAGTCACCAACTGAATTCAGGTCGTAACACCTACCTGCTTACTGCAATATACCTTAGAGGGGAAGAGAAGGCAAATAAGACTAAGCCTAAAGCCTACGTTAGGTATCTCTATAGTTATAATAGTACTAACATCTATTGCATCTAGGTCCCAGCTATTAATAAGGTTATAAGGACTAGAGATGTTACATTTAATAAAACAAAGCTATACAACCCTAGCTAGGAGGATACTAGTCTCCTTTATTAAACAGAGCTAGAGAGGGTCTTCTCTATCCTAGAGATTCTAATTCCTAATCCTTAGAGTAAAGATCTCCCTATAGATTTACAACTATAGAATAATAAAGATCTTTAGTATTACTTAGCTGCTGCAGTTAGATTAAGGGATGCTAGGGAATAGTGCTTTAACTAACAGCAAGAGCCTTAACTGCCTACTCCTACTAGTTCTCTAGGAATACAACTTTAGGAGTTACATACTCCTTTAGTTAAGGGGGTAGAAGAGCATATTTTAACTTATATAGACCTAAAAGAAGAGATAGTAACTTAGCAACTGTTACTATAAATAACTTTAGACTTAGATTAACCTTTTATTTAGGACCCTCCTACTCCTAAGTTAACAACCTATAAAGAGTTACCTACTCTAGATACTGCAATTTAGGATTGCTTACCCTCTACCTTATTATTATCTTTAGCTACAACTGCTAAGTTAACAATCTACATTACTAATTCTTTAGATGCTCTACCTCCTACTATAGGTATAGGGAGACTAAAAGGATAACTAAGAGGAAGTTGCAATAACCCTATTTATAATTAGGAAACGCTAATTAGTTAAACTAATTACTAACTAGAGGTAGCTACAAGATCCTCTTGCTAACTTAAGGATAGATCTTTATTAATTAGATCTTCTTTCTTCTAGTTAATAGATTTAACTAAGGAAAAGGATAGATAGAACAACTTTGCTTATAATCTAGGTTAAATTTATTACAGAGACCTCCCCTTACCTCCCTAGAAATACTCTAAAGCAAAAGAGCATAAGTTCTAGCCTAAGTAGCTAGCAGCAATAAATGTAGAATATTAAACAGTCTAGAAGAAGGGCACCTTTAAGCTTACTAGACTAGAAGACGTTAATTAGAAGATCTATTAAATTCTTCCTCTTAAGTAGGTATATACCTACAAATTTAATAAGCATAGATTTCTTAAGCAATTTAAAGCAAGGATCTATATTAAAGGAGATCTTTAGCTAATTAATAGGCTAGAAACCTATGCATTAATACTTACTAAAAGATTATTTTGCAGCGTAATAGCTCTTATAGCATGTTTTAACCTAAAGATAATGCAGCTTAATGCTATAAATGCCTTTACTAATGCTACTCTTAATAAACTAGTTTATATCTAGTTCCCTTTAGGCTACAGCAGGCTAGGATCCTACCTTATCCTTTATAAGGCACTCTATAATCTAAGGAGAAGCCCCCTTTTGTAGCAGAAGAGCTTCTTTAATACTCTTAAGAAACTTAGACTTACTTCCCTTAATAAAGACAACTGTATCCTTATTAGCAAGGGAGTCCTAGTCTTCTTCTTTATAGACAATATTGCTGTAATTTATTATAAGAAAAACAAAAAAATAGCTAAGTAAGTTGTTAAGGGACTTTAAGAGATCTATAAGATAAAGATTATAGGAGAAATAAACATCTTTCTAGGTATATAAGTTATTAGAGACTATAAGGCTAGTAAGCTTTAGCTAAGCCTTAATAACTATATTACTAAGATCTATAATAAATTTAGAGCTAATAAGAGGAAGAAGCTAACTAGGATGCTAATAGCTGCTAATAATCTTATTCCTAATAATTAGCAAGCAACTACAGCAGAAATCTATTACTACTAGTAACTTATTAGATCCCTTAACTATATAGGAGTTGTTAGAAGACTAAACATCTTAAGAACTTTATTTAAACTCTCTAAATTCCTTAACAACCTATTAGCTAATTACAAGAAGGCAGCTAACGCTTACTTTAAATACCTTAATTATACTTACTATCTTGTAATTAAATATAACTCTTAAGGACTAGGAACTCTCTTCTATGCCTTAAATGCCTCCTTTGCTAACAACCTTACTACTTGTAAAAGCACCTAAGGGTATATAATAATAATGTTTAGTAGCCCTATTAGCTAAAGGTTATTTAAGTAATATTGCATTATTACCTTAAGTACTAAGGCTAAGCTAGTTGCTCTTACTTAAGCTGCAAAGGAATATAAGGCTACTATCTAACTAGTTAAACAACTTTAGCTTAATCTAGATAGTAACTACTCTTTCTAGTGTAACAACTAAGCAACCTTAAGACTTTTTACTACTAAGAGACCTTAAGTAACTAGTAAGCTTTATTATATTAATATTACTAATCTTTAGCTTTATTAAGAAGTTAGAAATAGTCTTATTAACTTTAACTAGATTAAAACTAATAAGATAGTTGCAAATAGACTTACTAAAGTACTACTAGCTTAGAAGCACTACTAATTTCTAGCTTAGCTAGGTATAGCAAACGTTAAGCAATAAGTTAAGGCTTTTAGAGAAGCTAAGATAGTTTAGGTAGTATAGATGCTTAGGTAGGGTAATCTGCAGACTAAATAGCATTAGTTACAATACTATACAACTTAATTTAAGGTAATTCTAATCTTAGGTCTTTAATACTATATTACCCTACCTTCTATTGCTCTTACTAATCTTTAGTTATTAAAAGCTCTACTTTATCTAAAGATACAACTTTAATAGTTACCTCTCTAAGGGGGTATAATAGAATCCTTACATACTTCTATGCAAGTTATAGATATAACCTATCTAGAATAGTCTAACTATACTTAAACAGGCCAGCCTGTTATTTCTACCTAGCCCTAGCTTTAGAACAGTTATTAGGATAGCATTAGGCCTACAAGCCTGTAGTAATCCCATCTACTCTTTAGTACAAATAGACACTCTTTTCTACTTACTTATATATGCATATTCTGCTAGCCACCCTAACAAACCGTCACCCTGCATACTTGGACCTCTGGCGTGGTGTTCTGATTGGTTAAACACCGTTGCGCAAAACGCTCTGGCGTACCCCGAGGCATTCACACACACATCACATGCATGGTCGACATGGTCCAGCTTCATCCAGGCCTCACTCTGCTTTTTAGGATTCTAAGTACTTGGAGTATTCTCTGTGCCAATTTGTTGGTCGACTTGAGGAGGCTACTTGGAAAGGGCCTAATTAATGAATTAATTAGATAGCAACTGGATAGTAGTTGAATTCAATGAAATCTACACAAGAGACACGTTAGATGCGAAATAATCAATCGGTAAGCCTTTTCAAGCACTACTTTTACACCTTAGGTTTGCCTCTATCCACTACTTATGCTATCTCCAGGCAAGCAATACTCGCATATTCCTGTATTGAAGCTTACATTGGCTTTATTCTATCACATCACATCCTCCTCTCTTTAAATCCAACTCTCTTTCCCCACTGTATTCTCTACGACGTTGCATGAAAAGAAGAGGAAGAGGATGTTGAGAACGCCATCACCAACCCTGGCTTGCTTTCCCGCCGACTTGGCTTCCAAAGTCGTGGGACATCATAGTTGAATCCATCTCCACGCCGCAAGATCAAACCACGACAGGCCTGCCTTGGATGCACTGTTCGGATGGTTACCGCCGAGTACTGCTCGTTCTTTTTCACCGTACGAATCCCATGGTTGTACAGGCATGGAGTAGTGCAGAACCCGAGATGCAATGAGACAAACATCGACCTCGTCACATGCCCGAAGCCGAGGGCGGCACTGCGTGTTACCTTGCACGACGCAACGAGGGCCTACAAGATGAGCTTGCTGTTCTTGATTTCTCCCTCGGATCAAATCTTGTTCATGCTTCTAATTCTTCACCCCAAGTGCCATCCATCTTGTCTGAACAATCAACGATGTACCGCACTACTCCATGGTATCACCAGCCTCGACCAGACAACACCCGCGCCTGGCCCAACTTTGGCAACAATAACGTCGCCGGCAACAGAGTCAACATCAACAACTATGGCCCTGCTCCCCAGATACCGTTCGTCGGCCCGGGCCCTCGGCTTTTCGACTTCAGCCAGCTCTTCAGCGTCACAAACAACTTCGCAGCCGCCACGCCCGTCCGACCCGGCGGCGGACAGGCGGCCCAGCCCACCGACCGCCTCCGCAACCGCGTCACCGTCGCCCTCCCCGACGGCTCCCGGGTCCTCGTCGACCGTGACGTCCTCCACGAGCACCTCCCGCGTACGCGTAACCTCATGCAGGACGGCTACTTTGGCGTGCCCGAGTTCCTCCGCGGCTACGAGCACGGCATCATGGACAACGTCCTCGACCAGCGCGGCTTCGACGAGGCCTTCTCCCGCGCCGCCACCCTTGTCTTCCGTCACCTCGAGGACCTGAGCCGGTCCCAGGCCTCGGCGGCGAACCGGGCAGGCCGCGACGCCTTCGACCTCTTTGCCCGCCCGCGCTTCCTGCTCGCCAACGCGCGCGACCGCGCCGCCACCGTCCACGAGATCTTCTGGCACGTCTTCGTCCTCTGCTGCGTCCTCGACCAGGACCGCGCGCTCGGCTGCTCCGAGGCGCTGGCGCGGCCCGTCGCCGCGTTCCTCGTCGAGCTCATGCCGAGCGTCGAGGCCTTCCTGCCGCCGCGGGCCATGCAGATGCTGTTCCTGGGGTTCGCGCGCATCTTCCGCGAGACCAGGTTCGAGCTGGCGCTCCTCCAGGAAATGTGGGAGCTGATGGACGTCGTGAACCAGCGCGCGATGAGGGACCTGATAGGGCCCCAGCTGGCGGCGAACGGGGCGGGCAGCAACGCGCAGCGGATCTGGACCGCCTTGAGGCATTTGGGGTTGGTGTAGAATCCCGAATCGTGTTTGTTGCAGGGTGTACGGGACGGGCTCCTACTTGGTTTCGCATCCATGGTTCCATCTTTTATGTTATGTATGCTCATTGTATGCTGATCCCGCCTCTGAAAAGTTTCTTTTCCTATGGCGTGTTGATGGGTTTTATTAGCAATCTTTTGCACCAGTTGTTCGTGACTCAAACTTTGCTTGGTTGACTATTCCCCCGCAATGACACCGTTGTCCAGCCCAAGAGTCCCTTCGATGAAACTATCCAAGAACGCAAAGTCTAGATTCTCTAGCGCCCAGTTTTCCTCATTTCCTTCTCGTCCATATAGGGGTTGCTCCTCGCCTCCAAGCCTTCCAAGACCTGAGTTTTCAGTGCGAGGGATGGCCGGTAACGGGTCTTGCCTATTACTAGTGAGAGAGGTCCTGTCATCACCGTTGATTCCTGACCTGACGAGCAGCTCGTTTCCGTCAGAGCTAGCTGCCGGCAGTCTTCCCCCTGAAGGACCTTGTTTTTGGATCTTGATGACCCAGAAATGTGGAAGACAGATACGCAGAGTAGTGCCGTCATCGGACATCTTCACATGATACCCGAGGTCATCGTGCTTCTGAGACTCCGGCGAAAAGGCCACGGCGTACTTGCCACCGGATGCCACGTCTGCTTCTATCGCAAGGAGGTGCCTGAGAAGCGTGGCCACCCTGGTGGCGATCTCGTCGTCGTGCCGGTCGACCAGCTCTTGCATGATGGCCAGAGTCTGTTCCAAGAGCCCCCGGTCGCTGAGCCGTTGATGGGCGAGGAAGTGGAATCCGTGCTGGGCGGTCACGTCTTGGGGCGTGTCGCAGATGTGAGCCAGGCACAAGGCCGTGCTCGAGAAGAAGGCGATCAAGTCCACCCCCCGGCAGTAGTAGCGCGCGGGTCGAGTTGCGCGGAAGGCCATCATCCGGGACAGGATTTCGCGACTGGCGGTGAGGGCCGTCGACCTGTGATACACGTAGCCGCACTCCGACACCGGCCGCAGAACGCTCGGGAAATGGAGTTGGAGGAGAAGGTGGTAGTACATGAAGTGGTCGTTGAACCGCAGGGTATCGCGGATCCTCTCCGCGTGCCCCGTGTCGGGCGACAGAGTCGGCGTCACCCACCACTGAGCCGGCATCAACGCGGAGGCTTCTTGCAGCGCCCTGTCGATCCCCTTGTTGGTCTCGGGATCGTACACGTCCGAGGGATCCCGCCGGAGCAGACGGCCGCACGCGACGGTGCACAGGCGGAGATAGCGATCCAGCGGCGTGCACCCTTCCAGAGCCTCCGGGCGGGCGTAGATGTCGTCGAGCGAGCTCTGCGGCAGGCCCAGCATGAGAGAGAGATAGCGGTCGAACTGGACGAGGCGGAACCACAGGTCGCTCGGCTCGATGACGGAGCCGGTCAGGGACTTTGGCTCGACGCCGCGGTTCAGGCCGATCATCTGCGCAATGGCGACGGACCGGCGCGCGGCGAGCCACGAGGGCCGCAGGTTCCCGGCGTAGTTCTCGTAGAGGCCTTCGAGCATGATGCACTCGATGCCTTCGAGGGAGGCGACGAGGTCGTCGTCGGAGGTGACGAGGCTGTGGGCCGCCTTCACGGCCCGCGACATGAGAGCCTGCCAGGGGGTGCTTAGTCTCGAGAGATGGTGCGCCGAGGAAAACGGCATGCCCTGGAGGAACGAGGCCAGGATTAGGAGGCTCC
This sequence comes from Colletotrichum destructivum, assembly GCF_034447905.1. Lineage (NCBI taxonomy): Eukaryota > Fungi > Ascomycota > Sordariomycetes > Glomerellales > Glomerellaceae > Colletotrichum > Colletotrichum destructivum. Next base: position 5,367,507 of record NC_085898.1, on the reverse strand, counting down.
GGGCAATCAGGGCCGGGTGAGACCCCGGCGGCGGCAGCTCCAGCAGTGTTGCGGACGATGGCAGCGATGTGCGGGGGGAGCCGGTCCTGGTACATATAACTGCCCGGATGATTTGCGAGGTTTCCACCGGTATAGACAGAATGATGTCCATGTCCTGCTGACTTGGCCAGGCTTCAAGGAGGCGTTTGCAGACGGCGTCGTGTGTTTCTTCTGCTGGTGCATCTTGTTCCGGGCGAGTGACCCTAGATGATTCATCCCTCATGTACGGAGATGCTGGGTAACGCCGCCCCTATTACCCTTGTCAATATGACTTCAACGACCAATCGAACTTGACTTACTTCGCTGCTGGAAGACGAGTGCCAAAGTTGTGTGTGGTTGCCATCGCCAGAGGGAGACGCTGATGTGTCGCACTCGTTCGCCATGGCAACCGGGGATCGAGAACGGCTCGTCGCCTTCCGTTTCCCTTGACGTATCTGCGCCGGTTGGCCATCGCCGACACCATGATCGACCCCATTCCCGGCTTTGAGCAGCTGCTTCACTAGCGCTTCCACCTGGCCCAACCGGTCGACGAGGTGCTTGCTGGTCCCGGGAGGAGGCGGCTGGTCGGTGACCTCCTGACTCACGCAGTCGGTGCCGCGACGCGTACAGCCGTCGCAGACGTCGTGATGGGCGGAGGAGTAGGTGCACCGGGCCTTGCGCCGCTTGCATTCCCAGCAGCTCTGGGTGCCCTTGCGCAGCTTCCGGCGCTTCGGCGTCGGGGCCGAGTCGGCGCAGGGGGCCGGGCTTAATGTGCTTGTTGCGTCCACCATGTTCCTTTCGAATAAGGAAGACTCGATGCGATGAGGTCCAACAGTGTGTGAGCTGGCTAGGGTGAAGGAGAGGGGGGCGGGCGCAGGCGGCGATCCCCCTTTGTTGGACCGCCGCTTTGGCGGAGATAATCAGCTGACAGAGACGCTTTCATTAGTAATCCTCCGCCGACGGACTTGGCTTCCGGTCCGGTGAATCGGCGGTGGAGTTCGTCCTGAGCACACGGCGAAGGGCCGCCGCTGCCCCACAAGGCACACCCGTGTAAACGGCGGGGGAAGATGTGGTATCATTATCAATATAGGACACAGCATTTGGAGGATGAGAGAGACTATATATATAGAGCCCGGTTCCAACATTCCAAGAAGACTTTTGCTTTCGACACCATCTCTCAACTCAGACTGTGCTTTATCATACTACCCAATCGATTGTTCAACTTAACACATTTTCAAGACTCGCACGTTCAACGTTTCAAACCAACGAAACAACCGGAAACACCGTCAAATACTCATCATGGTCAAAGTTGCACTTGCAGGCGGAGCTGGCAGTATGTTCCTGTGGTCCTTAACCGGTTGGACCTTAGTTACTAACACCCTATGTGGATGTTGGCCAAGAGGTTCATGATGCGCTGGTTGCGAGAGGGGTCCACGAGATCCTGGTTTTGTCAAGAAGGGTAAGATCAACAATTCCTGAAGCTTCGCTTCCACGTCACATATCTGGTCGCTAACCTTCGTCTTGATGCGCATAGGACGCCCCAGCCGAAGAGCTCTCCCCGGGAGTCCAGTGGGCAAAGACAACCTACGATGATGTCGACCAACTAGCCGAAACCCTGAAGGGCGTCCACACCGTGCTCTCCTTTGTGACCGGTTCAACCGATCCCACCAAGACCGAGCAGAATAGTGCCCAGAAAGTGTTGATCGACGCCTCGATCAAAGCAGGCGTCAAACGATTCGCTCCTAGTGAATGGGCTGCGTGAGTGACCCTAATCCATGCATTAATAACCCCCCCCCCCCAATCCTCTCTAATCAGCTGTAATTAAGCGCCAAGTTCGATCACATGTTCTGGTATAACTTCAAGGGCGAGACACGTACGTACCTGGCGGAGGTGAACAAGGAGAAAAAGGTGAAAAAATCTCTACAGCGTCGCATCTTGCAGTGACTGACGAGATCACAGGTCATTGAATACTGCCTCTTTCAGCCTGGTTTGTTCACCAACTACCTGACCTACCCCTTCAAGTCGTCCAAGCACGTACACCTCTTCGAGACCCCGATCAACTACCATCGGCGTCGAGCCCTCGTCACCGAGGGGAGAGAGGACGCCATCTTCACATTGACCACCGCCCAGGACTTTGCCAAAGTCGTAGCCTTGGCGGTCGAGTACGAGGGAGAATGGCCCGTCATCGGCGGCATCAAGGGCGCCACGATGACTGTCGGCCAGATCATCGCCCTCGGCAAGAAGCTCCGTGGTAGGTTCCCCCGATAATAGATGCAGCGAAACCGAATGCTGACTGCCCTCTTCACAGGAGAACCTTTCGAGGTCACGAGGCTCAAGGATGAAGACCTCAAGGCCGGCGTCGTCGAGGCTCCGTGGCTGCCCTGGGTCGACCACCCGTCCATCCCGGAGGAGTCGATCCGAGCCTTCTCCGGAGCCATGCTCTCCGGTTTTCTGCTGGGTGTCTCGGCTGGCAACTTCGAGATCTCAGATGAGTGGAACCGGCTCCTCCCGGACTTTCGGTTCACCCAGCCCGAGGACTTCCTGACGACCGCGTGGGCTGCCATCGACGATGGTGCCAAGAGTGTTCACACTGACTACTGAAAGAGTGATCAACGGGGGTGAAATTTCCGACTTGTGTGGAAAAGCCGTTGAGTCTACTGTTAACTAGATTTACTTTGCGTTGAACTACATCCTTTCGCTTGGTTTAGCTGTTGAGCTGTAGTGACTTTTGAATACGGCTGACCACTACCACATCTTCTCTGGGTTGCACTTGAATATGTTCTTGTTTATACTAACTTCAGAGCACTACCCTGACAACAATGCAAGTTTTTACCGGGGCTATTGGAATGGGTCTCATCGTGATTGCAACATGGTTGAAGAACTGTTTCGAATGATGAATTGAGCTTTTGACTATGGTCCGTTGACTAGATCACAACTTGGCAATGTGCTTCAAAGACCATCTAACACGCAGGAATGCATGACCTCCACAGGCTATCAGCCATAACTACGTCTTTCGTCCCCAGCCTGCGCGGTCTTCCAGTGCTGAAGACACCTAGCGGCTCAGCTCCAAGGCCGGGCTGCAGTGGGGGCAGCTGTCTCTGTCGATATTGTGCTCGCACTCGTCGTCGCCGAAGAAGCACTTGTCTTGGGGCTTCTTGCTTTCTTGTGTCTTCTCATTCGATTGTGCGGCGGAGTCCGACTTGGGCTGCTGCGAGGATTCCGGCATGTTGTTCGTGCTGTTGGAAGTGGCTATACGGTTGCAATTCTCGTTTTGATTTCTGGTGAGTTGGCAGTGACGGTTACGAAGTGGATTGGAATTTCCCCATTCGAAACAGGAGGTATTTACACTAGTCCTTGTCTTGAAAGGCATGTGTGATTCACTGCTCGCGTACCAAGTAACACATCGCCTTGGTTGTCTTTCACTATCTTGTTTAACATCGTTGGCAAACCAACCCTGAATTACCCTCAGTAAACACCTAGTCAGCCTACACAATAATAACCATAGACCAATGATTGTGAAGCGAATTTTGCTGCAAACTTATCCAGTTGTCAGCCGCGTTTTCAGGAAGCCGCCAAAGCTCTCAAAGATGGCTTGGTCGTGGCCTTCCCTCCACCGGCACAGCACCGCAATGTTTTCCCTTCCAACCCTCAGAACAACCTCGAACCCAAACTTGCACACCTCAGAGTCCGTCACGGCAACCTCTGGTTTGCCATCGCGCTCCTCCCGCATCTTCTTCCGCCTCCAGGCGCGGCTCCATACGTTTTCTCGCGCCCTGCCGATGCCCACGAGCCTCCCGTGGTCCCACTCCCAAGACGTGAGCTCGAGCGAAGACATGAGCCCCTGGATCTTGTCTCCGAGCTTCCCGGCCCCATCATCAAGTGGGAAGCTGACAACTTCTGACTCGACGGCCATGGGAAGTATCTTCTTCCACGTCGCGGCCTTCAGACCCCGGGCGACCTCTTCTGATGGCCGCATGGGCCCGAAGCTCCAGGCGACGGCCCACCGTCTGGTCTTGTTGCCCTGCACGAACTCCGTGACGGCATAATTGTCGATGGCCTTCTCTCGCAGGACGTTGACAAACTCCTCGAGACTTGACTGCTTCCCGAACATGGAGGTGTACCACTGCACCCTGTCGCGTAAAACCAGTGACTCCTCGAGCATCTTACCGACGAAGCGGACTTCTCCGCCGTCGGTCACCATCTCGACCGGCGCTCCGGTGCACGCCGTCAGCGGGGGTCGCGACTTTTTCTGTGCGGAGTCGAGAAGGTCCCCTTCTGACGTGTAGAACGGGGGGTTGCACATGACGAAGCTCAGTTCGTCGACGCCCAGGGAGTCGAGAGAGATAATTGGGTCTTGGGCCGTACGGGCGACAACCGAGATCCGGGTTTGAAGGCTGTTGGATTGCACGTTCTTCCTGGCATACGCCAGGCTTTTCTGATCAATGTCTGAATGTTGTCAGCGTTGGAGCCCCCCCGTAAGCCAGCGTCTCAGCGGCGGGAGTGATACCGGTGGCAAAGAACGACCAAAGTCGTTGGGTGCATCCGAGTAGCGGATAGATGCAGCTCGCCCCAGTTCCAATATCGAGACCGACGGACTTGCGGTCGGGGTCGTCGTAAGTGGTGCTGTCGAGCAGGCCCTTCAACCACAGGATGTAGTTGTGGCGATTGGGCACCTGCAACCATCAGTCAGCGTTCGGTTGCTTGATCTTACACTTCGGGGGACACCATCTCACAGGCGGACAAAGACGGTCCTCGGGCAGTTCAATCTCCAGGCCAAAGTCAATTCTTAGCAGAGTCTTTGTAAGCTGCATCACAGCGGCAGGGTCGTTAAAGTCGAGGGTTCCTCTCTTCAGCCTGGGAAGATATCAGCATTCCTGTCGAAGAGCGAGGGAACCCCGAGGCACATCGTACATGGCCCCGAAAGCCGGGTCTTTGCGGCCAAGGTTGTTAAAATCCGGCTCCGTTGAGTACAAGTTGCGGTAGTAGGCATCCGCATGAGTGCCGGGCTGCTGGGGTCGCGTGTTCGCTGACCCGCGACTGGCGTGGCGGACCGCATTTTGCAACGAGTTGTCGGTCTCATGCTTGGACTCGGCGTCTGAGTGACGTCTCTTCTTGCTCGACATAGTGATCACTGGCCTTTGTCGTGGGCTTGTCAATGAGTTGAATTAGCTCAGGTCGAGGAGTGGTAGTATGGTAGTGCTTCAGCAAGAATCCAGTGAATTGCTGAGTTGACTGGCTCACCGAAGGTATTCCCCTTGGCTGTCTTGTTAAGAACAGAGACACGACATTGGGAATCCCGCGGTCAAGAATAGAACATCTTGTTGGAAGTGACGTGCGATACTTCGTGATCCAGGCCCCGAGTTTGTTGTTCGCGCCAGGAATCGAATTAGCAATCGTAGTTGCATAATGAGTGGAGAATCACGCTTTGTTGTTTTGACGTATATTTGTTCGCGGTAATTGCATTTACCCAGTACACCGCTGTGATGCTGCTGTTGAATTGAAATCTAGCAGTCCACGCATTACGATGATGACTGCTTGCCTGATGCGAATCCAAGCATGTAAACAAATTTGTACCTAGGATGATATTTGCTAACATTATGTACAGCCGCATGCCCTGAAATCAGACGGCCCTAAAACAGGACTAGAAATCAACACGCCATTCATCATGCAACGCTGTCGTCGGCTCATGTCTGTCATAGCTGCTCATCACGTCCGCCATATCTCTTGTCCGAATCACTGACCCCACATGAGCACTCGCCATCGCCATCCCTCCAGCAGTTTCGCGTCCTGCTCGACGACCTCGGCGTCGCCCCGCTCAATCTTGGCGCTGAGTCGCTTCAGCCGTTTCGAAACCGTCTTGGCCACCTGGAGGGAGACCTCGTTGGTGAAAACATACAGGACGGCGAAGACGAAGAAGGCAATGCTGGCGAAACTGTTCCGTCCGAGGAGGCTGTCCTTGATGCGGGCGACAAGGGCCTTGCTGCGCCAAAAGGCGTACTCGGTACTGTTGGAGGCCTGCACTTGGTCGTCCGACTTTTCAGACGAACGGCGGAATATCCTCTTGACAGCTGGGATGAAGGTTGCCCTATGAGGGTTGTTAGTTCCCAAGCATCCGATTCTGAAAACAGGCGCTGATCAAGATAGGGCAGAGAAGAGACATACACAGCCCCACCGATCAGCCAGTTCCTCCAGCGATGGTTCTCGCCATCTTTGACAAGAACGGCGACTTCTTTTCTCAAGAACTTGAGATCCTGAAGCAAGATGCGGCCCTGGGTTTTGATCTGGTCCTCCAACTCCAGCGATGTCGCTCCGTCGAGACGGCTCCTCTTCCTTTGCAGGGACAGATACTCCCGTAAAGCAAACTGTGTATTCGTCTTGGCCGACTTCAGGTCCTGAGTGGTGGTCGTAAGAGGGTTCAAAGGCTGAGGGGCGGCAGAAGGGCGGGGTGCCTCGGCCACGCTCGATGACTGCTGCGGATACGGGTTCGAATAGTATGCCGGGCCAGCCATGTGTTCGACCGCAGGCTGAACTTTCACACTGGGAGCGGCAGCCGACGGAGGTCCTCCATAGCCTGGGCCGGGATAAGGGGCCGTCGGGGTGGTGGACTGAGGCGGTTGGGAGTAATGGTCAAACCCGGGCGGTCCTCCTGAGGGCGCAGTCGGATATGCCCCAGGGCCATTGTAAGGCGCGGACGAGGTGGCAGCAGGCTGAGTGTTCATCGTTTACCGTAGTCTCTATCTATCTCTTTCTCTGTTTCTCCCTCTCTCTCTCTCGGTCGTATACCAGATGACAATGGAGGCGGCGGCGGTGAGGGGTGCTTATTAAACGGGGTGACAACCCACACACAATTGGAGCAAGGCGGATCGGACGGGAGCGGGACTACCGGCGAAACGAAGAGCAAACAAACCGAAGAGAAACGACACTCGCAAAGAACAAGATCAGTCGATAATATGAGAAACGTGGAAAATAATCAGGTGGCGGGAAATTTGGAGACGAGCTGGGAAACAACGCAGCCCAGCTCACTCGCTGCAGGGGGCGACAAGGTGAAAATGAGAGGTGACGGGGACCTGAACCGCCGGGCGTCAAGAGGTGAAGGCGGGAGTAAGTGGGGCTCCAAGCGAGCGGGATCCACTGCGGGATGTGGATCTACATACCGTGTCAAATGTAGTCTCGCACCCATTTTCACACGTACTTCCGCGTTTCTTCGTTTCTTCCCATCGTCGCGGAAGCTTCGTGGACAGAAACTGAAGCCTTCCTCCTATCTTCACGTTTCGAGGTCCAATCACAACAACCTCTACGACACCAGCCATGTCCGACCAGACCAATTCCCGGTTCACGCCGTCGAACAAAACAGTGACGGAGCGAATCTCGGACAGCACCGTTGGCCTCGTCGCACTCTCCGATTTCCGCAAGCGACGCGCCGAAGTCCTCGACCAGCAGGACCGCGAACGAGAAGCCGCCTTGTCTGGCGCATCCACCCCCGACCGATCCGTATCCGCGACGCCAGATCCAGCGAGCGACTCTGCCAGCATTCCAAGCAAGCCGAAGAAGAAGAAAAAGAAAATCGGCGGCAGCAAGCTGTCCTTCGGCGACGATGAAGAGCCAGAGGAAGACTCGGTGCCGATAAAAAAGAGCGGCAAGGCCGAGGACGGCGACGGCGACAAGCCAGTGCCAAAGGCCAAAGTCGTCGCCAATTCGTCCGTGGCATTTGTGCCAAAGGTCATGTCCAAGGCTGCGTTGCGCCGCGAAGCTGCCGAGCGTGAAGCCCTGCGCCGCGAGTTCCTGGCCATCCAAGAGGCAGTCAAGGCCACCGAGATCGCGATCCCCTTCGTCTTCTACGACGGTTCCAACATACCGGGCGGCACGGTGCGCGTTAAGAAGGGCGACTACATCTGGGTCTTCCTGGACAAGAGCCGCAAGGTCGGTGCGGAGCTAGGCGTGGGAGAAAAGGCAAACGCTCGCAGGGAATGGGCACGAGTAGGGGTCGACGATTTGATGCTTGTCAGGGGGTCCATCATCATTCCTCATGTGAGTCCAACCGCATTCTTCTATTCGGGCAATCGACTAACCTGCCCTCTAGCACTATGAGTTTTACTTCTTTGTCCTCAACCAGAGCGCGGGCCCGGGTGGCCAAAAGCTGTTCAACTACAGCGCCGAAGCTCCGCCCAGGAAAGACCTCCCCGAGCCCGAGGAAGCACCCGCGGCGCCGAACGGCGGGCTTACCACCGCGGCGGCGCTCAAGGCTGCAGCAGTGAAGGCGCTACCTGACATCAACACCCTCGAGGGTGCGACCGACGACCCTACGCTGACGAAGGTGGTGGATCGCCGCTGGTATGAGCGCAACAAGCATATTTATCCGGCGAGCATGTGGCAGGAGTTCGACCCCGAGAAGGATTACAACTCGGAAGTTCGGAAGGATGCCGGCGGTAACACGTTCTTCTTTTCGAGATGAGTGGCCGCCTGCCGATGGAAAGACATGTTTGACTTTGTCCATGTCATAGGCACGCTTTGCGAAGGATGATGGCGCCCAAGCGATATTTGCTTGCAAAATTCTCATTTCGCCAGCATCCGAACGGCAAGAAGAGCGCCCAGGACGATCATCCAACCTGGCCAGAAGACCAAGACGATCAGCATGTTGCCTCCTGGGCCCAGTATCGTAGTCGCGAACTCCATGAAGAATTTCTTCCTCAGTCGTTTGATTCTTTTGGAGTTCCACGCAAGCCGTAATGGCCCCCGGAGCATCGACACCGTGGTCCTGGCGACGTGGAGCGAGTAGGCGGTCATGAGCCGGCTCGCGACGACGGCCGACGTAAGGGTTGAGGTGGCGAGGAGGTGTCCGTAGACGAAGAGCAGCGTCGACGCCAAGGCAACGAGTCTCTGGCAGCGGATGGCGATATCGAATGTTGGCCCGAACAGGGCGATGAGGTCTGAGCGCTGGCGGATGGTCACGCCGGGCTCGTGCGTCGACGAGGTCAAGAGGGCGACTTTGTTCATGATGGCAGAAGAGGTCTCGGCAAGGGTTTGTTCACGACCTACAACGGTGCCTTGTTGAAGGGATCGAGGTGGTTGAGGCCCATCAGACACGGCGGCGGCTTCGTCTTCAGCTTGATGACACTGGCGATATATATTGACGGGCATCTTCGGATCAGCAGCGTCCGCTTGCGACATTATCACCCTATGAAACACTCTTCTTGGTTTTTTCGGCAACAGCGCGTCTGGTAATCCGGCAACTCTTGAAATTCTCGCCAACGAAAATGGGATCAGACAAACGTGGGACATGGCCGGTGCTAGTGAATACCGCGGACTCGCCGCTTATGAACTAACATGATGGTGGTCTAGAATTTTCCACCCCCCTTTTGTCGAGTCGGTCATCACGCCGTGACCGTGACCCGACCCACCACTGTCGTCCATTTCTGGGAACAAACCATGTCAACACGTGGGGCTCTCGTTCGTCGGATCGGTTCTTCATACTCTCATCGATACAGCCAACGTGGAAGCCCACCGACTCCCATTCGCAGGATTTGCTTCTCCCACCATCTATTTGCGTCTAGAACTTCGCATTTCCTTCTCACAATGGTCCGTCATGCTTTACGTCCATTGGCCGGCGGGATCTCTTGATGTACGATCATCCCAACCTTATCCAACCCATCCCTATCCATCGCTATCGCTATCGCTATGAGAATGATCTCCGGAGCTTTTGGACCTGTCGGGGATGCCCAAGGAGACATGTGACCGGGGGTCCGTGCTTGGGCCGCTAGGCATGGGCAAAGAGCGCCCTTTGACAGGCTGGTGCATCCGGTCGTCTCCAGACCATGAACGAAGACAGACGGAAGACATGCGGGATCTTGGACGCCACAGAAACTGCTGTGCCATAGTGACTGCGCCACACCCAATTTCATGCGCCACCCACATGATTCCCTCAGGCAGGAGTGTGGCTTGTTGTGCACATTGTTTCTACTTATCCAGGAGATAAGCATTTTTCAGCGGTCTGGCTCGCCGTTCTCGCAACATGCAATCGCTTCCCGAAGATATCTCCACCGTCCCGGGATGGTCGCATACCGCCTCTTTTCGGCTTGCAGAGCGTGCAACTGTTTTCACCAACGGCGACCGTGATCTGTGACAAAAAGACACCCGGCGGTCAGATCCGCCGCCTGCGTTCCTGCATCGGCACAGCCCAATGCCATTCATCTGGGCTTGAAAATGTCAATTTGCTCGGGCTACACGGCAGGGGTGGCAGAGAATTGTGTTGGCTTCGACCGCTACATGTGTTTTTGGAGCCCAGCGAGTCGGTGAGGAACGAACACAACCGCTGCGCCGACCAACAGCAGAGGATTCCCTGCCAAATTCTGCCAACACGAGCTTACGATCAGCGTTCTACCCAGGGCACATGCCGTCTCCCTCAACGGATCAGAGTGCCGTCCTTTAAACCCATCATATGGATGAATGTCTTGACTGATGCGCGTGGAAACATGAAGATGAGAGACGTTCCATTCTAATAATGGCATTTCTCGCCCCTCTTCGACCCAATACAGTATGGTGCCTGCAGCGACAAGCCGGAATCGGGCAATAAAACCACAAAGCGCCCCTGGGCGTCTGCTTCCCCTTCCCCCCCCTCTTTTTGTTTCTCCCGCTTGCCCACTATTACCGGCCAGCGAGTGAGAGCGAGGATCTACACTGCATCTGTGGGGTAGCAGGAAAAAGTTAACGGTAGGCAAAGGCCGGGCAAGACGGAGCCAGTTGGCCTCCTCGGGACTTTGGGAAATACGAGAATCGTGCCCTCCGGTGCTACGTCATGTTCGACTGGTGCGCCCCCCTTCTCCGGCGTCCGGCCATACCGACTTTCATGCGGCTGCGAGGGCTGGAGGGATGAAGGTGTTTGGCTCGTGGTTGATGGTGCGTGGTGCGTGTTTGCGTGAGAGTGTAAAGTAACAGACGATCTTGCCGGTGCGGTGAAGATCTCGTTCACGTTGGTCGGATACTTAAACCTCGAGAGATTCCCGTCTGAACTATCGAAACTTCCGTCATCGCTGCAATACATAGCTACACCTCGTCCAGACTTCATTTTCAACACATCTGCTCATCTCATCCTCGCATCTCATTCCATCCCATCTCTCCTCCTATCGACCATTCAAGTCTAAACCTTTACCACTCTCACAACCCGCCAGGATGCAGCTTCTTCCCGCCCTCCTCCTCTTCAGCACGGCCTTCGCCTCGCCCATTGCCCGGCGCCAGGAGAACGAGCCCACCTGCGGCCAGAAGTCGGCAACGATGACCGGATGGACGCTCACGGGCTTCGACTACCACGCCAGCTACATCTTCAGCACCCCCGCGCACCAGAACTCGTGGGGCTACGTCAGCTTCAACGTATCCAACCCGGCCCTCAACTACACCGTCACCTGCGGTGCCGCCAGCAACCGCCTCAATGACTTCTTTTACGGCGAGCAGGTCTATACCTGCAGCCCGCCCGACGGCGAGAGCGCTGCGACCTCCTTCACCTGGAGCTACCCGGACCGCGCCCTCGCGTTGAACCAGTCGTGGACCTGTAACGACGACCCCGAGTACCCGTAAGTTTCCCTCATCCGTCATCTCCATTCGTGTCTTGAAGTCTGTCGTAAGGGGGGGGGGGGGCTGCGGTGCCCGCGATGAGTTCCGGCGTTGCAACAGAGACCAAGTGGCTGACGCGGTTTACACGACAGGGCCCGCTACACGGCAAAGGGCGACGCCGTCGCCGATCTCAAGTGCGAGGAGACGTCCTGGCAGAACAACAACTGGACCATCGGCGAGATCTACTCCCAGCGCAACATCAAGTGCGACATCATCACGCTGCCGACGCCCATCAAGGAGATCTATGGCGTTGCCTAAGCGAGGCTTCCTCTCTCCGACGGCCTCCGACCTGGGATCCGGGCGAGATCTGCATTCACTCACTCAACAGACTTCGTCTATCCCGTCTACTCATTCTCGCCACATACTCACTCACTCATTAATGCAAACACTCATTCACTCATTTGTACACACAACCACTCATTCGCAACGCTCCACACGATTCTCATGATTACGACTTTGCTTGCACGCCACTCTTTACGATAGACGACACGACACATTTGCATGGTTCCGGCGCTGGGGAGGGGGGATGCGAACAACGAACATTGCTGAGACATGATCAATCAACTCTTGAATAGGAAAACTTGACGGTAACGGGACATATAGAGTATCACATACGGAGGTAATCCTAATTTAACGAATTCCGCTTTGCATGAACCTCTCTCCCTGTGCCAAAGACGCTTAATACGTCTATTGCGTCAAACGATTGCGCTGCTCACCACGATGACTACTGTGATGGATGGTCACCATCAAGAGTCCAAAGAATAGCGCTTCTCCTCCTCATATCCCAAGTCTAATAATACACCCTTGGACCAATCGTCAAATGGCCCCACAGAGGGGGGAACCTCGCCGAGGTTGAGTCGGTCCACGTCCCCGTACTGCATCAGACTGTTCACCGACTTGTCCAGGCCGACACAGAGGGGACAGAACATTAGGAACCTGTGAAAGCCCACGTCGACAGTGAACCTATACCTTTGGCTCAGGAACATGGACCGCGCACGGGGCCCCTCGAGACACCACGGGCACAGCCACCGCGGCTGGTCCGGCAAGCAAACCTCGCAGGCGCCGAGCTCGCACTGGGCGATGATGTCCGGGACGGTGACGGTGTCGAAGAGGACGTCGATTCCGGAGCCCAGGAGCGCGACGTCGATGCAGACGGCCTTGAGCGTCGTTTCGTGAGCCTGCGGCAGGGTGAAGGGGCAGGAGTCGTCGGGCGTCCGCGGCGTGCGGTTCGGGTTCCGGAGGTACGATTCGTAGACCTCGACGGCCCGGCCGTCCTTGAGGCCGCCGCACTTGGTGCGCTCCGTGATCTCGGCGCAGTAGAGGACTGTCCCAGTCGGGGTGTAGAACACGCAGAAGGGCTGGACGAGGCTGGTCTCGTTCCGGAGGCCCTTGGACCGCAGGTCTTCGGTCAGCAGGTCAACGATGTCGAGCCAGAGCTCGACGGGCAGGGCGGAGCGTATGGTGCCGTTTCGGGGGAGGATGGCTCCCGGCGCGCGGCGCGCGATGGATTGGATGTAGCTCGCCCCCATCCACGCGGTTTTGAGAAGGAGGATGGGCTTCCTCTGGACGAGGTCGGCGAGCTGCGTGTGATCTACGGGCTTCATCGTGTTTTTGCGGGACAGTTTGCTTGCTCGGTGAAGCGCTGTGGAAGAGATACTTGAGGGATGGGATTATGTATCAGAGAACAGTGATCTGTGAGGGACCAGTCTGAAAAGATGTAGCAATCGAAAGAAAACTCCTCGCTCTGGGAAAGACGGTGCCTGGAAAGCAGATGTTTTGGCCTTTTCGGACTATTTACTCACTTTTTGGGTCTTACCGATTTCACGTGGAACCTTCTTCTCGCGAAAGGCTTCTAAGTTATCCTATACACCTTGATGAGACAGATGTAACTTTGTTGTTGAGTGGACCGACCTTTGTGTTGTAGCTGCTGCTGGTTGATGTTCGTACAGAGGGGTAGGGCACTATGCTTCCTGAGTTGGAAAATCCGAATTTCCAACATACCAATAGTGGTATCCAGCAGATAAAGACTGCCTGCGTCGTTGCCCTGCAACCTCATTGGTCAGACGAGTCTGGTGGTTACTGGTGTCGCGTCATACAACAAACGCTCAGTTGTGTACCAGATGTTGATAGAGAGAGGGTTCTTGGTTTAGTATAAACTGACAGTTTCTACATCATCCTTGGACTCTACTTCAAGCTCCATTCTACTTGATGTTGCAAACATTTTTGCGCTCTCATGCTGTATGGAATACGCCAACAGGATGCTGCGATCTCGGTTACTCGCGTGAGGGATGCACTGATGCTCGACAAACTTCGTGTGATACCATCGACGAGGCTATTTAAGTCAAGGAATATTCTCATAGAGATGAGCTGGAGTAAAGTTGTGCCTCAAAACGAACTTCGTTTGCTATAGGGGTGGATTTCTTGGCAAAGTTGTTCAAATGGTGAAATTGATTCAACTGAAAGCTATTTCAACAAAGGTGTGAATAGTAGTAAGATGAGAACACCACCGCCACTTTCTGACCGAAAAATATACAAGCCGTCAATTCATAAGTCAGCATCCACTTGCCTCTGATGCCTTGCCATCAGTCCTCTTCAAAGCCCACAAGCTTGTTCGACTTTTCCCAAAGCTCCTTCGCTGCGTCCTCGTCATAAGCCCAAGGCGCGTACCCAGAGCGGCCGTGCTCCGACTCGGGAGCCGGGCCCTCCTCCACAAGGTCGGCGAGATATTTGCCGCCCCTGCCCTCCCATTCCTTGCTCAACGCAGCGTAGACCGTGGTCGCCGCGCCCTGTGGAATATTCTTCATTCTCTTCTGCATCGATTCGTCCTTTGTGAACATCTCCAACTGCTCCTGCGGGAGATACTGGAAAAGGCCGGTGGCGATGACGCCCGGATGCACAGAGAGGGCATGCAGTCCCTTGGACCCGTAGCGTCTCTCGAGCTCGCTCGCAAAGTAGAGGTTGGCTGTCTTGGACTGTCCGTATGCAGTCCAGGGCTGGTAGGCCTCCTTCTCGAAATTGAAGTCATCAAGACGTACTTTGCCGAGTTGGTGGGCCAGAGACGAGAGCGAAATGACGCGAGACTGGAACTCGGAATCGGGGGATGTGGCCGCAAGCAGCGCAGGCTTCAGCAGCTGGAAGAGCAGGAAATGCCCCAAGTGGTTGGTCCCAAACTGCGTCTCGAAGCCATCCTCCGTTCTGCCCTCGGGCGTGGCCATGACGCCAGCGTTGAGGATGAGCAGGTTCAGCTTGTCGCTCTTGGACAGGAAGGCCTTGGCGGCCGAGCGGACCGAGGCCAGGGAGTCCAGGCGGAGCTCGATGGCGTGGTTCGGCGCGCCGGACTTGGGACCAGGTCCGTTTCTGACGCCGTCGACGGCCTGCTGGGCCTTGGCCGAGTCTCGGGCCGTGAGGAAGAGCGTGGCGCCCGTGGCGTGGATGGCACGCGCCGTCTCGGCGCCGATGCCCGCGTTGGCGCCCGTCACGAGGACGACTTTCCCGGCGAGCTTGCCGATCAGGCCTTCGTCCTCGACGATTTGGAGAGCGGTGGGACGCGCATCTCCCGGGCCCTGAGGGTCGACGTGGGCGCTGGCGTATCTAGACATTGTAACTTTTGATGTTGGTTCCTGTTTCTGCGTGAAAGAGGTCTTCTGCGATAAGGATGGAGGGGGCTGTGTTTCGGTTCGAGCTGATGAGGTTATTGTCGACTTGATGTAGCAAGCGTCCCTCTTTATATTATTCCCCTCAGCGAAATGCTGCAAAATCCGGCTCGTCCGGCTGATGATCGTTTAAGCTGAACCTCAGAAACTCAAAACCGGGATTCAAGTTTGGCAGCAATGCAATGTTTTCGGTCTCAAGCCATCCCCATGCGTGTCAATAATTGTTACATACCCAACGTTACAAGACCCTAGGACCTCAAGGGCCTCGGGAAACTGCTTAGAAATGTCGCATTAACGGGACGCGGCTCGACGTGGGAACGCAACTTGGCTGTCTCGTAACGATCTTGGACAGTCTGGTTAGGACAACTGAGGTGCCCACTTGCAGGGTTGTCATTTCATTTAGAGTTTAGGAATGAATTATGGCGTGCTTTGGCCGGCCGGTTCATCTTCACACCGGATTAATCAGCTTGGGATAAAAGCGTTGTTCGATCTTCCCACAGTTTCCTGAGAGGGGGATTCCAAGTCTCGGGTTTGGTTCATTGAGCTGCTCCGATTCCGATCCCTGATGCTTTACCATCGTAGTTGGGGGCCCCTTGTGCCGCTGCTTTTCCGGGACGGACAAGTTGAACCGAAAACACCGCGGCTCAAAGTATTCCAAAAGTGTAGTTGGCAGGGGTGCTTCCCATGTCGTGAGGTCTAGGTAATTGGATGGCGAAAGCCGGTTACCTTAGTCAGAGAATGAAGACTTCATAACGTTAAACCCAATGCAACCCCTGTGGTTGGTTTTTCTAACGAAGCATCGTGACAGATCACATAAGACACGATCGGCCGTGTAACTCTCCGCCCCGAGCAAACTGGGGTCGGTAGCGCACTGTCACGAGAGTGGTCTTGGTCGTTGGTTTGTCATGCATTGGAATTGAGGGTTGGATTGCCTGTCTACTCATCAGATTGTTGGCGATTCAGCCAAAGATCCTCCATCAGTTCTCGCGCCGACAGTCTATCCTCCGGCCTCCATTGAAGCATCTTTCTCAAAAAGATGAGGAACTCGGCCTTTTCAGACCCCTCCAGATTACCCTCCTCTTCCTCGAGCGACGATTCCGGTATCTCGCCATCGATCATTAGTTTCCCTGGAGGGGGTTTCCCATTGATATTAGCATTGTTAATCCAACTTGGCTGTTCAATGAACATTCCATTCCACACACCTTCTTTGTCGAATAACTCTTTCCACGACGAGCCTCTATCCATCAGGTCATCGGGTGGCGGACCCAACAGAGATACCATCCTGGCAAAGTGCGCTGCTCGTGATGCCGTGCGGTCTCGGTGCCTGGTGTTGAACAGTAGCTTCCCTTCGAACAAATCCCAAATCTGCAGGGTTTGCTTTAGCATATGCTGACCAGCCGGAAACCGGGGCTCCACGGTCTTACCATGAGTCCCAGGGCCCAAATATCTATCTTCTCGTCCCAAGGAATTCCAATGATGATCTCAGGGGCACGGTACAGATCGGGCATCACCTGACCCTCAAACGGCCCGTCGCCGAACCGAGCATCACCGAAGTCGCAAATGATTGGATCACCAGGGTCGTCGGGGATCTCTAGCCCGGTGGATGCGTAGGTGATCCGTTCGCCCACAATCTTCCTCGCACTAGGCAAGGCCCACTCGGCTTCCACAAGGTCGTCGAGGATCGACGTGTCCGTGATCGCAAGCATGATGTTTCCATCCTGGATGTCTTGTTACGTTGGTCAGTAATGCAGTCTCGGAGAGAGAGAAAAAGCCCTTTATCAACTTGAGCCGCTCGAGTTCCACCCCTCACATACCTGTGTGAACTACGTGCGCCTCGGAGTGCATGTGATCCAGACCCAACAGCAGAGCATATATCAGACCTTTCAGGAGGTTTTCTGGGACTTTCCCACCAGCAAGCTCCCGGATATCTGCCAACGACAGGCCGAGTGTTTCGAAAACAAGACACACATGTGGACCTACCGGGCCCGAAACTTCGAAGCTGGCCTTGATCGAACGAAGAAGGTTCCGACCCGGGTGGTCTGAGGAAACACGCCACAGATGGTCAAGCACCCTTTCCTCGTTCAGGGCCTGCCGATGACCCGTTTCGTATACCTTCAAAGTGACATAGGAATGCAAGCTAGTTCATCGTTAGTAAGCCTGTTTCACCAAAAAAAAAAAAAGAAAAAGAAAACTGAGTCCACAGCGGGGGATGATATTTACTTCAGGTCGCGACACAACCACACGGTAGAAGCCGAACCGAAGCCCAACTTCAAGAGCACCTGGTATCGTGACTCAAACACCTGTCCGATTTCGACGGGATACCACTTGTCCGGGTTGTACCAGGCGAAGGCCTCCTCTTCGAGCCGTACTTCGGGCCCGTAGAGCTCCTCGGGCTCAGCTTCCGGCAGCCGCCTCGGAGGCGAGTGGCTTCTTCTTGGCATCGATATGGCGTCGCAACTGTGTCAGGCGGTGAAGTTGTCATGATGATATGTCGCAGGGTTTGCTTTGAAGAGGTTTTGTGGGGAGGGCGAGACGAGCAAAGATGCGGGCCATCCATCCCCACAAACTCTGTGTGACCACTGACAACTGTTTGCTGCACCCCCCCCCCAGCCACCGGATTTCCCTTGTAAGCGCCCGGCGAGCAGGGTTTGATGTTATTGTGCTTGGGGTGGCTCAGTGAGCTATGTATATTTAAAAAAAAAATTATCAACAAAACATTGTTCATCAACTAATACCTAACGATCAAGTGTCTTATTACAGGTGGTCTTAGGTGGCAGAGTCTACAACAATAGCAAATATGACGAAGAACTCCTACTGTGAATCGAAAAGACGACAAAAAAGGGAAAAAAGGAGAGACAATAAGTGAGAAAGAACACGCTGCCTGCTATTATATTACATTAAAAGCCCAGAGTCAACTCAACCGTCAATCTGACACATTTCACCGTAATTAACATGCGAACCGACTCGTGACGCAATGCAGAAGTCGTCGCGCCAAACTATAACATCATTGCCATTCAGCATGCATCCGCCTCTGGATCTGAACACCAGGAATCAAGCACCATGCGACTGCAACTCCTTCTCTGTCCAGTCCCAAAGTCCCTTGGCCAACACATCGTCTTGTCCTTCTTTGCTCGCCTGGCCGCCCACTCCGACAGGCTCATAATACTGTCCGGTCTCGACGTCCTTCGACACGGACACCCAGAGCTGGTTTTTGGCACCCTTCTCAACAGAAGTGACGAGCCACCTGTTGGCGAAGCCCATCAGATACTGCAGGACTTTGGGGGAGCCGGTCGTTCCCGCGGCCAAATTGGTGCTGACGACGCCCGGGTGAACGGAAGCGACGGTGAACTGCGGGTATTCTTTGGCCATGTGCCGCGCCCAGAGGACGTTGGCCAACTTGCTCTGGGTGTACCGGCCGTACGATCCCAGAGCATCTGCGTCCGTCTTCAGTGTGTCGTACTTGAGCCCCCCCGTGGCGGCGTAGGTGTGGCCATGAGACGAGAGCGAGACGACCCGGACGTCCGAGTCGGGATTGCTCTTGGCAGTCCTGTCCAGGAGTGGAAGCAACAACTTGGCGAAGAGTGCATGGCCCATGTGGTTGGTTCCGAACTGGACCTCGTAGCCCTCCTTGGTCAACCCGGGCGGCGTGGCCATGATGCCGGCGTTGAGCATCAGGATGTCAAGGCGATCCGCCTGGGACAGCAGCTGTTGCGCAGCCTTTTTGACCGACTCGAAGGAGCTGAGGTCCAGCTCGAGGAGCCGGATCGGCGCGTCGGGGACGCGTTGCCGGATCTCGTCTGCGGCAGCCGTGGCTTTGTCGAGGTTGCGTGCGGCAAGCCAGATCTGGGCCGGGTTGTGTCGGGAGAACTCCAGGACGCATTGCTTACCGAGGCCGGCGTTGGCTCCGGTGATGACGATGACTTTTCCTGTGAGATCGGGGATGTCGCTTTCTGGTTCAAAGACCACCGACTTGCTGCAGAAGGTTGACATTGTTGTGATGTTAGATCGGGCACGTTGGGGCGTAAGATGAGTGACGATAAGTAAAATTCTTGTTTCTGTGGCTGGTTACAATTTGGCTTGAGTAAAGATGTGTTGTGTATGTTTCTGCAGATGGGAGGGAAGCTTTTGATATACGTGTACGCTTGTAGCCCCTCGTCAACGGCATCAATCGCCTTTGATACACACACTAGTAAGTAAGCTCAGTCCCAGGGAACGGTGATACGTCTTAATGCCGAGACACGGAGTCTTGTTCAACCCGATCGCTAGTGCTTTGCCCGGATAAGGCCGTCTTGCTTCTCTGGGTTCGCATCCTTCAACCTTGATCAACCAATGAGAGGTGCTTCTCGCACGGCACAGCAGACGGAGGTACCCAAGTGTCTGTCAGACTAGACTACGGCTTTAAGCATCCAGTCACAATCATCAACCTACGTCCCAATGAGAAAGCGACGGGGTCTCGATTGACCCGAACCAAAGAGTTGGACGCGTATGGTGGTGGCTTGCATTCCACGTGTGAGGGGGTGTCATCCGCTCAGTGGACGTACGAATGATGCAGATCATACTTGGAGATGATTAGTTTGCCGACCCGCGCACTTGCGAAATAGTTGGAAATAGACATTAGGCCGGACAGTTTGGATTGAGCTATCGGGGGTTCCGCAGGCCACCCACAGCATTACCAGTTGTCGCGGGAGCGTAGAGGCAGGGCAGATGCCGGCATGGTGGGAACTACGCCACGATATGCTCCAGTGCATTCGGCCTTCATGCCCCAACCTAGAATTGAGGGAAACGATACGCTACTGAGCATGTTGTTGTGGATGGGCCGTAATACCAACTGGACCTCCACGACAAACATCACCTTGGTCAACCGACCACTTTGGCTGTAGGGAGGAGTATGGTGCTAAAGGCTGTCATCGAGTTTTAGGGTTCGCACCCAGACGGAATCCGGACGAGATGATGCTGCAGGATGCAACCGGCAGGAGATGCATGGGGTGCGTGGCGGATGCCGAAGATCTACGCAGCTGAATCGATCAATTCGTAAAACGTGTATTAAATGTCCGTCGCTGGCTGCCAGCAGAACCACGGCCATCGCAGATGGCATGGACTTTCTTCGCTATCATGGTAAGAGTGCCGTACTGCTGGCGGGTTACGACCGAGTTGGCTTCTGCTACTTCAGCCATCATCGCCAGGCACCACCTACCTGCAGCTACCCTCGCTTCCTCCTACTGCCTACCAACCTCGACCGTGTATTCGTTGGTGACCTGGATCCCCCTGTTGTAGTTCGCGCCGTCGTCGGAGCTGTGGTCGTCGGCGAACGCGGTCGTCTGGTTCCTGGTGCCCTTCGGGTTGACGATGTGCTCCTGGCTCCCGACAGAGGTGTCGTCCAGCTTTTGGTGGCTTCCCTTGATGCGCGACATCTTATGCGTGCCACCGCTTCCGCCAAATGTTACCAGTCCGGAAGGGGTGCTGGTGTTCGCGGAGCCCGTTTTGCGACTGGGGAACAACGGCTTGATCGACGGAGCGTTCGTACAAATGATGGCGACGACCTGCGAAGGGGAGGTGGGGTGTCAGCAGCCAACCTATCAAAGCGGTACGACTTGCGCGTATGTCAACTTACCGTTTCCCGGATAGACCAGTTGAGCCCCAAGTCGAGTCGCTCGGGGGTTTGCAAGCAAATGATGCATCGAAGCAGGGTGCAGATGATGATGAAGAAGCCAGCGCAGAACATGAGGCCGAATGCCAGTTTCCTAGTGTTGCGTCGTGTTAGGAACTCGAAAGGATGAATACAATAGGGAGCGACTGCTGCTTACTTCTTCAGCGTGGTTTGGAGCCTCCACAACAACGGGATGGGAATGTACATGATCATGATGTCGGTCCTGCGAATGTTCAGTAAGCTTTGCCAGTCGAGTCTATTGATGACTACTCAGACTTACGCAACATTCGTCGAGACCAAAGCATAGTACTTTGAAGTGTTTTGCGAGCAGTCGTCTACCAGTTGTAAGAAACCAGAAGCAGACCTTCTTTGTGTTGGCTTCTCGACTTACCTCCCGGGTATGGGTACACCTGCCACAGCTTGTGCATTGGGCGGCAATGGCCAGTGACGACGCCGAGGGTTGCCAGATAACCAGCCACTGTTACGACGGACACCACTTTGACAAGACGCTCCTCGGGGAGAGTTTTGCTGTTAAATACAGTCATGAGCATGTCTGCTGGGCGTGGACAAGGGTCTGTTCGAATGGTAGACTTACGTGACTCTCGCGAAGAAGAAGAGCATGATGCCCTTTAGACTCCAAATCATGCTGACGTAGATGTACCACGCGGCAAACAGCCACTTTGCTCCCACCTCGTGACTCTTGTATTCCTCCGGCGTCAGCGTCAGAGCAACTTCGTCCGTCATTCCTGTGATGCTTCCTTTCTCAACTAGATGGTTTTACGTGTTAGACAGCAGGCCACAATCAATATCGACGGGTACCCCTTTACCGATGATTTGGCACATCATCACCTCGAACTGCACAGAATCGTTAGCGGAGCTAGCTCCGGGGGTGGAGAAGAAAAAAGCGTCTTTGGGGGCCGTTTCTATGACGACTCTGGATTCAAACTCACTGTGAACAAGATGACTGCCGCAATTGCCAAGTAATCGTCGCCTTGCCATTTCAAGCCGACAACTCGAGAATATCTCGTGAAGATGCGAAGAAACAGAACCAGAATTCCTATGGCATACTCAACCCACATCTCAATCACCGCCGCCTTGAGAGCTTCGGGAACCATCTTTGCGGATGCCGGGATCGCCCGGACGCCAACAGATACTCAACGGGTGGTAAACAAAGAGACGATGACGAGGCGTAGAAAACAAGTATGTGGTAAAGTGATTTGGCGTTATCTTGACAAAGTGCACGGCTGGCTGGCTAGCAGTCACGATTCTTTGGGAAAGGAGGACATGAGCTTAAAGGCGTTTGGTCGCGTTTGGTCGCGAACATTTTGAAGATTCTTCTGCCTACCAAAACATGATCGATTTCATCTAGTGAGCCTCCACCGGCAGTTGGAGATCGACCAACGCCCCCCGGCCCCTTGGAACCGAAGCTACAACAGTTGAATGAAATCCCTTGAGATTCATATTGCCCAATGTGGATTAACGTTGTACTCTATGGTCGCGAGTCGTCAACTCCTCGTACCCAGGAGGGGAGGGGGGGGTTGCAGAAGACAACATTGGTCCACAGTCCAGAGAGAAAACCCCCTTTTCCTGCTTCTGATTTCGGGGGGTTCTGGGACCAAGTAAATTGTGCGAGGGCTCACGGTGTCCGGATCGGCACCCAACTTTCCCAATTGATCAGTTCTGGCCGTTGCCCATGACTTAGTTAGCATGCCGGCCCGGAACACCAAGTCCACACAAGGGAAGCATTAAACCTTCTGAACCGCAACATTGATTGCAACCCTGGGGCATTAACGTACGATTGAAGGAGTGTCTGAGGATCTTTTTCCAGTTAGATACGTCATGGTAGGGAGTCCGGACCTTGATGATGCTTGGTTGCGCGAATGAGAAGTCGAAATCTGGATATCATGTGAAGAACACCGGTTAGTCGACCTGATAGCACTGGCTCGCTTGCAATGGTCCAAGACACCCAAACACTTGTATTTTCTAGCCCCTCAACTACCAAAAAGCACCACAAAACACTGGTGGTTAGACGGCACGTCTCTCTCCGCTCTTCGTATTTTGTGCGTTTGCCCGTCGGGCATGCTTCAGTCGACCCAGCTCCACCAAGACTACGCCTTGTACAAAACTGGAGTTTCCTTGCATACTTGCATAGTTGACGTTGATAACGGTTGGTTCCATCCGGGGAGAACTGCCGGCAGGTGGAGAGACTGCAACCTACCCTGGTGAACTCTATTCAGGCCAACTGACTCGGGTTCTCTCTTTCTGATGATGAATGTGCAGACCCTGATTGAGTGAAATTTCACCCCGGTAGTCCTCTGAGTCTGTAATATAACGGATGAACACGGGGGCAAGGGTCAGACGAAGCACAGGGGGCCGTTCTGGATGCAGACACAATCGCCTAACACAACACCAGATCAGGTAGTATAAGTTCACGTAACATACAGTCAAAGCGCATGGAGCAAAGTGTCGTTGGATGCTACGCCGGATAAATTGAGAACGGAGAAACACAGGCATATGTAATCAGCTGCTTGGCTACCATTCGATCGGGTTTGACTTGATCGGCGCGTCAAAGAACGCTGGCAGCTTGGCCGTCTTCACACTTTCCGTCGTAAACGCGGGATGGTTGTCGTATGCGAGGAACCCCGTTCCATCGTAACATCCCACGTACTCCGCATCCATCTCCTCCCCCTTCAGCACTGCCACGTCCACCCAGAGGAGGAGGTCGCCTCCCTCCATCACCCCACCGGGCCCGTACGCCGCGAAGAAGTCCCGCCTGAGCTTGACATGGACCTTGTCCGTGCGGCCAATGTGCTCCATCTTGGAGAGGTCGAGCCAGAAAAGGAGTTGGGCCTGGCGGATGTAGTCCAGGCCAGGGAAGATTCCGTGCCCGTTGGTGACCGCTCCGTTGCTGGTGCCATTGGTCGAGGCACCGTTCGTCGCGCCGTTTGTCGTCGCCCCCGGCTGCTTCTCGCCGGCAAAGGCGTGGCAGGCCCTGGCGGAGAGCATTCCCTTTGTCGGGCCGGCGGTGACGACGTTGGTGACCCATTGCTTCGTGAGGCCGTCAAAGTTCTCGTTCCAGTGGCTGCGCTCGTTGTCGTTCATGGCGCTGTAGTCCTGGCCCTCGACGACGAAGGAGATGTTGTCGGGGAACTTGGACACCCTGACCCTGCCGGACCTGACCTTGTCGGACAACGGCCGCGGCTCTGGCACCGCCGGCAGAGGGGACTCAAACTTGTCCTCGGGAGACTCAGGGGTCAGGCGGGAACGGTAGGCACCCCAGTATCCCGTCTTCTCGGTAAGGGGGATGGGCTCTCCGCAGTGGCCAAAGCCGGAAGGTATCGGCTTGTTGGTTTCGTACATCGATCTGGTGGCCGGCAGGCTCACCGTCTCTCTCCAGAACCCGGCGTCCTCGGGAAGGGAGCTCCAGAAGGCGGAAGTTTCCGGGCTTTCCCACCATGCCTTGAAGAGCTGGGGCGTCTTCCAGTAGCTCATCCAGATCTTGGACGGCAGATCATTCTGCTCGAGCTCTTCGACATGAATCGCGGCGGCCTTGATGAGGCCGTCAAACTTGTTGATAAGGGCAAGCTTCTCCGGAGACGGCGAGTCGGCGTGGTACTGGCACCCGAAAAGGGACACAGTGAAGTGATGGGCGGTAGGGAAACGGGAGCGAAGCATCTTGGAAACTGCACGACAAATGATTTTCGTATGATAGAAGGGTAGGTGAGGACACTCGAGCAAGTCAGAGGCCGGTCTTTTGGGGTTATATAACGTTACATGTTAATCGTCCTTTTCCCGCAGACGGATGGACACCGTTGGTAATGCAGAAGCTCTATCTGGACAGTCCGAAAGGGATAGAGAGAGAGAGAGAGAGAGAGGGAGAGAGAGAGCCAGATTACCACCAAACAACCCTGCGTCAAGGCTCAGGCTGCAACCCGGGACGGGGGAAGCACTCTGACATTCACAATGTAGTATCGCCAGTGGGGGAGCACGAGCACGGAGGAGGGGACGGAAGAGCTAGTCTAGGTCCTGTAACAACCTCACCGCCGATCAAGAGCAGCACAACATCTCCAACCGAGAATCTGATGTGCGGGCCTGCTCTGTCTTGGGAAACCTGGTAAACGGTATCAACAGACGCAGCCCAACTTGCATATTCTTAATTCATAGGATGTGCCCGAAATTTGGTCTCCATTCTGACCGCATAAACTGGATCTTGCCATGAGTCAGCGGGAGCTCAGCAGAGTTGATAGGGTACATCCACCAGGTTGGACTTGACTCAGGTTCGGCCACGGCTTTGAAAAGTGGGAAAGCCCTGAGAGACCCTGAATTTGACGCTGCAGTCTCCTCGGTCAACAAGCCTGTTGATTTTTTCCCCCTTCGTGTTGAAATGGTTTTGGTTGTCTTCGACGTCTGTTGCTGATGGCAATGCCAATACTGAAAGCCGGTTAGTAGTAAAGGTCTGGTAACGCAACACTCCTGGCACATCACATGTACCAATAGCAACACTTTAACCGTGACACACGCAGTAAATGAGAGGGGTGAGTCGCTTCGTTTATGAATACTTCAAAAGGCTTCCAGGTGATGATGTAAAGTATCAGTTCCACAGCTGGCAATGTTACGGTGTGGGGTCAAGCATTGTGGCCGACTTGTGCTCGTGAGAGGTAGCGCGACGGCCCACGAGAAGCAAACTGAGCGTTTTTTTTGTGTTCTCAAACTTGTATCGTTGTGTCCACGCATCATGCGGGCATGTTCGGGTACCAGCAGACATCGCAATGTCCGCGTTTGAGGTCAGCAATTGAATGAACAAACCAACTACTGTTCGCGAATGGCGTGAGTTGATGTTTGATATGTTTCAAACACTACAAGAGACTGGAACATGAAATCTTGCCTAGCTTTACTCGCCAACAGTACCCAGTTTAAGATGAACTAAGACAGAACAAACGTTAACACAAAACAAATTGTAAACTAGAAATAGACACTGGCGTCATTCTGTGTCAATCTAGTGTTAACGCCGTTTGCAGAATCATGCATAGATGTGCGGTTATTGATGACTCCGTACCACCAATTGAGTAGCACCTCTATAAACAATGAGTGCCTTGTGCAACATTCCCCGAAAATCTACTCACGAAACAGGGTTCTTGATTTCATTTTTGGAAACCTCCTCCTGTTCAAGCACTACCGGGTTGAAGCCAGTTTTTGTCTAAATATGCCCGGCGTGGAGGCAACTCATGCCCATTAACTCATCTTTTCACCAACGTTCTTTTATCGTCCAAGTTTTCAAGAGTCTTCGTAACTCTTAGCCGCAAGATTCTGCTAGCTCGTCTGATTTCCATGCTCGCATGGATCAATGCCATATAATGACTTCCCTTCTAATTCCGTCTTCGTCCAATCTCAAGACAGTTACCAGCGATTTTCTCGCGGCAAGTCGACAATAGAGTCAGTCGAGACCCATCAGCCCTGAAGGGATCTGCGACAGCAACGACGTTTGTTGCGCAGGCACGGGCAATGACATCGACACAAGTGATTTTAATCCCCTTGACGTAGATTCTACTTGGTAAACTGACTTATCCCACGCAACAGTTCCGATGTTGAAGATGGAAACAATACAATTGGCATCGAGGACTGGAATACCAGAGTGACTCATAACAATGTTGAGTTTAAAAATACATTTGACGATGTTTTGGGGTCTTGAAAGCTTGGGAAGCAACCAGAGACCAGCGTGACTGAAATTAGTATCAATATGAACTTATCAGCACTGTCGAAGACAGGCGGATCCGTGTTGGTGTGACTTGGGTTGTTTGTTCTTTTCCGTAGCACCAACGATCTAATGCAGGAACTTGACAGCTTCAAGGTCTTTAAGTAGAAAAGGTTTCCAATTGGTTTGCCTTCTTAGGAGACAGTTCTCCATCGGTTCCGAAAGGGACACTCATCACTTAAGCAGAAGACCTATCAAACTGGAAGTTACTAGATGGAATAAATTCTAACAGCGTCAAGATAATTTGATTGATGAAGGTTATCGGTCGCCACCCCTATTTCTCTAGCTGATGTGCTGCGTATTTCTTTATGTATCTGTGCGATTCTTAGAGGCCGCTTTAGCCATGTGATAATGTTCTCATGGCCTGAGACAGGTATATCCTCGCCTGAACATTCATATAGATCAACTACTGTTTGGTTCGCCAAACGCGTGCGAGCATGTCTATCACCCATCTCCCAGCAAACCGAAGCGAAGGGAACTTTCCCTGTTGTTTCATACTCCACTGCCGTTTCTCTCAAGGTCCTTTGCCTGCCTGATAAGGTCGATGACTGTTTGGTCGAATGCCCGGTATTCAAAACCGAGTTCTTCCGCAGCCGTTGCCCCATCCAAACCATGAGATGTGTCGATCGTCTGCTCCTCCCGAGCGACGCCGTCCTTGGCCCAATCAAAGTTTTCCGCAATGATCTTGGCAGCAAGGCCGTACGAGAACCGATCGTCCGCGGCCGGCACGTATCTCTTCCCGCCCACGCCGGGCCTGAAGAGCGCTTCGACGTGCGCGACGGCGAGGTCTCGGACGTCGATCCAGAACGGAACGCGGGCCACGGGAAGCGGTGCCTCTCCACTCGCAATCTTCCAAAGCATGGCGTTGGACTCGTTCAGCTTCTCGACGCCGCTGACCGGGTGTACCACCGGCCCGAAAGTCATCGGTGGGCACAGGGTCACGAGGTCGAAGTGCGGCTTCTTCTCCCTCACAAAGTCCCAGGCGGCGAGCTCGGCGAACTTCTTAGAGCCCCTGTACGCGACGACCGCGCTTGTCCCCGGCGCTGCCGCCTCCTCGTAGCTCAGGGGGTTCCAGTCCTCGCCGGTGTAGGTGAAGTAAGGGGGCGCCTTTCGGTCGACGTCCAGGACCGAGGCGAACGATGAGGTGACGACGACGCGCTTGATCTTGGGGTTCGTGGCCGCGGCTTCGAGGACCGAACGTACGCCGTTGATGGCGGGTACGATCAGCTCCTTCTCATTGTCCCTGGTGTCGTAAGTGAAAGGCTGCGAGGGATAGGACCCGGTTATCAGACAGCGCATCCCTCACTCGAAATTATGGAAATGGCTTACGCTGGCAACATGGATGACGGCGTCGACGTCTTTGACGGCCTCGGTAAAGACACCGAGCTTTTCAAAGTCTTGTATCTGGACAAAGTCTAACCTGCCGGCGAACCGTGGCCGAGCCTGTATCATCGCATCCCCTTTGGCGAGGGAACGGGTTGCGCCGCGGACCTTGATGCCTCGGGAGAGAAGGGCGTCAACGACATGGGCGCCAATGAAACCTGTCGCGCCGGTTACCAGGACATATATTCTGTTCGTGTGTAAGCTTCGGGCTCATTGTCTGAGATAGGCTGTGACTGACGCCTCATTTGCCATGATGCCTTGATGCTTGTCAGAGTAATACCCTCTGCTGAGATACGAGGGCTTTGCTGTCCCTGATACGACGGGTTGCCCCTGAATCAGTGCTTCCAGCTAAAGGATCTCTGCTTGAGAAGTTCTACTTAGAAAAAGAGTCAGAATGACGCAGCGTGTAGGCAAGAGAATGTTCCCCTCATTGCCATGCATCCCCGCCTCTTCAGTCCGGCCCCAACCGGGACAAGGGTCTCGATCCTCCAAGCTTGTGGGGGGGTTCCAAAAACAGTTGGGCCATTCACCCCACGATTTACTCTCCCGAGACTAGGGACCGTCCGCAGGCGATCATCGTCAATCAAACGTGAGAGCAAGCGTTCCACTTGTTCGTTTTTTCTCTGCCATAGTAGCCTGGTTCCTTATGAGTGCCCCCTAACACTATTTCCAGTGTTTCGGAGTTGGCTCGATGTTACACAGGACTTTCGTCTCCTGATTCCCTGAACTATCTGTTGAACGAGCACGATGGGATGATACAGCAATCCGACCTTCAACTGCCATTGGTACAACAAGCAATTAACTGGACAATATGGAGTGGGTCTAGGCAAGTCATCTTTGATAAAAATGAGTTGGCGCTTGATCTGAGTCGCCTTGCGGATGACGCTGTGACGGAGAAGACGGCAGTTGCCATCCCGTTGTGAACACACACTGGGCAATCGATCTCATTCTCATGAGATGCTCACTCCCGAGTTGCAAATTCCTATGACAATCAAGTTCAAAAAAAGATACATTGGTGCACAACACAGGTGGTTATTGCCGGTCGCGGGCCTAGACTGAGCTTGGGACCAGGCGCGTCAAAAGGTAAATAAAGAGACCACAGAAGCATAACCGGAAAACCATTTATTCAGGACAAGTGTACACAACAACTTTTAGTTCCTGTCAGGCTGAGTAAACAGCACCATACACCTATTCTTTGCATCCTATATATCGTATCACTCCAATAACTGGATAGGGGCCTCGTCGACCCGGCCGAAGACGCCAGACAATCCGAAGACTTTTTGCTTTACAACTCGCCATCGAGCCAGTCAGCATCCTTCTTCTTGTCATCAACGTACTCGGACAGCCGCTCCTTCAGGTCCTCGACGGAGATCTCGCCGTCAACATCGTCGGTCTTGTGCTTGTGGGGAGGGATAGGGACGCGGCCGGGGACGTGGATGACACCGTTCCTTGCAACGCCGTCGGCGACGACGATGGGGATGTAGCCATTCAACTTGACCTTAGTCCAGCCGCCCCAGGTGGCGACGTCAACGGCGATGTTCTTGCCGTCGAGCAGGGTGGGCAAGTCGATGTGGTAGTGCTCCATGACCTTGACGTCCCGCTTGTCGTCCGGGCGGTAGAAGGCGTCGCTGTAGAGGGTGGCGTTGGCGACGATCTGGTACTTGAGCAGGGCCTTGAGGTACTTGAGGCCGATGTCGGTGTTGAAGAGGAAGGCGTTGGCCTTGGGGCCGAGGCGGGCGAAGGCGTTGTTGGAGGGGGCGAAGACGGTGGTGCCGGTGGACTTGACGCCGTGGATAAACTTGACGAAGTCGGTCTTCTCGTAGGCGAGCAGCAGCGTGGAGAACTGGCTGGGGAGGAGGGTGAGCTCGCGGCCGACCATCGGGGGCGGGATGATCAAGCTGTTGACGGCGTGGATGACGCCGTTCTTGGCGCGCTGCACATTGTCGCCTGTTAGCCACTACAGACTATAGACATGTAGGAAATGGCAAATGAAGAAATAAAAAGAAAAAGAACTTACAATGTTGACGGCAACAACCTTGGCGTAAAAGTTGATACGGACGCCTCCGAGACCGACGCTCGTGCGAAGGCGCTGGGGTTTGTCGCCGAGGAAGGGCTCGTTCAGCAGGGTGGGCAGGGTGTGGGTGCGCAGCACCCGCTTGGCGTCGTATTCGCCGACGCCGACATGGTACTTCAGGATGGCCTCGATGACCTCCTTGCCGGGCTTCTTGTGCTTGGGGATGTGCTCAAAGGCGCTGTTGGTGGGCACGAAGAGGGTGTGGTTGGCCTCGGTGCTCTTGAGGACCTTGACGATGTCCTCGTAGCCTTCGACCAGCTTGGCGAACTCGGTGGTGTGCTCGCTCTCGGAGATGAGCTCGTAGATGGTCTTGCTGGAAGGGCGGGGCTCGTTGAAGACCTCCTCCTCCAAGAGGTGATCGAACTTGTTCTCGACCGTGTCCTCGAGGGAGTGCAGGGCGCTCTCGATGTGGGCGGACAGGGAGTCGATGCCGTCCTCGACGGTGTTCACGATGGAATCCTTGGAGGGGACGTGGTCCCACCATGAAGCCTGGTCGGGGCGATCGTTATTCTTGATCGCCGCTTGCTCGAAGATGCGCGGGTCAGGCAGGATAAAGGCATTGGCCAGGGCCACACACGACAAGGCTGTAAGTGATTTCATTTTGATTTAATTCCCACAGAATAGAAATGCTGCTGCTGCTGATGATGACTTTGCTTCCGGAAGCAAAGAGGCTGTCAAGAGAAACAAAAACATGTAACCTTCAAGGAAAGCTAGAAGTGAGGAGGGGGAATGGCGCTGATACGGCCCTTTTTGTTTGACGCCTCGAACCCAAAAGACAAAGACGGCCCGCCACGCTTTGGGCACAGGATAGTACGTGGACCGGCTGCCTACTACAGACAGTACAGTACAAACAAAACGCGGGAGCTTTGTGCCAACAAGCCGTTCTGCGCTCATCTACTCGTCAGCTGACGTCAACGAGATCGGACACTGGTGGCGAAGTGAAACCCTCAACCCCCGCCCGTACAGCGTACGGCCACGACGGCCCAATAGATACCCCAGTTCCCCGGACCGGCCGGAGCAAACTCCAGACGGGTGGGGGAGCGCGAAGTTGGGAACCCCATTCGATGTTCGATGCGAAAGGGAGAGAGGGAGAGAGGGACGCAAAAGCTTGGGCCGCGCGGGTTGCGGGTTACGGGTTACGGGGAGAACCCGAGGCCGTTCCGCCCCTCCCTCCCTTCTAGAAGGCAATGTTCAGCTTGTGGTTGATGCTTTTGTTGCATGAAAAATGAGGTGATTTGGGTGTGGGAGCTCGCGATTTGCAAGCGGTCGGGTTTCGCATAGCTACAGAAGCTTAAAAAGAAGCTGGGAAAACAGCTACGAGCCACGAGGAGAAGCTATGTCGAATGCGTCATTCGTCTCACGTATGAAACTGCTTTCATCCCCTCCTACTGACTACCTACATAGTAGGAGTTTTGCGGACTTAAATCACCGGGGTTTCGGGGGTTCTCATGTGAGATTTGAGTGCACACAATACTGTGTGTTGGAAGTCGAACTTATATCAGATGTCCACAGGGAGAAGAAGTCGTCTTGCTGCTCTATCCCTTGAAGCAACGTCTTAAAGGGAGTGAGTGAGTGACTGACTGAGTGATTGGAGGCGAGAAAAGGCCATATTTCCCCAATGATGTATGTGGGTTCGGTACAGATACATCCTGTCTTATGTAAGCGCATTCTGCTCAGGTCACGTTCTGCTACACGTGACTAATCCTCAGGCTGACTAATACGGAAGACATGTTCCGTCCCGCTTGGGCTTCTGCAGGGTAGGTAAACAGCTCTCCCTCATGGACTATGACCAGGTCGACGAGGCTGTATGAAGTATTTCTCTCCGTGAGCCTACAATAAGTGCCGCAGGGATTTGACGCCTTCAAAGTCCCAGCCCAAATCAAGCTGAACGTCCGTCCTTCTCACATGGCCACGCCAGTCTGGCCAAGTGATGCCGACTAGGACGCTCCCACCAGATTTACCAGCCTAGCGATGGACAAGCGAAGGGGCGAAAAGACCCCAAAGCGCGTCGTAATTGCCGTCTCTCGTAAAAGCCCGCACTGGGCCAAGGCGTGGGTCTCTGGCGAGGAGCTGATTGCCCTCGCGCTGAGGCTGATGGAGGAGAAGCACCTTATCTCACCCAATATCACCACCCCAAACGACCCTGATGCGGTCAAGCTTCTGGCAACGGAGAGATGGGACACACGCACGTACATCGTCTTCGATGTCTTCCACGACACCTACGATACCGACACGGCGCATGTTCCAGGTGAAGACGACTTGCCTGTCATCTCGGTCTTTCTCAGCCAGAAGGAGAGCGCAGGCATTGCGGGCAGGCCAATGGCAAACAAAGTTGACAGTGATATCAGAGCTCTTCATAACTCCACGGGTCCGGGCAGCAGGCCGCCGTTCTTTGTCGACCACGCTGATGGTAAAGTCCCGTTCTATCCGGATCCGCGTACTTCTTGCAAACCAAGTACTGTGTTCCGATGGCGGGGGGAGAAGGACAACAGTTGGCGTATTGCGCACGGGAGCTCAGCGTTAGCACGCACGGATAAAGCATCTTATGTGACGACTATTGGAAGATAGATCGGATAGCAATATGACATCAATTCCATTCGTGCAACAACAACTATTCACACTCTAACTTTAGATCCCAGACAAACTGAATTCCAGATAAACCCCATCAAACACCCCAATGACCTCGGGTCGCTTTACATGGATTCTGGTATGGGAATGCTGCAAGCACCACAAGTGCCGCTCACATCGGTCACATTCAAACCGTCGTCGGCGGGTTTATATTGGCCCGAACCCTGGCAGGTCACATGTGCCCTCGACTTCCAGCAAGGAGCTGCATCGACCACAGGTGACTCGGGTGAAGTGGCACTAGGGTCTCGCCAGCCAATCGGTCCTTTATCATAAGACTGGAAGGTGCTTGCAGGCATTAGACAGGTGACAAGAATGAAAGTGGATGTCCAGGCCTTGGCAAGGAATGCTATCTACTACCACCTAACAAGATGAATCTTGTTGGCAGCATTCGTAGGTTGGGTTGAATTGATCGATTGGAATAGTGGTGATAGCTTCGTATCGTTGATGGCTTGGCTTTGCAGGTGAAAGCGGGCAATGGTCGGCTGCAGGCTGCCGCCGCAGTGAACTTGCCCCTTAGTCTTATCATCACCCTTTTCGTCTACCCTCCCGTTCTCATTCTCCTTTACCTCGTACTTGTTCAACGAAGACACGGAACATCTTCACCGAAGCCTCAAGGAAGCTTGTGACGAGTATGATGGCAGCTTCTATTGAAAGTTTAGGGCGTGGTGCGACACATACTTTACCAACAAGCACCATAACGAAGGAAGGGGCATCGGTGGTATCTTCTTCGATGATTTGGATGGTGATCCCGAGCGCTGTTTTGCGTTCGTTCGGTCAGCCACCAAAAAGCTCTTACCAGCCTACCTACCTATCATTCGCCAGCAGAACGACATGCCGTTCAGCGACAAGCAAAAGAATAGCAACATCTTCAGAGGGGGCGGTATGTTGAGTTCAATCTCGTCCACGATTGTGGCACGGAGTTTGGCCTTAGCGTGCCTGGCTTAAGGGTAGAGAGAATCTTGGTCAGTTTATCACTTACTGCACAATGGATGTATAAGTATGAGCCCGCACGAGATAGCCTGGAGCAGAGGCTGGTTGACGTGTTGAGGAACCCCAAAGAATGGGCCTGAGATGTTCATTTTCCAGTGGATGGGAAACTCGTCAAGAAGTTGGAAAATGTGCCTCGAACGATTCAACCGACTGCCTACTCAACTGATTTCGACGGTATGGTTAGTAAAGACTGAAAAACAGCAACGCAGACTGCATCAAGTAGGGTTGCAGTTTCTCCTATTAAAAATGGGCAGCAGGAGGGAGGCAGGTTAGATTTCCAAGCACGACCAACGCTGGATGAGTTAGTTTGCAATAGTAATAATGCTTCGATATTAAGGTAAAGGGTTCTGTTATACATAATGGAACATCCCAAGTTGGGGGTGGTTGACGCCACAAATCGGCAGAAACAAGAATCTTTTTTGGGAACGCTGATGACAAAGGAAAATTGCTCAAGTGTTTCTTTCCACCCACATTTCTCGACAGGCTTAGTTAGTACTTCGGGCCCTCGGGCTTCGCGATAACCTTCCTTAGGGCGTCGTACTTGCCCCTCTGCACATTCTCGATGTGGTGCAGGACGCGGGGGAAGACGTCCTTGTGGGCGGTCGGGCTCATCCAGGCGTCCAGGTGGCCGCGGCCCTTGAACACCTGGCGCTCGTAAAAGCCGCCGCCGTTGGCCTCGCTGAGCGTGGTGAAGGAGATGTCAGTGTTTTCGGGCGTGTACACGTCGTTCTCGGCACCTGAGAAGAGGAAGATGGGCAGGCCCTTGAGCCGGGCGATGTTCTGCGGCGTCACGAGGTTCTCGTTCTGCGAGTCCGTCACGTAATCGTGCGTCCCCTGGAACATGAGGTGGTTCAGGCTCGCCATCGAGGTGCCTCCCACGAAGTTCTCCAGCTGGGAGTGCGTGGCCTCGTTGAGACCTTTGTGCGACCATAGACTGGTAGATGTTGTCAGTTATGATGATGAATCGAGGGGGGGGAAACTTGGGAGAGGGAAAATAGGAGGAGGGAACGTGAGAAGGAAACGGAACTAGGGGAAACTCACCGGCCAAAGACGAGGGAGCTGCGATGGCAGACGACCGAGTTGCAGATCTCGTGGCGGTGGCCAACCGGGTAGAAGCGCAGCACCTGGTTGATGGCCTGCTGGACGTAGCCGTCGCGTGGGGTGCTCGTGCAGTCGAACCACTTGCCCTGAGCCAGGCCGTAGATGTTGGCCAAGGAGATGGGCATGCTGGCCTTGATCCGGTTGACCTTGGCGAACTTGGGGTTCATGAACACCTGCGACGCCGTCACGCCGCTGAGCCACTGGCGGGGGATGGTGCCGTCGAGGAGGCCGGAGGCCAGGGCGACCGAGCCGGCGCAGTGGGCGACCACGTATGTCATGTGGGACGGGCCGGAGTCGTCCGGCTTGTCTTTGATGCCGTGCCTGCTGCGAATCTTCTTGAGCGCCGCCTGGATGTCGCGGCGGGCCTCGAACGTGGTCCAGTTCTGTTGCGCCACGACCGTCTTGCCCACGCGGTGGACCATGGAGTACACGCGGTAGCCCTTCCTGCGGAAATAGCCGACGGCGTTCTTGTCGATGGTCGGCAGCGCGAAGATCTGGTGGTCGACGGCGGCTCCGGGGATGAGGAGCAAAATCGGGGCGTCGTTGGCTGCCTGGCCCGAAAGGCCCTGCGGCTCCCACATGTACAACTTGGTCTTGACGCGGTCGTTGGCCTCGACCGTCATCTCCTCGGACCAAGGCGTCGGGTTCTGGTAGCTGTGGAAGGGGAGGGAGGGCCACTGCTGCGGAATGAAGGGGGTGAGGAACGCGCCGGCCGCCTTGGCGGTGAAGTAGCCGAGGAAGTTGGCCGTCGACGCGACCTTTGCGTAGAGGGTCGACCCCGTGGCCTCCATGGTGGTGCACTCTTGGAGGAACTTGGTCGGCCGGATGTGGATGACGCCCTTGCCGCGCACGTGGTCTGGCATGGGCTGGTCCTGGTCGTCGACCTCGGTGATGGTGCAGTACAGGGTCGTCGTGGCCTTCCAGAGGTTGAGCGGGTTGAAGACGACGTCCGAGTTGACCACCTTGTAGCCGTTGAAGTGCAGCTTGCTGCCGTCCTTCTGAGAGACCAGGAAGTTGTATGTGAGGTTCATCGTGTCTGGGGACCGCGGGTCGTCGTTGAAGAGCTGGAACTTGCCTCCCTGCACCATCGAGGTTCCCCCCAGTGCCGGGCAGGTGAAGGTGCCCGTGAGGTTGGCCTCGTGCTCCTTGTCGTTGACAACTAGACCGATCAGTCAGTTTGATTGGGGGGGGGGGGGGGGGAACTTCCATGATGAATACAAAACAGAGAGGGTTTTTCTTACGGTTGTGGGTGTTCCATGACCTGGCACTGAGGAAGAACCGGGCATATTCGCCACGGCTCTTCGCGGTCTCTGTGGCTCGCTCAAAGTCAAGTGACTCGGCATCTTCGCCAAAGTGAATCCATCCGTCCATCATCTCCGTGAAGGCAATACCGGGGGTCTTGTCATCGCGGGCCGTCTTGATGATCTCTCGGACCCTGGCAACTTGGAAGTTGTCGTCTTCGTGCTCGAACTGGTTGTAGGCGGGTTCGGCAAAGAGGTTCAGGGAACCTGCAACTCGTCGTCAGTTGGATGTTCTCTGTCCGTCCCAGTCCCAAGACCTGCTGCGGCCCGGATGCATGGATGGGGTGTGGGTGGCTTACCGTTCTTAGTCTTCAAGTCGATGTTGATACCAAACTCTTCAGCAACCTTCTCCACGGACCGCTCAGCCAGGGCCGTGATGGTGGCGAAGGGGTTAACTCCTAGAGCGGCGGGAACGATGGTGCCGTCGCATACAACCAGCCCCTTGTGCACTTCTCGGCCCTCGCCGACGAAGAGCTGACCCTTGTCGTTGACGCCACCGCTGGCACCCGTGTCATCGTTACTGATGCGGGCACCACCGCTGTTGTTGTTGCGTTAGATGATATCGATACCTCTATATTTACAAATGACTGGACTGGGCGAGCAAACACTTACATCGCGTGCACGGTAATCTCCTTCTCGCCAAACGCGGCGTAGAAGGGGCTGTCGACATAGATGCCGCCGATCAAGTTGGTGAGCTTGGCCAGGTAACCTGCCAGCTTCTTGGCTCTTTTTGACTTGCCGACACCGGAGTAGTTGATCATGATTCGGTCCTTGTGCAGTTGCATCGTTGCTTGGCTGCCTAGAGTTTGTCCGTGGTTAGTCAAAAGGACTCATAAGGCAGGGAAGTGCCACGATGGAGACGTACTGTCGTGAGACATGATGAGATAGCACTGGGTCTTCTCCGTGCTCCCCTCAGCGAAGTAAGGCCCAAAAAACCGACTCCCGTAGGCTGCAGCGACATGGCCAACCATGCCCTTGAAGGAGATGTTGGAGGGGAACTTTCTGTACGGGAGGTAGGTGAGCATCAGCCGGTAGAAGGGGGCCAGAGCCGCGGGAACGGCGCCCTCCTCGATGACGAATCCGTCGAGGGGGTTGTCCAGGTCTTTACGACAGTCGATAATACCCGTGATGCAAGGTCCGACAGGGCGGTTTGGCGGGGGATCCGGCCGACCAATGCCGTTGACGTACTCGCTGGTGTTGTAACTGGAATGGAAAGCAGTCAAAGTTAGAACATTGTGCCACTGTGTATGCATCAAGAGGGTAGAAGAACAAAGAAATAAAGAAATAAAAGAAAGAGAAAAGGGAGCAAGATTCTTTCTTACCCGAACGCCAGAATGTCACCGTTGCCACTCATGCCGTGACCGACGTCGTTGCTCATCTGCAGACCAAACTTCTTGCTGCGAAGCAGGATCTCGGTGGTGCCGATGCTCCCGGCGCCGAAGAAGACCAGCTCCTTGGCGTGAACCCACATGAGGTCCTCGTAGAAGATGTCCTTGAAGTTGGCGCGCTTGCTGCCGTGCCAGGCGAAGTGGACGATGTAGCCCTCGCGGTCCTCGGCCTTTGTGACATAGCGGACCTCGCACTGGCAGAACATCTCGGCGCCCCAGTTCCAGGCGTCGCTGAGGTAGTTGACCAGCGTCGTCGACTTGCTGCCGTCGTTGAGGCCCGTCGTGTCCTGGCCCGACAGCGTCGACGCCCGCATGTAGACGCCCGTGCTATTCTCGCCATCCTCGAAGCGCGTCGTCTGGGGCACGCGGTAGAACTTGTCGCCCCAGCCCATGAGCTTTGCCTGCTTCTGGAGCGTCTCGAGCTTGGCCAGTTTCGGGAAGTCCTCGGGGTACGTCTTGGGCTCCAACACCTCCTCGGCCCGCTTGTAGTCTGGAAGATGGATGTTAATTACGGTTCTCCGGGAGGGACGGGCCATCGTCTGCGTGGACTCTCGACTTACAAGGCTTGAGCTCATCCCCCTTCAACTGGTCAGGCCACATGGGGAGGTTGAGGACGCCGTCGTCCGCTTCCAGGAAGACGTTGGCGTTGAGCAAGCTCGTGCCACCCAGACCGTTGGCGACGAACGCGTTCTGCCCATCACCGACGATGAGGTGGTACAGACCGGTCGGGTCGCGTCCAACCCCGTGCAGTCCCAAACTGCTGAGCACTCCATCCGTGGCCGCGTTCGTGGTGTGCAGCTCCTTGCTGGCGGCCACGATGCCTGACGGAAACTCGCCGGGCCACTTCTCCTTGCCGCGCTCGAGCAGGCATACCTGCTTGTTGCCTCTGGCCATGCGGCTGGCGGCGACGGCGCCGCCATAGCCGGAGCCGATGACAACGACGTCGTAAGACGGGCGGATCAGCTCGACGGGGCGGGAAATCCGGGGGTAGGTGCCGGTGGCCGGATCAAACATTCCGCCTGACTTATCGTAACCCTCGAACGGCTCGGTGGTCTCCTCGAAAGCTGACTCATAGCCGTTGGGCTCGCTACGACCGTTGGCCGCGCCGTTGCGGCCGTTGGTAGCGTATCCCTGACCGTTGACCTCCTGGTCTTGATCGGCCATCTTGATGAGAAAGGAATGGGCCTCACCGGCGGCAAATTAAGAGGACACAAGTGAGAGTCTTTGGAAAAACGACCGATTAGATCGGGTCTGAGCCTATGCAAGAGCTTGAGATTCTATCCGGAACGATACCGGAACAGTAGGGGTAAATAGGGGTTCTTATAACCGCGGAAGTTTCGTGCTCTGTGCAGAACCCCAGGATTTTTCCCCAGACGATACAATGAAAGACGCGTTCTTCAACCATGGAAGAGCCTCGTGTTGTTGTTCCCTGGTCTTCATCCGGGAAGGGCACGGCGCATCTCTTCACATGTTTGACGATAATCACGAGATTGAGGAAGAAGGTGAAGGGGAAATTGCAGATTCCCAATCGTCACCGAATGCGGATGTTTTGACTCGCCGTCGGCGTTCGCAGACGTCTCAGACTCTTTTGACACAAAAATCGGCTTGCGGCGTTGAAGGGGCCTTGGCAACATCTCCGCCCTATCGTTCGCCCTATGGTATCCGAGAAGATGTGGTTATGTAAGGTGGCTTGCCATTAAATATGCTATCGTGAGAAAGGTATATCGTTGGCCCAGAAAACATAAGAAATGTTGTCTCTGAGTGGGGGGAGAAGAAAAACATCTCTGGCATATGTCTAGCCCTGTCCTTCGTAGCTGGGTTGACTAGCGACACGAGTCTCGAAGACGTCAGTTAAAGTGAGCGTGCTTTGCTTTGAGAATTGTCTACCAACTCTGAACAATCGCTTGAGAAGGTGACCTGGTATAGCAAAATAGCCTCATCCGCCGTGCGCGGCGTACGCGACCATAGAGGAAACCTAATGCCACACATAACCGCTGCCATCACGGAGGGCAATCTCCACAACGAAGACACCTTATGGGAACGATGCCGACGATCAACCCCTAAAAGAGGTCTACGCTCCCACATCCCCGCTCCTACTCCATGCTTCGGGTTGTAACTACTGAGGGCCGGTGTTGGTATGGTTGCCCTGACGGGAGATCCTACTAGCTGCCGAGGGTGGCACAACGGGCATATTCAACGCAGAACTATCGTCATGAGAAATAAGTCTCAGAACCCCTCTCCCCTGGCCAGGAACTTCAACCGATTGGTCGTTCACAAACCCATCACCCAGCCACAGTAGCGAGAATGAAGTGGATGGACGAAAGCGGGAAGACTAGCGGCCCGCAACCGGATAGAAAGGGGGTTATCAAATGCTTGGGGTAGCAGAACTAGCTCGTCAAGAGTCGTACGTATGCACAAAGTGTGGAGAGCTGGTCAGAAAAACAAAAAGAAATAAAGATAAAAATAAAAGGGGGCGAGGAAAAAAAAGGAAAAAAAAGGAAAAAGATTCCAAGACATTGGACAGTAATCAGCTTGTTTTTCCTCCCTTCTCTTGACAGACTCGTCGTTGTCTCACCATGGGGCGTGATAAAGCAAACGAGGCATGCTAGGAGTGAGCTGCAGTGCCCTCCCATCACCACAAAAGCTTCACAGCCCATCACAGCTCTTTCGAAGACCGAGTCATTAGAGCCAGAAAACTCAGTGGTCCAGAATGGATGCAGAGTGACGATGGTGTAAATCTTATTCCAAACGCCACCGTACTGCATTCGACTGCTTCTGTTTGTCTTGGGTTTCTTTGCAGATTCTGTGTATACGGCATCAGGGCAGGCGAATCGGCATGTGAAATGAATCTTATAAACGCTACGCATGTGATACTGAGACATCAAGGTTCGTATACGATTCCTTGCTGATGAGCTTCACAGTCGACATTCCTAGGGCAGATTGCTGGGGAATGCGGGCAGGTAGTCCAACCAGGTTGAGTCGACGTTGGGAGCCAAAGTCACTCCCACCAAATATTTTCGGGGGATATAAGTTATTACACAGATTCGTGTAAACCGACCTTTTGCCTCGCTTGGTAGAGCCTTTGACTTCCCTCCCTCGTCCCTATTCATCCAACCTTCGATTATCTTTCCAAGATGGCCGCCGTCGAGGTTACCTACTCCCTCCCCAAGGATGTGAACGAGAAGAAGTTCGTGGTCAACGCCGGCGCCGAGTTCCGCATCACCACCCAGGGCAAGGATGGCCGCGGAGGCAGCGTCTCGCGGAACTCCAGGGACCCGGCCCTCCGACCGGCGTACTACTACACCAACGCGCCGTGGAAGCTGCTCTGGAGCGACACGAAGCTGTTCCTCGCGAACATCCTCTTCCTGCCCTGCATCGTTTTCCCCCTCTGGTCCCAGCCCCCGGCCCGGTCCTTTCACCTCGGGGTCGACAACCGGTTCAGGGAGCAGCCTCGCTTCCTCGTCAGCCAGCTCCACCGCCAGTTCCAGGCGTGGGCGCAGACGTACTTCCACTCGGGTCCCATGGACGAGCTCTACCCGTCCTGGAACAACATCTACGACATCACCTTCCACATGATCCTTATCGTGACCCAGTCGTCGTTTCTCTTGTCGCTTCCCTTCCTCTCCGTCTTCTCCTTCAACCTCTTCGTGGCGTACGTCGGCGCCTTCGTCGCCGTCAACTATGCCGCGTGCTTTGCGCTCAACGGCTGGATGCCTGACGGATACATCATGTCCAAGCAGTTCCCGGCCACGGCACAGTGGAGAGAAGACCACGCCGAGGAGGAGTGGATCTTCCTGAACGGCGTCGCCGTCGGGTAAGTTCTTCCCAGCCTTACACACACACAGACACACACTGTCTGTTGGGTCAGCACTGATGCACAAGCAGGAAAAACTGGTTGCAGAGCAACATCGACCGCCTTTCGCTCACTTTCCATCGTGAAATCAAGGGCGTGCACAACCAGACGTGAGTGGACGAGAATCCTTACGTGAAGTTTTGGTATCCCAATAGTAGTGCTAATGTACTTGAACAGCGCCGGAATCATCTTCGATGTCATCCAGTGCCTCCTCGAACGCTGCCTGTACTTTGGCACCGCGGATACTAGGA
The DNA here is from genome assembly GCF_034447905.1 of Colletotrichum destructivum. NCBI lineage: Eukaryota > Fungi > Ascomycota > Sordariomycetes > Glomerellales > Glomerellaceae > Colletotrichum > Colletotrichum destructivum. The sequence goes on along the minus strand of NC_085898.1, from coordinate 5,325,864 downwards.
TCTGCTTCTCCCACATCTCGGACGCCCTCCTCAACCCCGAGAAGAAGAAGGTTGTCCTCATCCTCCACTCGCAGGGCGGCCTCGAGGGCAGCATCATCCTCGACTGGCTCATCAACCAGCACCCGCGCGAGGTGCTGCAGAAGCTCGAGATCTACACGTTCGGCAACGCCGCGAACCACTTCAACAACCCGCGCGTCAAGAAGGAGCACGCGGTGCCCCGGCCCAAGGACCGCGCCATCCGCCACATCGAGCACTACGCCAACTCCAAGGACTTCGTCTCGCGCTGGGGCGTCCTCCACTTCAAGAAGCAGACGGCCAAGAAGAACGGCCGCTTCCTAGGGCTCGGCGAGATCACGGCGCTCATCGCCCGCGGCACCGAGACTATCAAGGCCGTGACGCGGCCGGCGGTCAAGCAGGCCGACAAGCTCGACTCGGAGTGGAACGCCTACGAGGGCGCGCTGATCGAGCGCAACGGCTCGGGCCACCAGTTCAACCAGCACTACCTTGACAACATGTTCCCGCTCGACGACAGCCTCAGCAGGGTGCAGACCAACGGGGACGGCTCGCCGCTCCCGGGGACCTTCATGGCGTCGCTGACCAAGGTCCGCAACGACCCGTGGAAGATTGACGAGCAGCGTAAGCTCACCAACGGGACGGAAGGCACCGCCCACCACAACAGCGCGGACGGCGGTGACTTTGAGGAGAAGAGGGTGTACGAGGTCAGCCGTCTCTGGAAGTACGTCAACGGCTACAGCCCGGTGGACAAGAAGTGAGAAGCAGTAGGTGATTATGTGGTAATCTGCCGAAACGCGAGGGTAAAAAAGGCAAGGGAGGTGTGTAGGATAGTTACGTTTGTGTGGTTTGGCGATGTGATTTGTAGAAAATGACAATCAGCACATGATCGTATGGTAGCCAGCTTTGGGAGCTCTATCAACCACGTAGTGCACATGAAACCAATCAACACTTTTTGAATGTGTGGTGAGCAATCTATTGTCGCCCTGATAAGTTGATACATCGTCGTTGGCCTAGATATCCCGGCGGTCATTTAAAGCATAAAGCACGACTTGGATGCATCGGCCGACGCTTGAGAAGTGATATAGCAGCTGCGTTTTCCTGCCGTCTTTCTCCAAGCTTGAAGCCACATACAGATGCATGAAGCATGCATGACGTCGTTCCCGTCCCGAGAATTGATTGTTTTTTAGGCCCAGCCGCTTATGCAGCCTCCTGTCCGGCCTTGTTCTTGGCTGAACTCTTCAACACGCTACCGCAGTGAGGTGCATGATGGTGGTTGAAGACGACGTCGAGTCACCATACCCCCCCGCGCCTGACGTAGTTCTTGTGGTCAATGGATCAATATCTTCTTTTGGTGTCGCCGTCAGTTACGCCTGTGGTCCTGTGTTATTGTGCTTCAGAGTCCGAACAGACTCGGGCGCGCTCCGGCGACTCCACCGTGTGCGTGTGTGGGGACCCGGCGCCGACGATCCGGGCGCGCTCCGGACGGTCTCTTGTAGAAGCCGGTCCTAGAAGCCTTCCCTGCCAGTCTCTTGTCCCAATGCAAGCAACCAGACCACATAAGTTGGAGGTCTGCTGTTCCCTCCTTCTGGGTCCAAGGGCGACTATATCAAGATTCGAGGACATGACTCGTTACGTGTCTGTCCCCTTGGCGTGCGACCAAACAGCATCCTGTACGATGGTCCGAAGTCTCTCGACCGTTTGTTTACTTCTTTGGGACAAGCTACCAACCAGAAGATACGCTCCCTCGTTTATATTGTCGGCGCAGCGAGACCACAGAAAACTTAGCTCCTCATCCACAAGCAATGCTCCACTCCCCAGAACCTCTCTTCTAGCAGAGACCCTCTTTGTCTCCACAGCGGCGTGCGAGTGGTCTCGTTCCCCCAGACCAACACACGGCTCCATTCGAGATGTCTGAGTCGGTGCAAGCCCACACAAGTCATGTACGCCCTCATATATCCATATAAACACTTTCGACATGCCCTTCCGCTGCCTCAACTCGTTCTGAACGAGAACCGCTCTCTGAGCCCCGTCATGGCGAGCCGTGGCAAAGCCAGCACAAGACAGACAGACAGACGGCACAGACGATCACCGGTGGCCAAGGCTTTTTCCGCGGACACTTGATTGCGCTATGCAGCGGTCCGATGTCGACATGAACCCAAAACCTGCCCGGCCATCCCCTCCCTCCCTCCCTCACTTTCTCATTTCACCAACAAGGGAAGGTGACTAGCGCTTGATAAGAGCGACAAGAAACTCTAGTCCCCGTAAAACTGTCTTGTCCCCTTTTATTTTTTGCTCCCATTGCCCAATGGCAGTTGCCGCGCTTCCCATCTCGCTGAGCGTGGGCGTGAAAAAAAGGCGCCTCGTAGCCCCCTACGTCTGCCGCGCAGAGCCAAGCCTCTCCTCGATGCCTTTCGATCCTTTCGAGGCGAAAAAAAAAAGGACACGCCGAGCCGCGCGCGTGAGCGGGATGAGTTACCATCAGGTAACAACTACCATAGATCCTTCACGGGTTGGGTTGTGAGGCTCGAGACAACTCGGGAACCGCAAGGGCGACGACGGCCCAGCCAAGTCTGTCCTGTCCCCGATGAAGGTCCGTCCCCTCTTTCAACCTTGGCTGTCCGCATTGGGGCCATGTTCCCGGGCGGAGAGCGTGAACAAGATGGACTTGGCGATGGTGTCTTTTCGGTCTCTTAAACCAACATCCATAGAATTCCGATAACGGGCCTCTCAGCTCCGTCCTTCTAGCCTTTGTCACTCGTTGGCTGCGGCGCATCAACATCAACATCAACAGCCTCATCCTTCGGGTTCTGAACATTGCGCCTCCGAAGAAACGTTGGTTCTAGATCATCGTCCCAAGTTCACCTTTTGTCAACCCACCCTCGTCTGCTTACATCCCACATCCCGGCCATGCGATCTCCTTTCCAAACTCTGTACAGCGGTTCCGAACTCTCGGGATTTCCTCCTTTGCTGCTGTCGCTGCTGCTGGTTCGGGGCTCGTGTCGCCCTCGTACGAAAATCCCGCGGCCAGATAACCACTTGTAGCACTTGTGGCAGATGTCGTCATTTGCCCTCGGCCTTACTACATCGCAGTCCTCCCCGTGCGCCCCGTTTATCGAGTGGGCTCGCCGCGCGGGGGTGGGTTATTGGGACGCGGGTTGCGGGTAAGAGAGACACAGCTGGATGGGGTTCGACCCTCTCCGATCCAACCCCCAAGTCTCCAGACTCCAACCAGGACCATGGCAAACATGATATTCCTACATGATATTCGTCCACCCTGCATCCAACGGGGGCACACGCAGACACTAGGCATAAGCCGCTGTGGGAACGCCGAGTGCCCCCGTCTTCGGGGACCGCGCCCGATCCCTGTGTATGTGTGTGTCTCTCTCTCCTCCACTCTCACCTGCTCTCTCTATACCTACCCTCTCCTTGCCACTTGATACTCTGTTGTCGCCTTTGTACCATATTTCCCCCGTCACTGAGACGTTACACTCGTGGGCAGCATCCCGGATCCAAGACCAGGGAGGGTAACACGGAACCGCAGTCGAGAACTGACAACGGGCACTCAGGCCGGGCTCACCGGGGCAAAAGAAAAGTTTCCCTAAAGATCGAAAAAAGGGTAAGGGTGACCCTCATTGCGTGCTCTCTGCGAACCCCCCCCCCCCCTAGAACTTTTCAATTGCCAAGCAAGCCAACGGCGACGCATCGAGCCAGCTGAAGCATGGATCGGGCACGACGGGGTGGAATTAAGCCAAGAGGGAGGCCGATTGTGTGATTTGACCCCATAGTATCGAACTGGGAGACATGAGTCGGGGGCACACCACAGTAGACGGACTGCGAGATCGACAGACGAGACTCGAACGGACAACGTGGATATTCGTATATATCTACCGCTCTCTGTCGCGAGTCCGAAACTTTCTTTCTCGCGTGTCCTGGACGAGAGAGAGAGAGAAAGAGAGAGAGAGAGAGTTCATCACCCCTTCGGCTCCTCCCGAACCATCAGGCCGATCCCATCTGTGTGCCAACGGGTGCTACCCTTTCCATCCCCTCTTTTCCCCCTAGTAGTCTGCGCAGAGACTATTTGTTCGTCAGACAATAAGGTCAACGACCTCTAGGCGCAACATCGACCACGATGGTCTTCTCAAGGCTCTTCCCGGGCGGCGACAAGTCGGGCGGCGCCGAGACCGCCGTCCGCGCCGACCCCGAGGCCAGCGACTCGGAGCCCTCCATCATCCACGACGGCGACCTCGCCTACACGAGGGTCAAGGGCGGCAACGGCTCCAAGCCGTCGTACCAGGAGGCCGTCGGCGCCCCAGTCGAGTCCTCCTCGCCCCTGGGCTACCACGTCAACTGGATCGCCATCATCTTCCTTAACATCAACATGATGGTCGGCACCGGTGTCTTTTCCACTCGTAAGTTGGGGTTGAATCCTCCCTCTGCCCCCACATCTTCACCCCTTTTTGGTTACTTAGCAGGAAACCACACATCGTCCAATGGCTAACACCTCATCATAGCCGCCAGTATTCTCAACAGGACCGGCTCTATCGGTCTCGCCCTCATGTACTGGGTCATCGGCTTCCTCATGGCCTCGGCCGGTTTCAGCGTCTACCTCGAGCTGGCCAGTTACTTCCCCAGCCGCAGCGGTTCCGAGGTCGTCTACCTCGAGCAGGCCTACCCGCGCCCGAAGCACTTCTTCCCCGTGGCCTTTGCCGTCCAGTCTGTCATTCTGTCCTTTAGCAGCAGTAACGCCGTCGGTAAGTGATGTGATGAGAACAGAGAGAGGCCACCACCACCAGCTACAAGTAACAAAAGACCACTTTTGCTGACCCCCCTTGGCAGTCCTGTCCAGATATCTCTGGAGAATCGCGGGTACCACCCCTTCAGAGTGGCAGATGCGCGGCGTCGCCATCGCGGCTTACACGCTCGCCGTCATCTGCGTCATCGCGCACAACCGATACTCTCTGTGGCTCGTCAACATCATCGGCGTCTTGAAGCTGACCACTCTGGTCTTGTAAGCCGATCCGTCCCCTTTCTCATCTCCCCCTTCCTTTATCCATCCCAAGCCAGCCTTTCCGTCGGGATATTCCTGCTAACACCCCCCAAAGCATCAGCATCGCCGGCCTCGTCGTCCTCGGCGGCAACGTCAGCCATATCCCCGACCCCCAGGCCAACTTCCGCAACGCCTTTGAGGGCACCACCTCCAACGGCAACGACCTCTCGGGCGCCCTCGTCAGCATCGTCTTCTCCTACGCCGGCTACTACAACGCCTTCAACATGACCAACGAGATCAAGAACCCGATCCCGACCCTCAAGAAGAACGGTGTCATCTCCCTCGGCATCGTCGCCGTCCTCTACATGCTCTGCAACATCGCCTACTTCGCCGCCGTGCCCAAGGCCGAGTTCGCCAAGGCCAGCGAGATCGCCGCCGCCGTCTTCTTCTCCAAGCTCTTCGTCGGCAGCAGCGCCGCCGCCAACGTCCTCAACTTCCTCGTCCTGCTGAGCGCCTTTGGCAACCTGCTGGCCGTGCTGATCGGGTCCTCGCGCATGATCCGCGAGATTGGCCGGTATGTTTTTTGTCGACCAGCCCCCCCCTTCTTTTTGCATAACAATGTCAGAGAACTGACCAAAAAACCCCCATCACAGACAAGGCGTGCTCCCCTTTACCAACTTCTGGGTCTCGACCAAGCCCTTCGGCACGCCCCTGGGCCCCTACCTGCTCAAGTGGACCATGACCTTCATCATGATCATTGCGCCCCCCGCCGGCGATGCCTTTTCCTTCGGTATGTATCCACGGCTTGGATGGCGTTCCGCTATTCAAGAGAGAAAAAGAAATGAAAAACAAAACAAAGACCCAACAGCTTACTAACATACCCATACACACAGTCGTCGACCTGGCTAGCTACCCCAGCGCCATCTTCAACTTCGCCATGACCTTGGGTGTCTTCATCATCCGCCGCCGCCGCCAGCGTTCCGGCATCGGCCGCTCCGAGTTCCGCGCCTGGGACATTGTCGTCGCCTTCTTCCTCGCCATCCAGGTCTTCATCCTTGCCATGCCCTGGTGGCCGCCCAAGGGCGGTCCCTACGCCGGCAGCGTCAGCTTCTGGTACGCGACCTACTGCGTCGTCGGCATCGGCATGTGAGTTATATCCCGCCCGCTTCTCTTTTTCTCTTATATATATAAATTGGTGGAGGAGGCTCTTGGAAGAAGGCCTCCTTTCGGTAGAGACGAGTCGTGTTAAGACGGTCCACTAACATCGTCTCAAGCATCATTCTTTGCATCCTCTACTACATCGTCTGGATGTACGTCCTCCCCCGCTGGCTTAACTACGAGATCCGCACCGAGATCGTCGCCGTCGACGACAACGGCGCCAACACGCAACGCCTCGTCCGGGTCCCCAAGGCCGACGTCGCGCAGTGGGACGAGGAGCACGACGAGGCCGGCAACCTGCGGCGGCGACGCGTCACCACCGAGCTCGAGTCCAGCAACTCGAACGAGAAGGGCGGGTTCTGAGCCGAGGAAGCAGCGGCGGCCCGACACGAAGTTTTCATTTAGAGAAAGTAGCGAAGGAGAAAAAGAAAAGAAGAACAAAGGAGAGGGGACTGGACTGAAATCGGGACACGTAACAAGGATCATTGGCGGCAACAGGAAGGTCACTTCTTCTTGCGGCTTCCCTGTGCTCCCTGTTCTCGCTCATGGTTGTTGTCTGGATCCGGACCGTCGAGAGGGATGGACTTACGTGGCGTGGGATATCAACACGGCATTTTAATTCTTCTACTGATAAAAATGAATGGATAATGTACTCCAACCTTGGTGATATCACTGATGCTAGTAACACTGCTCTGCATGGTACTCGTCAGACACCTTAGGCCGAACTCATACATCTCCGAAAACGCAACACTATGCTACAAAAACGACATCCGGAGTAAGAGTGAGGGACAAGACAAAACAAGTGTTGATGTTACACTCCATCAGACATACACGCCACAGAACTGTTGAGCGGCGAGCACGACGGTGTGAAAAAAACAAGAAAAAAAGGTTTTCCAGGTATCACCGCCAGAATCGTAACCCGAATCGCTAGTCGGCCGATCCACCAATGAACCCATCCATACATGCCCTGACCGTACTTGCGCCTTGAACCTCCTCCCATCAATCAAAGATATCAAAAATCAAACGGCGTGAAGATGTCGGTAAACCACCGATTGTCCATCAATTCCAACCCCAATTGTCCCATCTCGACCTCCCCTAACCCGGCCGGCATCGGCACCCCTCCGGCCGTGAGCATCCCCGGACCCGCGCCGGAGACGCCACTTGCCGCCGCCGCCGGATCCGCTTTCGCCAACGGCGCCATAGCCGCCTCCCACGTGCTCCTGAGACCCTTGATCGTCTTGACGGCCTTGGTGAAGGCATTGCCGTCCTCGACGTCGACGTCGAGCCCCACCTCGGCGCACACCCGGCCGAAGCGGTCGCCGACCTCGTCGAGCGTCGCAATGAGGTCGATGGTGGAGCGCACACTCGCGCGGTCCCAAACCGGGTCTTCGAGCACCGAGAGGCGGTACAGCGCGACGGTGCAGTGGCTCAGCTGCGCGAAGCAGAGGAAAGGGATCGAGAAGTAGGCCGCTGGCGGAAGGGTGAAAAAGTGGTCGAACCAGGCCTTGACGGCGTGCAGGCATGCGTAGAAGATGTCGAGGCGGGCGACGTCGGGCAGGTTGGCGGGAACGCAGGCGCCCGTCTTTGTCGAGAGGGCCGTCTCTTGGATGGCGAGCTCCGTGCAGTGGAGTTGGGCGATGATGCTGTCTATCGGGAGGTCACTCAGTCAGTCAGTTGGTCGGTCGGTCGGTCGGTCGACCTTCCCGCGGGGTAGGCAGAGACGAACCTGTGCTTTGCAGCTCCGAGGGCAGACTCTGGATGATGCGCTGCAGCTGAGTCTGCAGTACCTTGACGTACATGGCCATCGGTGTCTTTGGGCCGTCCATAGCCTCCAGCATCGCGTCGGAACGAGATGACAGCTTGCCGGCCTCGTCCTTGAGCAGCTGCATCTTGACGAGCGCGGCGAGACTACGGTCCGAGGGGCTTTCTGGCTGTTCGTCGAGGATCTGGAGACACTCGTCCATGTGCGACGTCCAGCGTAGGGGGTCCATCTTTCCCAGGAAACTTGCGACGCTGTGGTGGAGAGTCAGCCGGGGCACGATGCACAATCACTGCGGGGGTGAAGTGAAGAGAACGAAGGAAGAGGGATGGGATCCTCACGCCGAGGTGACCAGGTAGCCCGCAACGACCGCCCTCCTTTGCTCCATTGTCCGCGGCATCTGCGACTTGACGTAGAGAGTCGGGCAGACCATCCCGGTTTTCTCCTGGGTGGCCCTCTCCTGAGCGGCCTTCCAACATAGAAAGGGGTTCAGACCATCCAGGGGATCGCGGGATATGCCCAAGTCAAAGATGAGCCCGATGGCAATCTGGCAAAACAGACACATGAAAGGCTTATTACCAAGCTGGTGGTTCGCCCTTGATGTCCAAAGAAAGAAAAAAGGTCAGCAAAACCCCCATTGGGCCATTACTCTACGATGGGGGGCGGTGGAACGAACGCGACTGACCATCCCAGAATAACCAACAGTCCGAGCAGGTAATCGATGCTCCGCTCGTTCTCGACGACCAGCTTTTGGCTCACAATCTGCCGCACCCGCTGGCCCAGCGCGAGCTGCTGGCTCGACACCCTTGACGCAACCGTCATGATGCAGATCCACAGGAACGGCCGCTCGGCCCGGAGCTCCTGCGCCGTCATGGTGGCCCTGAAATTCAGAAAGGGGAAATACTTCAGGTTCTGGCCCCGGAAGGCCTCGAACAGCGCCTCCGCCTCGTCCGGAGACGGCAGCTCGTCACCGTACCCCGGCCCCTCGGGGCTCGCGGTCTGCGTCGGCGTTGGCAACGAGTCCGCTCTCGTGCGATCGTTGCCGCCGCCGCCGTCTCCGTGGGACGATGCCGAAAAGAACTCACTGCTGCGGCGCATGTCCGAAGATGGCTCCCTGACCGCCTTCGTCGTCGCCGTCGATGATGACGAGGGGATGACGCCGGGAATGTTGAAGTCGACGCCGAGGTCGGCAGGGAGATCCGGACGGCCCGATTGGCGCAGCAACGTGACGAGGCCATCGAGCTTCTCTTCCAGCTGGGCCGTCCTGCTGGAAGGCGGCTTCTTGGAGCGCCTGCGGATCGGGTTACTCGGCTGACACGTCTTGCTGAGGCGGTGGCAGCGCTCGCACGCCCCGCCGACAGGGCGGAGGATGCATTTGCATTTGGCCCGGGAGCAGTTGGTACACGCCCGCCCGTACGGCGCGGCGATGCCGGCCTCGCTGCTGGCCGAATGGGCCGCCGACCCCGAGTCGCGGGTTTCAATCCCGGTCGGCATCCGGGATTGGGGTGAGCGGAAGAAGAAGAAGAAGAAAGAATGCGGACCGAAGGCCCGGGTTTTCCGGCCCGGCGAGCGGCAGCCCCTGACTCGACTCGTTGCGTATGTGCGTTGGGTGATCACGACGTAAGTCACAGCGTTCCAGGTCGGTCGGACACAGGGAGGACGCAGGGGGGCGGGGCGGATCGAGTCGTTGCGAAACTTTCCGAATGCAGCCTCAAGAGAGTACAGAGTATAATCGTCATGAACCGGGCTTCAGATTTCGTTCCTCTCCGCAACAGCCATGTAGTACCGTAACTGAAAGGAGAGTCGACCAGCGGTGGGAATGGCAAAAAAACAGAAGACGTACGAACTCCGGCGGATTTGGCCACTGGGGGGTGGGCGATCTCGAGGACCCTGACGCATATGTACGTCGTGCAGACGGAGTTGGACGGGAAGAAATCAAAGTCCGTCCGTCTCCAGCGGGCCATTCGGTGCTAAGGGGAGTTGTGGCTCTCCTGTGGCGTTGGTGTGGCTTGTCGCTGGTGCACAGACGATCGGCCAGGACTCGGGATTCGCAAAAGGCCGAATTCCGGCCCCGGACATCTCGTCTCAATCTCATGCAGAGTGAGTGAGTGAGTGTGTGGCATCAAGCGAGCAAAGAGATGACGATGAGATGAAGACGCGCGGATTGGCTTCGAACATCAAACACATGTGACAAGACACACAACAGCCACTGCTTCATACCGGCTGCCAGGTGTCTCCATCCACCCTCCAGATTGATGAAGGACTTGGTTGCGCATCCTTGTCATTCAGGCAAGCAAAACATCACATCACCACTGGGACTGGACACGAACCTTTCAATATGGCACGGGTATACGATTAAAGAGTTATCAAGCGACGAATCCGAAACGCCTTCGTGCTGCTTTGAGTGGTGCAGCATAACCTCAAGGGAAGTATTCCCAGGCCCTTGATGCTGCCATAACCGCAGGAAAAACAAGACACAAACCGCAGCCGCCAACGTCTCCGTAGAGCCGGCCGAAGCCAATCGTCGACTCGACCTCCAACGCCAAAAAAATACTAAGAAGCTCATTACTCCCTCTCCCCACACCACGCCGCTTTACTTCAGAGAGCAACGCACGAGAGAAGACTTGCCACCCGACCCGATCCATCCTAGTTCCCGCGCAACACAACTACCACCACCACCACCAACACCTCCTCATGAATCTCAAAAGACAACACCGATCCCCGCCCAGGGACGGCGTCGCAACGCCGCCCGGTGCAAGATCACAAGAGTTAGTCGCAGGGTATTTTTTGAGTCGTACTGTACAAGATGCCGGTCCGAAATGACGTAGACACGTCACCACGTTGGTTGTATGAGAGTCTCTGGTCAAGAGGTAAATATTAATCAAGAGGTGAGTCAAACGCCACCGCCCATGAAGGCGGCAAGGTCGTCCAGTTCGAGGAGCTGTCGCTCAAACGCGGAGCACAGCTCACTGGCCGTCATGTCTTGGGGCACAGAAGCAGCCGGCTCCGAAGACTGAACGCCGTTGCCAATGGGCGGCTGCGGCAGCATCTCGGTGGACTGCTTGATCTCGGCCTGCTGCTGAGGGGGAGGAGGGCTTGCCGAAGCGGGAGTGCCGACTCCGCCAGAGCCCCCGTTGATAGTCGTAACGCCGGAGCGACGGGGGGGAGGGGCGGGCGGCTCGCTATCGCGTCCGCTGTCACGTCCACTTTCGCTGACGGAGGCGGTGTGGTTGTTGAGCGGGGCCTGGGGCGCCGCGGCGTTGGAAGACTGATCATAGTCCATGGCGTCCGGGTTGGTGTCGGGGTTGGACGCGGCCTCATCCTTAACGGAAGCCTGGTCGGCGGGCACCGCTGTGGGAGGAACCGAGGTGCCGCCCACGCTGGGGCTCGCGGCACCGGCATCATTGCCCAGCACTCTGTGCATGACGGCAAGATGGCGAAGCCACGAGCTGATCAGAGGCCAGGTGTCCACTCCGTCCTGCATGAAGTGGAGGCCGTCGCGCACAATATGGCCGG